>NC_134810.1:18734341-18736841 GCF_046742065.1 Oratosquilla oratoria | reverse complement strand
GGTTGACCATAAGGTCGCATCATACTCCAGTCTAGACCTTATTAATGTGACTAATATTTTTCTAATAATTTCTTCATCCAAATAAGTAAACGCCACTTTGATTTATCCTAGTAAGTTAAAGGATTATCCGACAATTTTGTTTATTTGTTTATCAGAGGACATGTATGAGATCATTATTCCCAGGTCTTTTTCAGATCCCACTTTCTTCACACCTTTAGTTCCAATTGTATATTATCCTGATTTTTTTTTTCCGAACTCCATTATATTACATTTCTTAATGTTGAAGTCCACTTCCCATTTTTGACTCCATTTCCAAACCTTGTTCAGGTCTCTCTTTAGTGATTTCCAGTCCATTTCAGTTTTCACTTTCCTCAACAATTTAGCATCGTCTGCAAAGAAGCTCATGTAACATTCCACATCATTCATATCATTCACATAAATAGCGAACATTATTGGAGCCAATACAGATCTTTGCGGAACTCCACTGATCACCTCCTCCCAACCTGAAAACTGTGCCTCACCGCTGTGACTTAGTGAATCTTGGTGAGGTTGTATGCATGGTGCGAGAAGAGCACGTCAAGTGACGTTAGCGTGTTGGAATGGTTATGGCGGTGAAGGGAATCTGAAACCACAGTAATCTGTTCGACCAAATTGATCAGGTGTTAGAACTGGAATGCGACGCTGGTACGCCGCACTTCCGCCGTTGCAGAGAGGGGCTGGGAAGCCATGAAACTGCAACTTGATGAACAGGTGCTTTCAGCAAGGCGAGGCAGAAACGCTTCGCACGCTTCCACTTTCGATTAACGGATCAGGTTTAAAGTCACCCAAAGCAAATTCACACAGAATACAAATCAAACGAGAAATAACGGTTTCAAGCTGTCAGGAAGTAGAATTAATATATAATTGGGTAAAAAAAAAATCGTCAACCCTGTAGTCCGGGGGGGTCTTGGCACGCGTGCAAAACCTGGCACACTAAAGACTTCTTTCTTCCCACACACGAAACCCAAAGCTCACCTTAAGAAAATAGTAATGATAAATCTCCAACTTCTTTGATATGACCATTAGTAACCGCATGCTACGCTGGCAGGTGGATTTGAGTCCTACGAGGAGGAAGAGGGCCCATACTCGTATGTTGGGATTTTACTCCGTTGGCCTCGCATATTTAACTGATTTTGACATCCACACTTATAAAAGGTTGCACACCCTCTAGTGTAGTCAATGGATGGAATAAACTTCCTGCAGAGCAGTGCCGTTTAGGTTTTAAGTTTCAGTTAGATAAACACCTTAGTAATATGCCTGTAGAGCCCGCCAACTGTTTAATTAGTTTTTTGTTCATTTCTTTGGTTAATTACAAAGGATTACAAAGGCAAAGCATGCCGACAGGAGACCTTTTGATCCATATCTAGGTCGGATGCAAAAAAAAAAAAAAAAAAAATCATATTAATAATAAATTAAAACTATAACAATGTAAATAACAATTAAAATACATAAATAAATGCATTGGTATAGTTGAATAACAAACAAACAGGTAAATAGTAAATGATAATAAATTGACATATAACTAATAATAAATGAAAATCAGACAGACAAATTATAACAAAACAAAAACAAATAATATAACATAAATTATAATCATTACAGCATCTTACTTAGGTATTTATCTAAATGATTCTTAAAGCTTCGAACTGAACTACATTGCACTACCTGTGCAGGAAGTTTATTCCATTCATTAACTACACGGTTGGCAAAGTTGTTTCTACCTACTTCCAAATTGAATCTATTTCCGGACAGTTTGAGACCATTGTTTCTTGTCTGATTCTCATTCAATGTGAAAATTTGGTCACTTTTGATGTTGTCAATTCCCTTTAAAATCTTAAAGACCTGTATCAAGTCACCTCTGAGTCTACGCTTTTTTAGGGAAAACAGATTCATGTGCTTAAGTCGATTTTCGTATGATTTATTTTTGATATTTGGAATCAGTTTTGTGGCTCGCCGTTGTACTTTTTCCAGTCTGTCAATGTCTTTAATGAGATTCGGTGACCATACGGAAACAGCATATTCCAAATGTGGACGAACTAACGATTTATATAGCTTGTTATATAAAGTAGCATCCGACCTAGCTACGGAACAAAGGGTCTCTTATCGGTATGCTCTTCCTATGTAATCCCGTCTTTCACTATCCTATTGTAAAGGTGCACCATATTTTAAAAACCACAGCCTACCTTTTGGTCCAGGGGCGTGCAACTGCGCAATTCACAACAGAATGTAACTTAAGCGAACTGTGCGCACTTGAACAGCCGACTGTCTAATATGACTGTGTGGCGTGGTTGAACGAAGTGACGCCAGTGCCATCCTTCCCATTGGGATAGATGCCAAATGTCATTAGATCGCAACGATGCGTTAATTAATGAGTATGATGTATAATTGCAACATGGGAATGACTATTTATTCAAAAGGAATGAAAACCTACTTAAGTGACGAGAATATTTTTTTTTTCCCA
>NC_134810.1:18676841-18729341 GCF_046742065.1 Oratosquilla oratoria | reverse complement strand
CCAAGTATTGCATGAAGAAAACGCTGATTTACTACCCGTTGCGAGGCCAATGCCTCACAGTCAGTCACGAACTACCCACGCTGGATCCCAAGGAACGCGACACCAGGTGACGTCGAGTCTGGTTACGAGAGGGCAGACCAAGTAAGATGCACTGTGGACCCAACGTTCACATTCCAACAACGCTTTGCTGCGTCTTCCATCTATTTTTTTTTTTTTTTTTTTTTTTTTTTTTTTTTTTAAACCTTGTCGGTGGTCCGGAACTGTTCACACACGAACGCAGGAGACACTGTTCACGGTATGCCACTGCAGTAACGATGCCCGGAGGAAACTGATGTATCACACAGTGATATCCAAATAACCTCAGATCTTAAGGTGAACAGTGGTCGGAGGCCATTATTCTAACCTCTGCGTCGCATCGAGGGTTCAAACAGACGCCGAATTCACCGCTTGGTTACTAGACGTGCGCTCTACCAACTGAGCTACGACTGGCCCCACTTCCATCCTTGCCACCGCCATAAACGCTCGTTGTGTTTACTCTTAGTTGAATTGACTACATTTCTATTTCCAGCATGAAGAGATATATCGACTATGTCCAATAGATTTTATTTGAAGATGCATACTACAATACATACAAAATTACTGTAAATTATACATACATACTTATACACATACCTTTTCTGTCTATGGCTAAAATTGGGGTGATGAAAATCACCCTACAGGTCGGTGGAGAAGTCGCGAAAAAAGAGTGGAATATTCTGATCTAATGTTTTCTTCAATGACAAATGTAACGTTATTTTCTATATCTACAACCTCTGCTTGGGTCTTGTCCTCCAGATTCATGACGTGAAAACAGCTGCTGCTGTTGACACTGTTATTGCCACAAATATAATGGATCCAAAATGTACATCTTGGGGAACATCATGAGAACAAATTGGGGACTACATGCCTAAAAGGTATCAAGAAATACAATTTTGCATACAGATGCATCAACTGGAATAAAATGAAAAGACATGAACGGTATGACAGACGGAAAAAGAGACACAGGACTCCAAGAGCATAGCCCCTTTCCTGCATACCACAGTGAGATACGACTGGGTAAACACGGCCGCATTACACATTTTCATCCATTCATGCTCTTCTTTAGTCTCTGTCTAAAGGCCTGAAGGCTAAGTTAATCCCATCCTTAGCTGCAAGAGACCCTAGGTGGACCTTGAATTCAAGTGGTCCTTCGTGGCCAGGACCAAGCAGAAGTTCCATGTTGAGGACTAGATGAGCTATCGCCAACTTGACCTCGAGGATAGCAAACCGCATTCCTGAAACGGAGGATGACATTCATCTTGTATTCATTGGAGTGTACATTTACAACTGAACAATGTCCTGTTTACAATTGTTTAACACTATCCCAGACAAAATTAGTATATGACCTCCAATTCCATACGGTGTATAGTTAGTTAATAACGTCTTGCATGTGACAGCAACAAACGGTCTTTTGTTGCAGTTTTAGTTTATTATGAACTCAAATTCGCGACAGGGAAAAGGAACAGAGGAATGACAGACAAGAAAGAGATCACATGGAGGTGGCCGTTTGGAGGGGAGGAAGGATCTGAAATAGTTGTTAGTGGTGGTAAGGAGCATACGCCACAAGGTGCATAGTTGCGGCCGAAGCCGTCACCTTTGCTCTGTGCGCTTGGACTGTTAGGGCAGGTAACACTCACTGATGGAAATAAATAAAAGAGGGAAGTAGTGGTGGAGGGGGGGGGATTGTTCCTTGATTATATGGACATCCGGCCAACAACAATTCATGAGAAAAGAGGGTATCGGTCCCTTTCGCCACCGTAGTACTAACGGGAACCGAATAACAGAAAGTATCTTAATCGCAAGTAAGTTCAACCGGGCATCGTGACCAAAGGATAAGATTCTGGTGACCAAAGGGACAACATTTTTACCTCGCATTTCAAAGCCTTGGATTAGATCTTTAAGCAATTGTAGATTTCAATACCTACAAGTGTATTTCTGACTTGGTGGCACTTTTTACAAGGTGGGGACTGCCGAGCTGTCCCAGTCAAGAAGGAGGAGGAGAAGGAGGAAGGGAAGGGGAGGGTGAGGATCTTCAGGTTTCCAAAGCAAGTAAAGGGAAGGGAAAGGAGGGGTGAGGCCGTCGTGGGAGCAAGCCCAAGTTCGAGCAGAACGTCCCGAGGGACCTTCCTCTTACCGACGCAGTTGCGGGGCCCCTGGCCGAAGGACATGAAGGCGAAGTTCTGGTCGGGGGTCTTGTTCTCCGGAAGGAAACGTTCTGGCCTGAAGACCTCCGGGTCCTCCCAGATCTCGGGGTCCCTGTTCAGGGTCCAGACTGGAATCCCGACGAGCATCTTCTCCTTCACCGTGATGTCAGTGCCGGGGAGGCTGAAAGGGAAACCCAGGCGTCAGTCACCCACTCACTCACCCACCGCCGAGAGAGAAATCGGCCTCTTGGTTAGCTAAAACCCAAAGCCAATCCGTAAACTCTTCCTAAAAGCCCTCGAGGTCGTTCGGCTGGTTCCCCTAAGTCGCCCGGGGCTTTAGGGCCCTGCTAGTTTGAGGACGAGTACGTCGCGGGATGTCACAATGACGTCATGTTCCTCTGTGAGAGCCCAAATGCCCTATGCGACCTTAGGGCATCCAACGAAAGAGAGAGTGGCCGCTATCTTCAGAAGAATCAAACCTTCATATAATATATAAACTCGCACGTCAGAATCAACTTATGAAAGTGCATAGAGAGAGCTCATTGTTTGCAAGATAATACCCATTTTTTCCCACCGACTGTCTAACAAAGGATAACAGAAGAAAAAGAAAAAAGAAACAATAAAGTCAGAAAACCAAGGAACCGGGACTTACGCGTAATCTTTGATGCACTTCCGTTCCAGCGCGGGGGCAGGAGGGTACAAGCGCAAAGTTTCTGCAAATCATGAAAACAACAGTGACAGACAAATCAGCGGGTCGGTCCTTCTTCAGGTAAAGGACACGGTGCCGTCCTCCTCCCTCTTATCCAAAAAGGGTTCGTACCTATTCATGAAATTCCTCTCCGTACACCAACGCGAGTAGTTAACAGCACAAAGGCGAGAGGAGCCAGGCAATGGGTACTGTGTACGCCAGGAGTGTTGCGGGGGTGATCACATAATTTCAGGTTCGAATTACTGTTATACTGTTCAGGCTCGAACTGTTGGAGTACTGTTCTACCTACAAACTACAACCCTATAGATACTATAATTTGCACAACCTCCAGAGCATCACACTGTTTTAATTATCACCATCTGAGTGAGACATATTAGTAAATGGAGTGGAATGACATCCTTACATGTACACCAAAGGGCGCTACAGGGGGATGGGACAAAATATGAGAACCACTGATGTAGGCAGGCTACAATTGTGCATCTTCCCATCATTTCTGCCTTAGAAGTATAGTGATTACTTGAGAAGGATAAGACCCTATGGTTACTCCCTCACCGTGCATACAGGCGTCAAGGAACTTGGCCTCGACGATGGCCTGGTAGGTGATTTCTCCGTGGACGTCGACCAGGCTTCTCAGCTCCTCCCGAACTTGCCTCTGGACTTCGGGGTGTTTTGCCAAAGAATACGCGAAGAAGGCGAGTGTGGTGGAGGTCGTCTCATACCCAGCCAACAGAAACAGGATAGACTGGGCAATTATTGTATCGTCAGTGACAGCTGAAAAAGAAAACACTCCTTTTAGTTCTCTTAAGCAAATCTCTGAGGACCATCGTCAGATACAGTATCAATAAGTTCCGAAAAGGAAAGACTGGAGTCTCAATCCGAGTTTTATTCTTATTGGTTTCGCTACAAACTTTTGAAAAAGCTTATAGCGAAACTAGTCAAGAATAAAACTCGTATTAAGATTCTAGACTACAGTCTTTCCTCTTCTCACCCACTTTATGTTATCAGAATGTTTCAATATATATATATGTATATATATATACACATATATATACATATATATATATACATATATATATGTATATATATACATATATATATATACATATATATATGTATATATATATATGTATATGTATATACATATATATATATATATATATATATATATATATACATATATACTCGTATATGTAAAATGACATGCAAATTAATTATGACATATGTGTTTACTTGTGAAAGTGAAGGATGTGCGAATATTCTAAATACAAGGTTACGTAGGCTATATATGTTATGGTAATCAAGGAGGCTGTTTATAGAACCTGTGTGTTGGCATTACGCATATGTTTGTATGTACGCATGTTTGTGTGAGTGTGTGTGTTGGTGTGTGTGTGTGTGTGTATTCACCCTGGTCTTTAGATCACGTGTTGGACTCGTGATCGACAGCTATTTCCCTCCCGGAAGAGAGCTCAGAGCTGGTATGACCTATCTATGGGTAATGCTATGACCTTACACACACACACACACACACACACACACACACACAACTCCCCGCCCACGAGAGTCAGAGTAACGACCCGAGGCGCAGCGATACCGAAATAATTTCGGCCCTGGGCAGGATTCGAACCAGATACTGCGAGCACCACCGTGCTCGTAGTCCAGCGCTCTACCAACCGCGCCACCGTGTGTGTGTGTGTGTGTGTGTGTGTGTGTGTGTGTGTGTGTGTGTGTTGTATGCAATCAACAAATAATGAGGGTAAATTACAAAAATAAATAAACAAGTTTGAGGACTAACTTACGATAGTTTTCTCTCGCTCCAGCTTTGCATTCCTTTTCCACATCCATCATCAGGTCAAGGAAGTCACCACGTCTTTCCATGTTTTTCCTCAATTCTAATGTTTTTGTTAAGTTGTCCTTGAAGTAATCGATGGCAGGACTTGTTAGTCTTATTTTCAGTAAGGAGAAGAGTCGCGGCATCATCATGAACGCGATAGCCTTTATTACCACCAGAAAAGAAGGAGATTTCATCACTTCGTTGGCAGCTTTGAAGAACTCGTCGTCTTCATCCTCGATGCAGCGGCTCTCAATCCCGAAGGCCGCCGTTGCCACGCCCTCCAAGGTGAAGCGACCGAAGAGTTCCTTCATGTCGACCTTGTCTCGAAGGGTTCCCTCCGTCAGGCACCACTTCAAGAGCCTCTGGCACTTCTCGGAGATCAGCGGGAAGAGACCTTTCAGTTTGCCCGAAGTGAAAGTTGGAGACACTATGCTACGAAGTGCTTTCCACTTCTCCCCAGTAACATTGGTCAGCATTTCGTTAAATATTCGATCGGCAGAAGCACTCAGGTTAACGCTCCTCCTGTCCACGAAGTGGTCGAAGTCCTTGACGAGGATACGCTTAACCAGGGACACATCCCTGATGATGAGGTTCGGCTTCAGGATCTCGTAAGTTCCCATGAAAGGACCCTTCGTCTTCATGAACATCTGTTGAGAGATACACAAGTACATTTTCAGGTCGATTAAAGAAGCGTCGCGCATGCTGGCGTGCGACTTCTTCATATACCAAACCGCAGCAGTAGTATTGGGACGAAATATTTGTTAGCATTTTCGTTTTGAACATGAACTACCAAAGTCCATTTGTCTTCTTCCCCTATAATGCTGAACACGACCCTTATGCAATATAAAACACATTGAAAAAACTTGGACAGTGAGAAAACCTTTGCTCATAATGGGGACATGAACAAAAGAGGACTCTACCGCGGTACACTGCGACACTACGAAGACGTTTACCTCACTGGCTAAAGCAAAAGTTCAAATCACATTGCACACTGTGCCCCCCGAGTGACAATACTAAACTCGCTACGCAAGCAGGCTACAAACGAACAGATCGTAAGGGTTCTTGAAAATATTTATGCCAAAGGTACCACTGTAATTCGACTACATAAAGATACAGAAATGATCAAAATAGAGAAAGGAGTACGGAAAGGCGATACCATTTCACCCAAATTATTTACGGCTTACTTGGAAAAGATTTTCAGAAGGTTGAGTTGGGAAGAGAAAGGTTTGAAAATTAATGGCAAATATTTCAACCACCTAAGATTTGCGGGCGACATTCTCATTTCAGAAAGAGCAGAAGACTTACAAGATATGTTGAGTGATCTGAACAAGGAAAGTCTCAAAGTAGGTTTAGAAATGAATAAGAGTAAAACCAAAGTAATATTCAACACGAAAAAGCAAAGTAAAGAGATTATAATCGATGGTGAGAGTCTTGAAGAAGTTGAAGAGCATAATTATTTAGGCCACAAGGTGAAAGCGACCAAAGATCATGACAATGAAATAAAAAGACGTATTACAATTGGTTGGAAAGTGTTTGGTAAGTATAATAAAATCCTGAGAGGCTCTCTACCTTTATGTTTATAATGTAAAATCTACAATGAATGTATTTTGCTAGCAATAATCTATGGGTGTGAGACGTGGAAACTGACGAAGGCGATGGAGACAAAGCTAAGGACTGCACAAAGGAGAATGGAGAGATCAATAATGGGAATAACCCTGAGAGACCGAAAGAGGAGAGCAGATGTCAGATGGGGTAGGGGATTGACAATAGATAAATAAACAAACACACAAACAAATAGATAAACGAATATATAAACAAATAAATTAATTAATGAATATAAATACATAGAAAATGATTTAATTAATTGATTAATCAATTATTAAACAAATCGGTAAATTAAAGAATAAAAAGATTTTGAAAGGAAACGAAGACAATGAGTCGGTCAGGTAGAGACGAAAAGGTAAAAGGTGCACATGGACAGACATTGTTATATGTGGAAGTTAGGGATTGATTGATTGTGGAG
Source organism: Oratosquilla oratoria (assembly GCF_046742065.1). Lineage (NCBI taxonomy): Eukaryota > Metazoa > Arthropoda > Malacostraca > Stomatopoda > Squillidae > Oratosquilla > Oratosquilla oratoria. The sequence goes on along the minus strand of NC_134810.1, from coordinate 18,722,556 downwards.
TGAGAGGACCAAGGAAAATGACTATGATGGGAGAGAAATATGATAGCGATACAAGAAAAGATGAGGTACAAAGAACATTGAAAATTATGAAAGCTGGTAAGGCACCTCGGTTGGATGGGTGTCATGTGGAATGTTTTATAAAGGGAGGAACGGATGTAGTGGATTGGTCAGTGAGGTTGTTTAATGTGTGCTTAAAGGAGTGGAGTGTGTCGGACTGGAGACGAGGATAAATATGAATGAAGCAGTTTTAGTTGGATCAGCTTGTGCGTAGTTGGAAAGTTATATGAGGGGATGTTAAATGAGAGGGCAGTCAAAAGCTTTTACGTCAGTAGTAGACCTTATGTTAGGTTTGGGAATGCCGAGAGTGAGTGATACGAGGTGAAGGTGGAGCTCCGTCATGGCTGCTATGTTGCCATGGTTGTCCAACGTGAACACGGGTGGGGCAGTACGGATGGTAAATGCGAGGGTGATGGGCAAGTGATTGGGAATGGTCAAATAGAGTGTAGGGAAGTGGGAGGTAAGCCAGCTATAGTTTGCTGACGATATAGCGCTTTTGGCTAGTTCAGAGGAGGGTCTAAAGGGGCATTTAGACGGCCAAACGGTTTGACAAACCCGGTTTGTCAAACAAGTGTTATAAGTGATGTTTGACCGTGTGAATAGGGTATTTGGTTATCAAACACGTTCGACAAACGTGTTTGACGACCAAATACCTCATTCACACGGTCAAACATCACTTCAACCACTTGTCTGACAAACCGGGTTTGTCAAAGTGTTTGACCGTGTAAATGGCCCTTAAGGCAGTTAGTGACAGAGTTTGGGAAGTTATGTGATGGGAGGAATTTGAAAATAAATGTAAGTAAGAACAAGGTAATGACATTTACACGGGTCGAGAGTGGCAGTAAGGTGGTAGTACATTACGTCTTAAAGGAGAGTAGGAAAAAAAAAAAGTTGCAAGGAGATGCTGGGAGTGGATACCGGGCGGAAGAAGACCACGAGGAAGACAGGGAAAGAGATGGAAAGAAATTGTCGAAGAAGCTCTCAGTAGACATGACGTGCCCAACATCGAAACTGAGAGAGGAATTGGTCTTCCAAGATAGAACTAGATGGAGAAACTTGCTGGTACCGCTGACAAGCGTAACGCATACTACTGGGAGCTGAAGCAAAAAATAAGGTCACATTAACAGGGAATGGAGGAATGGGTATGTAAACTGCAGATAGAAACAAGTAAATTTTGGGGGTGGGGGATGACAAGTGTCATGAATAGGTATCTGGGGATGGATGCAAATAGAGGATTATGTGAAGGGGTGATTATGCCTACGACACTGTATGGGGCGGAGACTTGGAATTTAAGAGAGACAGAAAATAAAAAAAATAAATGTGTTTGAGAGGAAGTGTTTGAAAAGTATGGTGGGGGTTATGAGGATGGATAGGGTAAGAAATGGGGTGAAGAAAAGACCGGGGGTGGAATGAGAACTGGGAGATAGGGCTGATGAAACAATATTAAGATGAATTGGGTACATGGAAAGAATGAGTGATGGGAGAATCGAAAGAGGTGGAAGGAAGAGGTAGATGAAGTGAACTTGAAGGGAAAACCGAGAATGAGATGGATTGATGGGGTAGAGGAGGCTTTCAGTAAAAGGAGAATCGTGTTGAGCAGGAAGAGGAGAAGGCACACTTTAGGTGTGAGTGGAGAATTGTTTTAAACGGTCTATGAATTGACGCGACACAAAAGGATCTTTTCCCGTCTTATTTTCGTATGAGGGACAAGGAGGAAGGGTCGGCGTGTAAATGAAGCGGTGGGGCTCTGTTGTGGATGTACTGTGTCTATCTACGAGGCAGGATTGCCACTGTGATCTATGCCAGTTCTCACAAATGAGTTACATTTTTTCACAGAATTCCCACAACGAAATCTGGATTTCCACTTTTTTCACTAGAAAAAGAAGGAATTATTATATACACAAATAAGTTCATTGAAGCACATATATCTTCATATGTCCATACCATGTGAGCAAATTTCTCCCACAAATTTGTGGAAATTTTCCACAAAATGACATCCCAGCTTCGAGGAGCTAAGATAAAAGGGAAACAATTGGGTGACGAATAAAAGTGAGGTGAGTGGAGGAGGCTGCATACCTTAGCTGGCTACCTACCTCATAAGATACATCTTTGTTATACAGATAGTCTATTCCGACACAATTTCTTTCAGTATGATCAAAATTCAAACTGCTTCAAGAAATACTGGTCGCTGTCTGGTTGTGGCATTTTGTCTACCTTAAGCTCATCCCCATATCTGGTGATCATGTTTGTAAATTGAGTGAGTTTACATGTGACAGTGCTTGGGCCGAAGAGCGAGCTTCAATCGAGATGGGGCATGAATGCAAAACTATGAAAATTGTTTGGGACATTGTAAACGTCTTAAGCAGAGTACAGCTCAGGTTCGGCCTAATGTACTAGTGGAACAATCCGATTTCTAATTTTTTTTTCTCTTTTCACAACGCGACTGTAGTTACTATGGTCCTCTTCCAAAATGATAAATCGATTTTCATTTCAAAATTGCCTTTTCCAAGTAGTCTACCTTATCAAAGTATCCTCCACTCTCAAATTCCAGTCATCTGGAAAATTCTGTAGTTGTTATCTTTCTAACAGATCAGTCTTTTAATTCTTATTTCTGTATCACACTAACCTGGCTTTGATTAGGGAGGGTGGTATTGGGGGGTGGGTGATATATTTACTAAGGAAGTGTTGATATAAAAATCCTAAGTCATTTGCAGACAACAATGCACAGTAGTATCCCCTTTCTTCGGAAGAAGCGAGCGTGGGGGAGTGAAGGGGGGGGGGAGGAGACGAATGGAAATTGTATTTTTTGAAACGTACCCTGTGAATGAACATGTAAGAGTTTTCCTTCTTGGAAAAGGCCATGTGTATGTTTCCGAGAATGGGAGCCGTTGGGGGTACGAAGACTCCCCTAGTCTGCCAATACTGGTGACGATAGTGGCAGTACCCTAGCAGGAGAACCAACAGGGTGACGCACAAAGTCACCGTCCAAAACATCTTCGCCCCTTCTCTGGCAAAAGAGCAAAATAGATAAGTAAAATGTGTTAAACGAGTTGACAAACAGATAAATAAGAAATACGGTTTAGTTAGATTTTGTTGCGTTTGGTAAGGTTTCATCAGGTTTGGTTAGACTTGGTTAGGTTTGGTTAGTTTGAGTTAGCTTAAGCTTGATTAGGTTAGGTTTGGTTAGGTTAGGTTTGGTTAGGCTAGGTTTAGTTAGGTAAGGGTTGGTTAGGTTAGGTTTGGTTAGATTGGGTTGGGTTAGTTAGGTTTGGTTAGGTTGAGTTTGGTTTGGTTAGGTTAGGTTAATTATGTTAGGTTTGGTAATATTAGGTTTGGTTATGTCAATTTTGGTTAGGTTTGATTATGTTAGATTAGGTTTGTTTAGGTTTGGTTAGGTTAGGTTAAGATAGGCTTGGTTAGGTTTAGTTTGGTTTGGTTAGACTGGGTTAGTTAGGTTTGGCTAGGTTAGTTTTGGTTTAGATTAGGTTCGGTTAGAAAAGGTTTGGCTAGGTTAAGTTTGGTTTAGTTAGATTAGGTTCGGTTATAAAAGGTTTGGCTAGGTTAAGTTTGGTTTAGTTAGATTAGGTTTGGCCAGGTTAGGTTTGGTTTAGTTAGATTAGGTTAGGATTGGTTTAGTAAGTTCGTTCAAGCGAAACATATAGTCTAGCCGGCATTATCAATCGTGACAACAATTCAGTTCGAAAAAATATTTACAGAATAATTATTCTGTAAATATTTTTTCGAACTTAATAGATAATTAAGAGTATAACTTGATAACGTAAGTTTCTTGATGCATGAATAAATTAGATAAAGTGATATTCTTAACGTGACGATAAAAAAATACTGCTGTGTTGTCGATACCTAAATCCGTTTTCCATATTTTCTAAATAACCAATGAGGGTGGTGGTGGGTGCAACGTATTGATGACGTCATCGACATCAGCCAATCATTAATTTCCCATATATTGGCGCCACCTTACGTCGATTCACACGCGCGCTTCTGTCATTTCCCCCTGCACCCAGTTCAACCATCCAGAATCCCCACTTCATGTGTGAGCCTGTGAGTGTACTCATGTACCACTCTCCGCCCTCCCTTCTGAGCTCATGTTTGAACGTGAACTGAAACCGGTAGATACGGCGCCGCCCATCTACAACAGGCATTCTCTCTCTCTCTCTCAGACATGAGAAAATCCATCTGAGATTTTTTTAGTTAGTAGGTAATGTAATTATCTACCCCCTGGTAGCTTCAAAGCCGCCCCCCCCCCCAGTTTAACCACTGGTCTACAACATGTCGAGAAAATATATGAAGTTGTCATCTTGGGGAAAACCCCTTACAGGTAAACTGAAATGAAACTTAAGTTGTCCCATAGATTTTGGTGGGATTACAATGATTCTGAAACTAGTTTCCATCGCAAATATATTTTCAGTAACGCCTACTTCGGTCTATTTTGGAGGAAAGCACGTGGCATTTGCTAACTCAGAAGATTCAGAAATGCATGTTTTTGGCATTCGAAACCTTTGCAAGTGTATATTTCACGAAACCTTTATGATTTTTAAGCCAGCTTTGGCAAATACGTGCAACAGTTATATCGGTCGTTCCGATTACAAACTTCAGAATATCGAGAACATGAATAGAATTATTATCTAATCTGCAACTTGTTTCACGTGATCTCCAGAGGCTGTTTATTGAAAGAAAGAATAGATTCATATTTTAATATTTTCTTTTTCGATTTTTTTAAACCAGTATAATTGTAATCCTATCGAAAGCTATTGGACGACGTAAATTGATGTTTCTGGAGTTTTATTAAAAACGAGTCCCCACTCTCGCCAGTCGCCCAAGATAAGCACGATTAGAGAAACTACCAACATTAGAACTCAAAGTCCAATGCCGTCCATCGGACTAGAGCTATAAAATTGTGGACTTCACTTTTTATACTGCGGTGTCCTATAAAACACACATCAGGGATCAGTGAGAGATTGTGTAATAGCTTGACTTCAATGCTCAACCAACGGCGTTGAGTATTCTGTCTTGGCGTCTCATGTCATTTTCTAAGTTATTCCAAGAATGTGGTGGAGGTGGGGGTGCAGTCTTACCAAAGATATATGCACAATAAAAAACAAATTATCAAGTTGTACAAACGCAATCCTGTGCTTTGTTCGTATTACCAGGATTACCCTCTCGTTGTAATAGCGCTCAATCAGCAGGGCAATATCGCTTGGCCAACAGAGCAAAAATCAAGGAGTTTCATCACTGCGTCACAATGTTACACTGTTCAAGAATTCACAAAACTCCGTATATGCAAATTTAAAGTATTCTAATGATACATACCTTTTATATCCTGCGACTTAAATAACTCATTCGGCTCACTCTGTTGAAATATATATACCCTACTAGGCGTTATAGATGGAGAAAGTTCATACCGTACGACTAATAAAAGTAAGACCCCTTTTAAAAAGGACAAACCTTGGACGACTTGAACATAATTTGTTTCAAACTACTGTGATATAGTATTTTATATTCACAAGTACGTGTTTGCACATATATTTGATATCTGAAAATAAATTCGAGTTGCCCATCAGATGTCAGCTCGGAGTTTACAGTCAGCTTGGAGTTTACAATAGATGACGCAATGTCGCCTGCAGTTTGGTTATTCACTTTAGTTTTGTTTTACAGCCTTGGATAATTTCTGAATCGAAGGGTTTTGATGTTTTCTCTATAATGAATACAAATTAATTTGTTTTCAATTATGATATATCGATGCAATAGTTAGAGTTCTTTACAACATTATCGCAATACAGGTGAGTAATTTCTGACTTGGCAACTCGTTTAACCAAGGCCCACCCCTAAGGTGAGTATCATGTGTTATAGTCAAAGACTATATGTTATAGTTGTATCAAACTTAATTGGAAAAGTTTATATTTGCAATTTTATGTGTTACAATGAAAATAAAGAAAACAAAACGGGTCTGGCAGCTGACGCAATCAACTAGAAGTCGAGTTCAGTTAATGGGGTCTACGTCCATCATTCCGAGAATGTATTTTATCCATCTTTGGAATAAGCCTCTGCACCTCCATATATATTACACATAATAATATACTGTGTCATGTAAATTTGTATCTAGCATGTTCATCTGAAGAATACTACTCATATTGTTAAATCTAATGAGAATTCCTTGAATTCGGATCCTCAATCGTAACGGAAATTCCTTCCCAAAGTAAACCGAAAAAAAAAGATTGTTTCGAGACATTCAACTTTTCCTGGGACCTCCCCTGTGTCCTCCGTTTCCCCCGCCTCTCTGTCTTGGTCTTGATTATTTCTAATCTCTTTATTCAGTGCTCCTTTTAATCGTCGTATATCTGCTGCGTGAGAAAATCCTATCTGACGCAGCCATCTTCCAATGATCGACTCCATACATTAATATACGCGTACATACATGCGTACACATACGTAGATCAAACATGCATAATACATACACACATACATGTATGCATACACGCACATACAGTACATACATGTATGCATACATACATCTATATATACATATATGCATATTTACATCTATACATGCATTCATACATTCACGCATACATACATGTTTACACCTATACATGCATGCACACTTACATCTATACATAAAAACATGCATACATTCGTGCATACATACATATATTGGTATGTCTTGGCAGTGTTGCTTCTTTCGAACAAGTTTTATTGAAGACCAATCTCATCTTGACCTTGATAACTTCTTTAGTACCTCCTCTGAGCTTGTGGCAGATGCGTTAGCGTGTGGCAAGTGCCAAACACACTGTACTTTCTGGTAGGAGTTTATTACATAGGTCTACACACAAGTATGACAGGAAGTGATCTCTCCAGCGGATGCTAGGGAGGCCTCACCTTGGGCATAGGTGCACACGCGACCCACTTTCCTGATCCACTGTACATATCCTAGATATGTTTGTCTGTTTTGTTTTGTCTGGTCTTTTCTTCGCCTGGCAACAGTGTATCATGAAAGTGGGTCCCGTGTGCGCCCATGCCCAAGGTAAGGCATCCCTAGCATCCGCTGGAGAGATCACTTCCTGCCATACTTGTGTGTAGACCTACGTAATAAACTCCTACCAGAAAGTGCAGTGTATTTGGCACTTACCACAAGCGTTTCAGGTCGAACCAGAAATCAGTGGTTATGTACTTTGCTCGAGGTATCGCCCTATCTAGGGATGGGCAACTGTGCGATTACCAGAATAATCAAAATCACCAAAATAACAAAAAATCACCAAAACCGTTAGAACGTCTGATGCAAAATTTTTCTCACGTGCAAAAAAAAATGGGAACAGGTCATTTGGTGCCTTAGATATTGATTTTTTTAGATGATAAAAAACACGTAGAATGACAGAATGTTTTTGTGTTATTTGTTTTATTTAAGAAAATGGATGAATTTAGTCTTTACTAAAACGTCACTCTGCAATGTTAATGGAGGGGATGGCTTTGTTAGACTTAAAATGTAATTCCAGCTGCCATAAGCAGCCACACAATTTAAAGAACATTCAAGAGTGAGCCAATTTTCTGCAGACAGGAGTGTCACCACAACACAGCAGGAGGAAGGCTCGAACCACCGCCCTAAGAACACCCAAAACACTCCGCTGCCCCCAACCCCCAGTGTGTGCCTCTACCAGGCGGGTCTTTCGGGTAAATGGGAGGAAGGTCTCCCCCGTTCAGAGCATATCCCTCTCGCCGCGGTTGAGGTCACTGCACACTGTGCATCTTGTCCCTGGCGACTTCATTCCGTCACGGCACCTATCCCATCGGTATCACCGACGCCGTCAACTCCCTCAGATCGTGGGACAGGCTGAAGGTCCTCCAGTACCAGGCTCTCCGCACCATCATTGCAGCCCTTGTATGGGACCGTATGGAGAATCTTAAACGGGAAAACCTCCCTTCGCCTACGGGCGAATAGGCTCTCTTTCTGTTTTCTCGTCCGGCTTCTGACCGGCCCAAGGGAGAATGACAGTTGGGCCTTCTGAGTGCCCTGGGGACGTCGAGGAAGACCCCCACCGGTGCGTGGGATTCTTGCCGTTGGCTGTGGGTGGGAGGCGGGCGATAGACAGCATCTCGAGGTATGCTGTACTTGGTTTAATGTCCCCCAGTGGCTGTTGGGAGTGTTGGAGGATTTTTGTTGCTCTGGAGGCCGCTGACGGCGTGAATTCCTGAAGCAAGTAATGCTTCAGTGTCATACTGGATGACGTCGTCGTGTTGATCGACCCATTGGGAGATAAGCGGGAACACGCCCTCGGGGATCGCCTCGAGAACGTGGTGGCAGCGGTAGATGGGTCCATTGTCGCTCCGAATGGTTACCAGTGTAGCGACGATGCTACTGTGAGAAGAGAAAGAAATTTGGTGAGTTCGTCTCCTTTATTATCAAGGTATAATTGAACTGGTTTTACATGCAGCCAGGACCCGATATATATACCACGTGGGTTGTCACCCGTAGTGCGTAATTACATAATTGCACTGGATTAGTTTAGGTCGGGTCAAGCAGGATAGCACTGCCATAAGCGCGTCAGGTCTAGCAGCGTGGGCGACTTAACGCGCGTTCCATGCCACGTGGCTATCGTAGTTTGTACAGTATCTTCCACAGGATCCGCCTCGGATATCGTTGTGGGTGGCAAGTGTTACACGCGGGGAGAGAATTACGAGCGATGCAAACTGTGAGGCCGCGGCGCAACAGCCCCTCCACCTAATACAATGCAGAGACACTGTCATTCTTCGCCTAGGTCTCAGCCCACCACTCACCTCGAAAGGAGGGGGGGGGGGCATCTTACTTTATGCCCTTCCAGAGCAACCCTCAGCTTCCTAATGGACCACTCTCCCCTTGGCGCTATCTAGAATCCTGCTCCCTGCCTACTCTCTCTTCACTTCTGAAGAAAAATTATAATAATGATAATATTAATGATAATAGTGATGATAGCATTAATAATAGATTAGGTACCGAAACAGCCAAGTAAAGACCAATAAGTATGTTGCTGTTCTCTTGCTCATGTAACTCAATGAAGCCGGCCTCCCTCTGCGGATCCTCTCCTATGCAATCGAACTTGTCAATTGTAAATAGAATCTCCTCCTCCCCTACCTTTCTCTTTGGGTACTGCCACTCCCAACGGAGTGGCATAACTTGGACACGACCTCTTGAATTTTATGTGTAAACACAGTAGTTCCGGACAGCCGCAAGGTTGGGGTTTGGGCGAGTGCGACTCCCGGAAAATAATCCAGTGACGTCATCATGGTCTGTCCTCGACGACAAGGAGAAAGTAAACCACAGCCTTGACCTAGTAACACCAACTAAGCTGAAAGAGGACCTCTTGGAGTTTGTCTAAACAGAATATACAAGGAAGACAACATCATTGACGGCAGCATAGAGGATTTTATTCATTATGTAAACCATTTGACTCAAATGAGATTGCCTGCCATAAACCAGAAGAAAGGTTCTTACACTTCTCATATCCCTTGTGCACTGACAGATGGACAAATTATATACATGTATATGTGTGTGTATGTATATATGTATATATATATATATATATATATATATATATATATATATATATATATATATATATATGAATATGACATATATAATACAAAGAATTACAAAGGCGGAGCATGCAGACAGTAGACCTTTTGGTCCATATCAAGGTCGGATGCGAAAAAAATCATTATAATAATAAATGAATAAATGAATACATACAAACTATAATAATGTAAATAATACATAAAATAAATAAAAACATAGGTATAGTTAAATAATAAACAAAGAGGTAAATTGTAAATAATGATAAATTGACATATAACTAATAATAAATGAGCATCAAGCAAATAGTAATAAACAAATAGACAAATGACAACAAAACAAATAAACAAATAATATAAAATAAATGATGATCATTACAGTATCTTGCTTAACTGTTTATCTAAATGATTCTTAAAGCTTCGAACTGAACTACATTGCACTGCCTCTGCAGGAAGTTTATTCCATTAATTAACTACACAGCTGGCGAAGTTGTTTCTACCCACTTTCATATTAAATCTATTTCCAGGCAGTTTGAGACCATTGTTTCTTGTCTGATTCTCATTCAGTGTGAAAATTTTGTCACTTTTGATGTTGTCAATTCTCTTTAGAATCTTAAAGACCTGTATCAAGTCACCTCGGAGTCTACGCTTTTTTAGGGAAAACAGATTCATATGTTATAGTCGATTTTCGTATGATTTAATTTTTATATTTGGAATCAGTTTTGTGGCTCGCCGTTGTACTTTTTCCAATTTGTCAAAGTCTTTAATGAGACTCGGTGATCATATGGAAACAGCATATTCCAAATATGGACGAACTAACGATTTATATAGCTTGTTAATGAGTGATGGACTTTTGAAGTAAAAAGATCGCGCAATCAGTCCTAAAATCCTATTCACTTTCTCCGAGATCTTTTTCACTATCCACTTTTGTTAACGAATTTCCAAATAACTTGTAATCATACTTGCTGTTATTTTTACCTATGTGCATTACCTTGCATTTACTTGTGCTAAATTTCATTTGCCACTTTTCAGACCATTGATGTAATTTATCTAAATTTATCTTCTTGAATATCCAATTGGTTTAAGTGATCATTTGCCATTCCGCACAGTTTTGTATCATCAGCAAATTTGGAAACAGTAGATTTTAGTCCATGGTCTATATCATTTATATATACTATGAATAGAAGTGGTCCAAGAACGAAACCCTGAGGAACTCTACTTGTAACATTTTTCCATCTAGAAGTTTTGCCATTTAAAACAACTCTCTGTTTTCGATCATTCAACCAATTACTAGTCCAACTTAATAGGCTACCACTTATTCCGTATGAAGCTAATTTAGTAAGTAGTCTTTCGTGGGGAACGGTATCAAAAGCCTTTGCAAAGTCTAAATATATCAAATCTATATTGTTTCTTTTGTCATAATTCGAGATAAATGTGTTGTAGAATTTGAATAAGTTAGTCACGCAAGAACGTTTCCGTCTGAAACCATGCTGGCTATCATTTATAAAAGGGTTACTTTCTAAATGACGTTCGACAGCATCTCTGATGATAGTTGCCATCATTTTTCCTACAATTGAAGTCAAACTTATAGGCCTGTAGTTATTTGGTTTCTTTTTGTCACCTTTTTTGAATATGGGAGTAACGTTAGCTAGCTTCCATTCTCTTGGGACGTCTCCGGATATGATGGATTTCTTGAAAATAATTTCTAATGGAATAACAATCTCATTTTTCATTTCCTTTAAGATTCTTGGATGCCAACCGTCAGACCCTGGTGTTTTATTAACTTTGAGTTTCTCTGAACACCTTTTAATTTTTCTATTTTGTTATATTTACCTTAGTGAGTAAGTTTACCCTATACTTTTCACAAGTTTCAGTTTGGAGTTCACTTTGAGATGCTTCGTTTACGAATACTGAGCTAAAATAATTGCTTAAAATATCACACATTCCTTCATTTGAATACTCAAGTTGACTGTCAGAAGATAATAGTGGACCATTGTGTTTCCTAACTTTTTTATCTCTAATGTAACTATAGAATTCTTTGGAATTCTCTTTGGATTCATCAGCTATATTCATTTCGCATTGTCGTTTTCGTCTTTTTTATTATCTGTTTTAAATCTCACTGTATTAATACAAAGCTTAGGTAGTCATTAAATGCGCCTGAGCACTTATATATATACATATATATATATATATATATATATATATATGTGTGTGTGTGTGTGTGTGTGTGTGTGTGTGTGTGTGTGTGTGTGTGTGTGTGTGTGTGTATGTGACATATATATATATGTATATACATATATGCTAATAAGAACACGGGTACGTGTGTTCACGTAGTCTACTTTGCATATACATATATATGTGTGTGTGTGTGTGTTTGTGTGTGTGTGTGTAAGTGTGTGTGTGTGTGTGTGTGTGTGTGTGTGTGTGTGTGTGTGACATATATATATATATATATACATATATATATATATATTATATATATATATATATATATATATGTATATATATATATGTGTGTATATATATACATATATATATATATATATATATTTATATATATATATATATATACATATACATATATACATGTGTCTTGGAAGAAATCACTCGTCACAGTAAAGTCTTTCAGATACTCAATAACGGCCGTTGCGAGTCTTAATCCAGGGTCCATCAGAATGGTATGCTGCCGCCGTACAACCATTACATCACTGAGATCAGTAATGGGGTTGGTAGCGCGGCTGTCTTCGATTCTGATGGATTCCGGATCGAGGTTCGCGACGGCCGGGTTTGATCATTTGATATGTATGTATATGTTTGTTGTGTGTGTGTATGTGTGTATTGCACATGCTCACGCTCTTATGATCCTTTGGAGCAACTGAATCCGCAACAATTGCGGAGAATGGACAGAAGCCTGCGGAACAGGTTTGGGACTCCCCCCACCCCCCATATAAAGTCCCCGTGTTGGGATAGGTCGGGACTGCTTCCCGGGCAGACTCCATGCTTCCGAGAGTGTCGGTGGTTGGCAGTGTGAGCGGTCAGATCACAATTTAAACGAGCGAACGTTATTTAGAGGAAGAATAATCAAGAAGTAAGGATGAATACACTTTGACACTGGACGCTATCCATAGGCATCTTTTCACCCACAGAGTGGAGAAGTCGTCGTCGATATTGAAGAACTATCACAAGAAGAAGAGAAAAAAAAAGGGCCTGGAGTGGGAGTTAAAGTAACTGCGTCACTGGTTTATGAAACAGAAAGACTTCCGCCTTGAGGGCTCACTGCAAGAGGAGGGAAGAAGGACATCTCCCCCAGCCCGCAGTCATGAGGTCTTATACATTGGGATGTTGGACTGGATATTGATGGTCGGAGGTTTTTTCTCGAACGAGAACAACCCTAAGAAGCCGCAGTCTCCGAGAGTTACTGTTACTTGTACTTGTTTCAGCGCACCTGATTAGGTCTTCCCCGTCGATCGTCATCGTGTGTTGGTGCTTTATGTGTTGTATAATTTCTCCATCTTGCAAGTGCATGGAGAGGCGTCGACTGAGGATCCAGCTAGTGTGGCAATGTAGGTATCTCTTCATACGAGGTGCACAGTCTTCGAAAAAGCAACGGAACTTGTATAGTGAAAGACAAAACTATATTCCAAGATTTATCCGATGATAGGTTAAACATGATAAGAATTAGCTACCCGATTCTCTTAATGTTTCGCCATGTTTCATCACTCTTTGGACAACCGTGGAAAGATAGTTTCGTCTTTCACTGTACATCTCTTATTGGTAAACTTGTTCAGCTCACCCCTCTGTTTCTTCAATCATAATAATAATCTGCATAGTCCTTCTTTTCATTTAGTAATTTGCTATTTTTAAGTATTTGTTTTCTCTCGTACTTTATACACCCATATTCTTCCACGGATTCTTAATGGTACTCAATGAATTACAATTCAATCTCGATGGCGTCTTTGTCATTTCTTAGATTATATATATATATATATAGATATATATATATATATATATATATATATATATATATATATATATATATATATATATATATAAATATATTCCATGTCACTCCTTACTGAATACCCTATACTTTTCACAGGTTTCAGTTTGGAGTTCATATTGAGATGTTTCGTTTACGAATACTGAGCTAAAATAATTGTTTAAGATATCACACATTCCTTCATTTGAATGTTCAAGTTGACTGTCAGACGATAATAGTGGACCAATGTGTTTCCTAACCTTTTTATCTCTAATGTAACTATGGAATTCTTTGGGATTCTCTTTGGATTCATCAGCGATATTCATTTCGCATTGTTGTTTTCGTTTTTCTTTTTTATTATTATCTTTTTTTAAATCTCTCTGTATTAATACAAATCTTTGATAGTCATTAGATGCATCTGAGCACTTATATTTCTGAGCACTTATATTTCTTATGTATATATGACATACATATATATATACATATATATATATATGTGTGTGTGTGTGTGTGTGTGTGTGTGTGTGTGTGTGTGTGTGTGTGTGTGTGTGTGTGTGTGTGTGTGTGTGTGTGTGTGTGTGTGTGTGTGTGTGTGTGTGTATTCACCACGGATCTGCTGCAACCTCTTGTCGAGACAGCCAGACACCATCCTACGGCAGTGAGCTCAGAGCTCATTATTAGCCGATCTCTGGGTAGGTCTGAAACCACTCACACATCACACACCGGGACTGCAAGGTCACAACTCCTTGACTAACATCCCGTACCTACTCGCTGCTAGGTGAACAGGTGCTACACGTGAAAGGAGACAAACCCAACTTATCTCCGCCCGGCCGGAGAATCGAACCCCGGTTCTCTGACTTGTGAGGCCAGTGCTTTACCAATCCGCCACCGAGTGAGTGTGTGTGTGTGTGTGTGTGTGTGCGTGTGTGTGTGTGTGTGTGTATGTGTATGTGTGTGTGTGTATGTGTGTGTGTGTGTGTGTGTGTGTATGCGTGTGTGTGTGTGTGTGTGACACACACACACACACACACACACATATATATATATATATATATATATATATATATATATGTATATATAGTATATATATATATATATAATACATATATGTATATAATACATATATGTATATATATATACATGTATATATATATATATATATATATATATATATATATATATATGTATGTATATACATATATACATATATACATATATACATGTGCATATATATCTTGGAAGAAATCACTCATTACAGTAAAATGTTTCAGATACCCAAACCCGGCCGTTGAGAGTCTTAATCCAGGGTCCATCAGAATGGTATGCTACCGCCGTACAACCATTACATCACTGAGATCAGTAATGGGGTTGGTGGCGCGGCGGTCTACGATTCTAATAGATTCCGCATCGAGGCTCGCGACTGCCGGGTTTGATTATTTGATATGTATGTATATGTTTGTTGTGTGTGTGTATGTGTGTATTGCACATGCTCACGCTCTTACGATCCTTTGGAGCAACTGAATCCGCAACAATTGCGGAAAATGGACAGAAGCCTGCGGAACAGGTTTGGGACTCCCCCCACCCCCCATATAAAGTCCCCGTGTTGGGATAGGTCGGGACTGCTTCCGAGAGTGTCGGTGGTTGGCAGTGTGAGCGGTCAGATCACAATTCAAACGAGCGAATGTTATTTAAAGGAAGAATAATCAAGAAGTAAGGATGAATACACTTTGACACTGGACGCTATCCATAGCCATCTTTTCACCCACGGAGTGAAGAAGTCGTCGTCGATATTGAAGAACTATCACAAGAAGAAGAGAAAAAAAAGGGCCTGGAGTGGGAGTTAAAATAACTGCATCACTGATTTATGAAACAGAATGACTTCCGCCTTGAGGGCTCACTGCAAGAGGGGGGAAGAGCTGGGAAGAAGGACATCTTCCCCCAGCCCGCAGTCATGAAGTCTTATACCCTGGGATGTTGGACTGGATATTGATGGTCGGAGGTTTTTTCATGAACGAGAACAATCCTAAGAAGCTGCAGTCTCCGAGAGTTACAGTTACTTGTACTTGTTTCAGCGCACCTGATTAGGTCTTCTCTGTCGATCGTCATCGTGTGTTGATGCTTTATGTGTTGTATAATTTCTCCATCTTGCAAGTGCATGGAGAGGCGTCGACTGAGGATCCAGCTAGTGTGGCAATATAGGTATCTCTTCATACGAGGTGCACAGTCTTCGAAAAAGCAACGGAACTTGTATAGTGAAAGACAAAACTATATTCCAAGATTTATCCGATGATAGGTTAAACATGATAAGAATTAGCTACTCGATTCTCTTAATGTTTCGCCATGTTTCATCACTCTTTGGACAACCGTGGAAAGAGTTTCGTCTTTCACTGTACATCTCTTATTGGTAAACTTGTTCAGCTCACCCCTCTGTTTCTTCAGTCATAGTTATAATCTGCATAGTCCTTCTCTTCATTTAGTAATTTTCTATTTTTAATTATTTGTTTTCTCTAGTACTTTATACACCCATATTCCTCCGCGGATTCTTAATGGTACTCAATGAATTACAATTCATAATCTCGATGGTGTCCTTGTCATTTCTTAGAGCATATATATAAATAGTATATATATATATATATATATATATTATTATTATTATATATATATACATATATATATATAATATATATATATATATATATATACAGTATATATATATATATATATATATATACATATATATATACATATATATACACATATACATATATGCATATATACAGTATATATGTATATATATACATATATATATATACATATATATATATGTATATATATATATATATATAAATATATATATATATATATATATATATATATATATATATATATATATATATATATATATATATATTATATATATATATATATATATTCCATGTCACTCCTTACTGAATACTGGTTAATTTCCCTCGGTCTTAAACTAATTTTAGCTGTCCAACCTACTTTGTGGTTACTACCTATATTCACATTATTTACTTCAGAAATGTTGTTAACATTGTTGCTCTCCTCTAATGTGAAGTGTATTTCATTGTTTCTTGTTCTATATGCAAGAGGGGAGAAGGTCATCTCATTCGCAACTCATAAGCTCTTGGAAGTAGGTCTCCATTACTCTCTACAAACTTTCCAGGGATCTCGTACTTCGTCTAAGCTACTTCAAATTTCCCAATGCACGATTAACCTCCCACCTCACTTTGGCACTGAAGTCAACGTTTAAAAAAAACTGTGAAATTGTATAGGGTTGAGTTATTTCAATAATGCCTTTTACCCATTACTTAAGTCCCAGTCACACTATTACGACTCAGGTAAGTTTGTTTAGTGGAAACGACTTCGTTTACATTTTTTTTTTTTTCGAATCTCCAAATGTCGCATTACCTTTGCGTCATAAGTTGAGAAGTTGAATGACGAACTGAGAGAAGTGAAACCGGATCAATTAGAGCTTTCGCAGTGAGCAAGTTGATACCAGACACCGCTAGATCTTGTAATTCTTGCCGGAAAATGAATACTTTTTTGGGCAAGTTTTATAAGCTTACAGAGGTGTATCGTTGTACATTATTGTGTCTGAAATTTAAGTAAATTAATTTCATGATTGCAAACGGCATACATCATTGTTTGAGCCTCTATTTATAATCATAGATGATATTCGTAAAACATCCTATGATTGTATCAAGCCAAGCAATTTGTCATTTTCTATCGACTTCAATGAACGTATAATGATATATACTTTCATCTGAATGCACCAAGCTATAGGCAAATCTATGTAATGTATCGAAAATATAATTCTACATCGAAAACTTAATTTTTTCGATACGATAAACTTTGTCTCACTCTTATTTTTTCTTGAATCTGAAGTGCATATTGCCACGGCACACGTATAATTAGTCATATTTGTTTGAAAATAGCTCCCAGCAGATCTAAGAGGCTATTCTTTACAAAACTTTTATTAACTTCGTACGTCCGCCACCACTGTTGTTATTTTTTTATCTCATTGATTACCTTCATATACAGGACGTGACAGTGATATCCATTATTTTTCAACACTCTCAGATAGAATGGACAAACCCAAATCGATATCCTCTTATTTTTAGTGATCATAGTTACTTCAGTAAAAATAATTAAAAAGTAATTACCTATCTTTAGTTTTACCTTATAATTAAATTAACAAAGCCTTATCACACACCAGTAAGTAAAAATTGTAACATTATGAGTCATTTTTTTAAATTTAAATACATTTATGCAACAATTTATGGCATATCTTTTTTTAAATATCGGTTTCCAAATTAGCTAAGTCACCCCTTTGCCTCATGAATTCCGAGACAATTGAAAATTCTAGCGCTAATAGGAATCTACGAGCCTGACTGCGAAAGCTCCCATTGTAAAATTTCACCCACCCACCCACACACACACACCTATCGACAAAGGTTCGAAGCGTTCCGCCGTCGCTCCGCGCCGTCACTCAGGTCATGATTACGCTTTTCTATTATTCAATTTACGGTTTAGGAGTACTAATGGTTAGGTTAGGTAATAAAAAATTCTATGACCTGAGTGATGGTGCAGAGCGAAGGCGGAGCACTCCGGACCCCTACCGCAAGGTACATATAGTATAGGTCAACCCACGAGCGCTCCGCTTTTTCTGTGTTCTGCGCATCCGTGACGTCAACGGGACCAATAGGGGTTAAACGCGGGAGCGTGTGTCAATCTGTGCTTGCCTCTGGGACAAGGTCACGCCTCTCTGCCTACTTGTCCTCACCGTTCATGTGAAGACCTACCTCCCCAGATGTGCTCATCTGAAGATCTGTCTCCCCATGTCCGTCTGGGGAGACAGATCTCCAATTAAAGTTAATAATAGTAGTGATACTGATTATTATTGTAAGAGAGAGAGAGAGAGAGCGGGAGCAGAGAAAGAGAGCGAGAGCAAGGCCTTGAGCGGTAGCAGAGAGAGAGAGAGAGCGGGAGCCAAGGGTAGGGGGAGGAGGAGGAGAGGAACCCCTGACAGGTCACGTGGGATGTACCCAGTGACCTCACTAACCCCCCACTTCCCCCGCTGGGTAGTTGGACCTGCGCGTGCGTTGACTTATACTATATGGACCTTGCCCTTCCGTTGAACCAATACGAATATTAGACACGTTGTTGAATAGTCCTTAGTGAAGTCTAGAATACTAAAGGCGAAGTCGTCCTGCAGTTTTTCAATTTCACGGCGGCTTAGAAGCCAGCATGACCCACTGCCCCGCATCTCCCGAAATGCTTCTCCATGCTTCCCTCTCTTGCACAAGTTCCAGTCAACGACTAGTCCTCGCCAGTCACTACTTCGTCCAAAAGTGCTTTTATCTATATATTTCTTGGTGCCTGATGATTTTATACTATTGAATGATATACATGAGAACAAAATACGTCTCGTTATTGTAAAAAATAATGTCTTGACCACCCTACGGCTGGGCGGAATGGATTTGTGTTGACAAGAAAAAAAGTCTAAATACTGTCAATAGATCCGAGGACTTAAACGAGTTGTTTAGTCAATGATGCACAGGAGGAAGATGAGCGATCTATAGATTGATCACACATTTCGAAGTCAAGCCCTCTTTTCATTTGATATGCATTTTCTGTTTCTCATGTTGATAGAAATATCCTATTTCAGAAGCTAATTTCAGAATAGTCATCCCTTTCCATCTGTCTCCATAGCCCATCAGCAGTGTCATACACCTTCATACTTCATACATCTTCATACTGGCTAGTACTACTTAAATTCATTTTGCTTGAAAAATAAATGTATAAGGCAAAATGAGAAGGACGGAGCCCGGTCAATCATTTTGGTCGATGTTTAGAAAATGCGCGGAAATACTAAACGACTTCATTGGAAGAGTCCTCGAAGTCATCAGTCGGGGACTCTACAAACCGCGCCACCGATATCTGTATTTTCCAAGTTGTATTTACCTAGTTGTATTTTACGGGAGAAGAGCTATGCTCGTAGAGACCCGCAGTTGTATCTTTCCGCATCCAGTTCTTAAAGTCATGTATAGTTTTAGCACTCACTGTTTTCTCTTTCAATTTATTCCATGTATGTATCACTCTTTGTGGAAAACTATTCTTTTTCAGATCTCTTCTGTAACTGTCCTTCTTAAGTTTCTTTTTGTGTCCCCTTGTATTTCTTCTGTCCCATTTAAGTAAATCATCCCTGTCAACGATTTTCATCCCTTTCATAATTCTATAGATGGTTATCAAGTCGCCTCTTTCTCTTCTTTGCTCCAGAGTTAATAAGTTGAGTTTGTCCAAACTTTGTTCGTATGTCAACATGCTCAGTGTTGGTGCTATCTGTTAGTGCTCTTTGAATTCTTTCTAGTTTTTTTTTTTCTTGTACTAAGTGTCCATACTGATGCTGCATACTCTAATTTTTGTCTTATCAGTGTAACTAGTATTTTCTTCACCATTTTCTCGTCCATGTAGTCAAAGGCCACTTTCATTGATCTTATCAAGTTGTAGGTTTCTCTAACTATTTTGTTTACATGTTTGTCTGGTGTCGTGTCATTTGAAATGATTACTCCTAGGTCTCTTTCTGAGTTTACTTTTGTAGCTTCATTTGTTCCAATTTTGTATTGACCGGATTTTCTATTTTTGCTTTTTCCAAATTCCATCATACTACATTTTCTAATGTTGAAATTCACTTCGTTCTTTTTACTCCAATTCCAGACTTTGTCCAGATCTCCCTGAAAAGATTTGCAATCTTCTTCGTTACTCACTCTCTTCAATAGTTTTGCATCATCTGCAAAGAAGTTTATATAGCATTCAATTCCTTCATCCATGTCGTTTATATAAATAGCAAACATTATCGAAGCCAACACAGAGCCTTGGGGTACTCCACTTATCATGTTTACCCATTTTGAGTTCTTTTCTCTAAGTATCACTCTCATTCTTCTTCCTTCCAATAAATTTTTCATCCACTCTAATAATTTCCCTTGTATTCCACCTATTATTTCAAGATTTCTTAGTAGTTTTTTGTGTGGTACTTTGTCAAAAGTCTTTTGTAGGTCCAGGAAGGCACACTCTGCCCAGCCATGTCTTTCTTGTATTATGTCTAGCAATCTTGAGTAAAAGCACATTAAGTTTGTAGTACATGATCTTCCACTTCTAAATCCAAATTGGTTGGGGTTTGATATTTTCTTTTCTTTTCCAAGTGTTTAGTGTGTGTGTGTGTGTGTGTGTGTGTGTGTGTGTGTGTGTGTGTGTGTGTGTGTGTGTGTGTGTGTGTGTGTATGTGTGTGTATGTGTGTGTTTGTATATTTATATGTGTGTGTGCGTGCATGCTCGTGTGAGATCAAATCCAACAGTCTGATATCATCTTGCCACTCAACGTGGTAATAGCAGAAGAGTAATACTAATTGTATGCAGAAAAGTGGGTCGTCGACAGCATCTATACCCCGTACACTTGTTTTTACCACGACGCCCAACGCCATCGTCTACGAATGGTGACATTTGGATGATTTCTTTCTTTCTTTCTTTCTTTCTTTTTGCCGTTGCAACTATTACAGAATGAATAACGAGTTAATGTTGTAGCGGAGAGGCTACGGAAAGAAGAAAAGAGGGTTATTGTGTTCGTACTTCATTTGGATGGGTCAGAATTGAATTTATCTTACATGTGACCCGAAGCCGTATGTATTATAGCCGTATGGTTTATACGATGTGACGTCTTTCAAATAATCAAATCCAGCAGTCGTGGAGTTTAATTCGCCCGAACGCGACTGCTGGCTTTGATTATTTGTAAAACCTTATCGCAACTAGTGATTTACTACATAATATGAATGTATACTTATATATATATATATATATATATATATATAAGTAAACACACACACCAAGAGCTTTTCTCCCTTACAAGGGAGGTAGCCAAGTCAAAGGCACGAACCTATTCTCATCCATTCCACTCCCCTATACCACCCCTTTCTCCCTCTCATCTTAGCTTCTCATGGATGACGGGTCATCCCTGTATCCCATCCACTGCCCTGGGTCTGAAGCAATATGGCAAGACACAGCACATCCACAGCAAGGCCGCTTCACTTAATCGGTGACACCCTTCTCCCTCCACCCCCACCCCCCACCCCCCATGCAGAAAAAGAGAAGACTGGGAGAAATCATTTCGGGCTGCGTCAAAATATCACTCCCACATAATCACTACCTACCCCCCTCCCCCGCCCCTCCCTTCCTTGCATCTATACACAGTCATTTTCCAGTCATCCCTATCTCCTGTCTTCTCCCTTCCTTGCTCAACAGACATTCCTCTCTTGCTCAGCGCCCCCTTCACCCCATCCATCCATCTCATTTTCGGTCGACTCCTCAAGTTCACTCCCTCCACCCACGCCTTCCACACCTGTTTTACCAATTTTTCGTCACTCATTCTTCCCATGTGTCCAAACCATCCCAATACTCTTTCATTAGCCCTACCTGTCATCTCCTTTTCCACTTCCGCTCTCTTCCTCACCTCCTTGTTTCTCACTCCATCCAATCTAGTAATCCCTTCCATACTTCTTACATATTTTATCTCAAACACATTTAAGCTTTTCCTCTCTTCCTCTTTAAAATTCCAAGTCTCTGCCCCATACAAAACCATCGATACAATAACCCCTTCATACAATCATACGATATATATATATATATATATATATATATATATATATATATATATATATATATATATATATATATATATATATATATATATATATATACATATGTACATAATATATATATATATAATATATATATATATATATATACACACATATATATGTGCGTACGTGTGTGAATATTTCCGCATGTTCACTTGTTCAAAAGCACAACTTATTTACAATATGACAAAAGTAATAATAATAACATTAATAATTTACCCCAGGAGGAGCCAAGAAAAGAGGGAGGGAGATGTGATGAACGGGAGTGGAGTATGCGGGGATGAAATGGGTGGGAGTGGATTTATGCCTTTGACTTTGGCTACCTCCCTTGTAAGGAGGAAAAAGCCGTTGATATATGTATGTGTGAGTCTTAGATTTATTCATTAGTCTACTTATTTATCTACTTTTGTAAAATGTAAAGAATATTAAAGAAAAAGCGCTTAATGTAAAAAAAAAAAATAACCAATAGACCTTTGTTGCTAGTTTAGAAGTTAAAACAAATTACTTTCAGTTTCATTCGACCTTCAAATATATATATATATACATATATATATATATTTATATATGTATATATATATATATATTTATATATGTATATATATATTTATATATGTATATATATATATATATATACATATATATATATATATATATATATATATATATATATATATACAAGTGTGTGTGTGTGTGTGTGTGTGTGTGTGTGTGTGTGTGTGTGTGTGTGTGTGTGTGTGTGTGTGTGTGTGTGTGTGTGTGTATTATACACACACACACACACACACATATATATATATATATATATATATATATATAGATATATATAGAGATATATATATACACATATATATAAATATATACACATATATATAAGTTGGTTAAGGAATACACGTACGTGTTTTGGTTAGATTTCATTTGTCAATAATTTGGTTCAAAGGCGTCTTCAAGACATCTTGGTCTCATTCACAAAGGTTTACACAAATTATCAGGAACTAAATGTTCGTCCCAATCAACCATAACAGTCGCTGGGGAACCTCCTGAATCTTGTCCTTCGAATCCCCCGCCCTTTCTAGACGGCGAGTCACTTGTCTGTGTTCTTATTTGGTGACATCCTGTTTGACTTAGTGTGTTAGCTGCTACGAGGACCAGCAGACTCTCCGTCTAAAGAGAGAGGTGTTTAATACTCTTATTCTATTTCATGCTCCTGCTTTCTAGTTTATTATTGTTTAAAATTATTAACTTATTATGATCGACCATCATTAGATACTCAAAGTCTTAATGAAAACAACAATTTGGTGATTCCATCCTCACCATTTGCAGATAAATCTAACATTCTTCATGAACAAAAGGAAACATTCAACAGTCGACACGCAGCACCACATGTGACGTCATGTCGCTTTAAAACTTCATTGGTGTCAGCTGAGCCATACTGGACAAAATATTAGCATTTATTGTTAAATCAGTTTCACTTCGGTATTCATACTGCTACTAAGGAGGGTAATTAGAAATTATACATTAGATATTCGCCGATGATATTGATTTTATAGCTCGAAACATTTTGCCTAGAATGCCTACTGTGAGGATAAAAATAGCAAGGACGTCCAATTCCAATATTGGAAGAATCGTCAAGGCCAAGAATATAAAGGGACTGTCCCAAAACGCCCTCAGTACCATTTATCGCATTCCTTGCGGTAGATGCTCATCTTCGTATTACGGCGAGTCAGGTCGAGGCGTCGAGAAACGCATAGCCGAGCACAAACGAGACTTGAGGTCACACAGGACGTCTAACTCACTCGTCCAGCACGCTGACCAATCTGGACATTTGCCCCACTGGGATGGAGTCGAGGTTTTACACACGGGATTAAGGAGAGACATGAGGAAGACTGTTGAAGCTGCCTACATTAATTCTTATGAAAATATCAATGACAGGGAAGGTTTTGTTTGTTTGTCAAAGGCAGCAAGTAAATTAATTATAAATACAATTGGGAAACATATGCACGGTACGGGAAAGGGAATACTCAGACAGCCAGCGGGATGACCTGTCCATGTTCCCGTCCTAGGATGTATAAATGTGAGGTCCAAACTGTTTGTAGACAGCTTACTGAAGAAGACTGAGTCGGTCGAAACGTATAAGCAATAAACGTTCCAGCCCATCTTCGCTTATTCTTCCTCCACCCACTCTCTCATCATATATATATATATATATATATATATATATATATATATATATATATATATATATATATATATATATATCAACTAGCTTTGGCACTGGGACTCGAACCATTGACTGTGCGACTAGTTACCACAAGTCTACCGTTGTACTATCAGCGTTATCTATGCTGGACACGTTAAAGGGGGTGTTCTGGAATTTAACGTGACTATCACTTTTAACGCCCAGCACAGTACAACGTAGCATCATTACCTTGTGGTAACCAGTCGCACAGCCAATAGTTTAAGTCCTAGTGGCAAATTT
Organism: Oratosquilla oratoria; assembly: GCF_046742065.1. NCBI lineage: Eukaryota > Metazoa > Arthropoda > Malacostraca > Stomatopoda > Squillidae > Oratosquilla > Oratosquilla oratoria. The sequence goes on along the minus strand of NC_134810.1, from coordinate 18,697,772 downwards.
GTTTAATCAGTGTGTTAAGAATTCACACACACACACACACACACACACACACACACACACACACACACACACACACACACACACACACACACACATATATATATATATATATATATATATATATATGTGTGTGTGTGTGTGTGTGTGTGTGTGTGTGTGTGTGTGCGTGTGTGTGTGAGTGTGTGTTTGGCTGGTTTGAAGGCAAACTCTGATAGAGAGGATTTGTATATTTAGAAATGAATGTTGAGTGCCAACAATATGATAGGGCTCCCTCTAGGTGTGAAAAAAGGGGGGAGGGGAAGAGAAAGAGAGGGAGGTGATAATTGTCCAATTCAAGCTGTGTCCCAACTTGGTCTGCTTGCCGGGGAGGGGGGAGGAGGTGAGAAAGCAGGGAGGCAGAGAGCCAGGCTCGCAGTGTAATCTGAATCTTCGATGTTCGTCCGGTCTTTTTATACACGGGCAGGTCATGACCCGTGCCCTTGATTGGCGCGAGGTCAAAGTCAATTCCTGGGAAGTCAGATGCAAAACATTCTCATGCCGCTGACTCACGAAGACAGAGGGTATGGGGCGGGGGGTGATACCGCACGTGAGTTCCCAAAACAGTCCCTTGTGCGTCGTCACGTAGCTAGTCGAGGTGGCAGGTCAGTCATCAAAGTCCGAACTCCTAGGTCGGTGAACTACACGTGCGTTTCTGCAAGGAGGCTTTGTGTGGGTCAAGCGGCCAGCTGCGGCCGGGCGACACATATGTCACACAGCTGGCCCCACGAACAATTCCCTTGGTGGGACTCGGGGGTCAAAAGTCGTGGGACGGGGCCAGTAGAAGAGGTGAGAAAAGGAGGAGTGAGGATAATTTTCCCAACACGCCCCCATGGAAGTCGAGGCTGAAAGTGAAGTCGTGTGGAGCCTCGACAAGGAATCATCAAGGGAGTTGTACTCACAACGGGGCCGGAACTTGAAGGTGATAGTAGAGGTGGCCATCAGACTGCAGGGGTTGCAGCAGACGGCAATCCGTTTGCCACAGGGTAGCAAGTCTCGAGGCGCTCGGCTACTCCTGTGGGACTGGATTTGTCCTCTAAGTCTTGGGTAAAGTCGAAGAGATTGGTGCATCTCGGGAGGTTGCTCAGGGATCTCGTACCTGGAACGCGTCCTGGGATCACGTCGTACGGTGGCACTGGTAACGTGGTTGCCATGAACTTGACAGTCGAGATTACTAGTCATTAGCTTTACCGGAGTCGAGGAGCAGGACCTTGTGATCTCCGTTGAGCGTGTGGGTGGGTCAACATGGGGACGCTCACAGCTCTAGTTTGCTAAAAGATCTAGTGGCGGTGGCGGTAGGCCACAAATATACATGTGCCTGTGGTAGGTAAGAGTGTAGGCAGTCGAGCTGGCAGTCGGCAGACTTGGTAGACAAGCTGGCAGTCATGCTGGAAGGCAGCGGTGGCAGGCAATCTGGCAGACAAGTGGCGGCGGTCGAGCGGCGGCAGATACCTGTGATACACGAGAGTGTAGGCAGTCGAACTGGCAGTCTCAGACGAGCTGGCAATCGGCAGACCTGGCAGGCAGCGACGGCGGTCGAGTTGGTGGGCAGGCGGACTGGCAGGCAGCGGCGGCAGGCGATCTGGCGGACAAGTGGCGGTAGTCGATGGCAATCGATCTGACTGACAAGTGACGGCAAATACCTGTGGTTGGCGAGAGTGTGGGCAGTCGAACTAGCAGTCACAAATCTGGCAGGCAGCGACGGCAGTTGAACTGGTGGGCAGGCGCGCTGGCAGTCATCAGACCTGGCAGGCAGCGGCGGCAGACGATCTGGCAGGTCAAGCGGCGGCAGTCGAGCTGCCATCAATCGAGCGGGGAGGGGGAAGGAAGTGAGAAAGCAAGGAGGCAGCGAACCAGGCTCGCAGTGTGATGCCACGAGACTATCTAAATCTTCGGTGTTCGTCCGGTCTTTATATACATGGGCAGGTCATGATCCGTACCCTTATTTAGCGCGAGGTCAAAGTCGATTGCTGGGAAGTCAGACGTAAAACATTCTCATGCCGCTGACTCACGAAGACAGAGGGTATGGGGGTGGTGATACTGCACGTCAGTTCCCAAAACACTCCCTTGTGCGTCGTCACGTGGCTAGTCAAGGTGGCAGGTCAGTCATCAAAGTCCGAACTCCTAGGCTGATGAACTGCACGCGCGTCTCCTCAAGGAGGCTTTGTGTGGGTCACACGGCTAGCCCCACGAACGATTCCCTTGGGAGGCCTCGGGGATCAGAAGTCATGGGACAGGGCCAGTAGAAGAGATGAAGAAGGGAGGAGTGAGGACAAACTTCCTACCAATATATATATATATATATATATATATATATATATATACATATATATATATATATATATACATATGTATATATACAGTATATATACAGTATATATATATATATATACATATATACATACATATATACATATATATATATATATATATATATATATGTATGTATATACTAAGCACAATGCTCGTCAAAACCAGCCAGCACCTGGCAATGATTTTATACATCCAAATTGTCCAAAACGATGCAATTCATGCATTGGTCTTATTAGTCACAAGGCACAAACACAACAACTAAACTGTACACCTGATCACTGCAGAAGAAAAAGAAATAACATCCGTCGACATGACGGCTCAGTCCATCATATATACTGTAAACAAAACTGGTTCGATGACAATGACCAGGAGATATCCGAGCTCATTGATGCCAAACGCAGAGCAAAAATTGAGTACGAGTCCTACCCTTCATCTCAACAACTCAAGTCTAAGTTCCTCCAGCTTAAAGCTCGCTGCCAAAGGGAGCTTCGAAATCTTCAGAATAGTTGGTGGATTAAAAAGGCGGAAGAACTACAACAGTACGCTGATGCTCGTAATATGAGAAGTTTCTTCTCTGGCGTCAAGGAGATATTTGGCCCCATTAGAAGCTCGACATCCACCCTGAAAGCAGCCGACAACATCACTGAGCTCACTGAACCCCAAGGCATTCTTGCAAGATGGCAAGACCATTTCTCAACCCTCCTAAACCGGGATTCATCGGTGGCACCAGACTTCCTGAGAAATGTGCCTCAACACCCAGTCCGACTCTGGATGTCTGCTATTCCCACCTATACCGAATTTGAAACTGCACTGAAATCCATTCAGCCTTACAAAGCACCAGGGCCGGACAACATACCCCTGGAACTGATCAAGCATGGCGGTCTACCACTCCAAATCAGAATCCACCCCCTACTCCTCCGAATTTGGGAAAATGAGGAAATTCCAGCTGACCTGAAGAACGCAAACATCATTACCATCTTTAAGAAAGGCGACAGAAGCGTGTGCGGTAACTATCGCGGAATCTCCCTCCTTTCCATCACTGGGAAGATTCTTGCCAGAATCCTTCTCAACCGCCTCCTCAATCTGTCAGAGGACATCCTACCTGAAAGCCAATGCGGATTGAGACCTAATAGAGGGACCATTGATATGATCTTTTGTGCAAGACAGTCCCAGGAAAAGTGCAGAGAACATCAACAGCCCCTGGGAGTGATTTTCTACGATCTTGAAAAGGCCTTTGACAGCATCCCCAGGTCAGCCATGTGGCAAGTCCTTGAACGTTTTGGCTGTCCTGAAAAATTTACAACACTTATCCGATCCCTACATGATGGAATGCTGGGCCGTGTCCAACACCAGACCGGCCTCTCGGAACCTTTTCCCATTACAGGGGGCCTTAAACAAGGGTGTGTGCTTGCCCCAACACTTTTCTCCATCTATCTGGCGGCAATGCTCCATGAGATACCAGAGAACAACCCCGGAATCGAGCTCCGATATAGAATGGATGGCGGACTATTCAACACCGCCCGCCTTAGATCCAGAAATAGAACATACCCCATGCAATTGTCAGAGCTACAATATGCTGACGACAACTGTACCATAGCCCATATCCTTGAGGACCTACAGACCTCTGCGGACAACTTCTCTAGAGCATATTCGCAGTTTGGACTAAACATTAACATCGCAAAGACCAAAGTCCTTCTCCAACCTCGTCCTGGACATCATACACCACCTGAGGACAAGATAACTATCAGTGGTCTGGAGCTAGAGAATGTTGACTATTTCACATACCTTGTCAGTATCTTAGATGTAAACTCTACTGCAGAAAAAGATGTCAACAATAGAATCAGAGCTGCACATGCAGCATATGGAAAACTACACAGCAGAGTATTCAGCAATCCAGGACTGACACAAAACACAAAACTCATGGTCTATCAAGCTGTTGTAATTTCCACCTTGCTCTACGCTTCTGAGACCTGGGTACTTTACCGGAAGTACACAGTGGAACTGGAAAGATTCCACCAATCTAAACTCCGTCAGATCCTGCGGATAAAGTGGCAATACAGGGTCGCAAACAACGAGGTCCTCCTCCTCGCAAGGACGGAAAGCATAGAGGCCACTATAACACGTCACCGACTAAGATGGGCTGGTCATCCTGTCCGGATCCATGACAATCGCTTGCCAAAACAAGTACTGTTCTCAGAGCTTGACTCTGGGAACAGACCTCGCGGCGCACCAAAACGCCGGTTTAAAGACCAGCTCAAACATACACTGAAGGCGGTTGACATCAATCCTGCCAACTGGGAAACAGAGGCCGCTAATAGAGAGAGCTGGAGAAGAACCATCCATGAAAAAACAGAGATCTTTGAGAACAACAGAACACAGCAAATAGAGGTAAAAAGAAATATAAGGAAGGCAAGAGCAGAGAATCCCCAGAACCTCCCGACCATTCCCTGTGGTGGCTGCGGCCGCCTCTTCCGAGCCCAGATAGGGCTCATCTCACATAGAAGGAAATGTCAGTGAGCTGCGTATACTCGGACACGAGTGCTGCCAACGACGACGATATATATATATATATATATATATATATTCATATATATTTATATATATATATATTCATATATATTTATATATATATATATTTATATATACATATATATATACATGTGTGTGTGTGTGTGTGTGTGTGTGTGTGTGTGTGTGTGTGTGTGTGTGTGTGTGTGTGTGTGTGTGTGTGTGTGTGTATTCACCTCGGATCTGCTGCAGTCTCTGTCGAGACAGCCAGACACCACCCTACGGCAGTGAGCTCAGAGCTCATTACTTGCCGATCTCTGGGTAGGTCTGAGACCACTCACACACCACACACCGGGACAGCAAGGTCACAACTCCTTGACTAACGTCTCGTACCTACTTACTGCTAGGTGAACAGGGGTTACACGTGAAAGGAGACAAACCCAACTTATCTCCGCCCGGCCGGGGAATCGAACCCCGGTTCTCTGGCTTGTGAGGCCAGTGCTTTACCAATCCGCCACCGAGCCGTGTATGTGTGTGTGTGTGTGTGTGTGTATGTGTGTGTGTGTGTGTGTGTGTGTGTGTTTGTGTGTGTGCGTGTGTGTGTTTGTGTGTGTGTGTGTGTGTGTGTTTTTGTATTTATATATATATATATATATATATATATATATATATATATACATATATGTGTGTGTATACGTGTATGTATATATATATATATATATATATATATATATATATATATATGAATAATATATATATATATAGATATATATATTTATATATATATAAATATATATATATATTTATATATATATACATATATGTATATGTATATATATTTATTTATTAATATATACATATATATATATATATATATATATATATATATATATATATATATATATATATATATATATATATATATAATGGACCAGTGACGGTTACATGCAAGTGAGTGTCATGCAAGACAACCGGCATAAAATCATCGCCCTGCCTTCCATCTTCAAAACCTGCCAACACCTTCAGCTTCATCTGGAGGTACGACCCCGAGGGGCTGATACTCGGTATCCGCACTAGGCCCAAGATCTCTCTTGCAACTTCAACTATATTTCTTCCACCACATGAGAGCATACAGCCGGCGACTGTACCCTTTCTGGTACTGTGAACCGGTGACATAAACTGTCCCATACTAATACAAATACAGACAATAATCCAAGCTTTGTTCCTAGAGAGGTGTTCGAGAACTGTTGCTAATCACTGTGCGGCTGCGGGGTCCAGTCAGTGAAACTCGAGTGTTAGTATTTCATCAGGAATAACCATTGATTCTCTCCTCGGGGATAATGTCGATCTGAAGAGGTGGAGACGCAGGGGTAGTGAAGAAGAGATTTAAAGAGGGCAGTAGAAAGTAGGACTATATATATATATATATATATATATATTTTTTTTTTTTTTTTTTTTTTTTTTGGGGGGGGGGGTAGAGGATGAGTCTCCAATAATAAAAGAATGCTAAGTTACTCTGGTCCGTAGGGGCGTTACTCGTGTTCCTTGACTAGTCGACTGTATAAAACTTGTGTTGTCCATTACTTGTACTAAAGGCAATTTCTAAACTGCTATATAAAGTTATTCATCTTATGTTTATTAGAAAAGATATCAAAGTTACATGATTACAATAACAATGCACCTTTAACCCAGTAAGGGTGAGAAGCTTACGCCAAGAGTCGCATAGCTGCGTCCTGAGCTGCCACCTTTGCCCCATTAAACTGTTGAGGCAAGTAACATTAACGGCTGGGAATTGGAGAGAAGTGCGGGGTTTGAACCCACGACTAGGAACATGCAAGACTACTACGCTTCCGATTGCTTGGACTCACTGTTTTTTTTTTTTTTTTTTTTTTTTTTTTAACATAAATTCCGCCCCCAGGAATGGGTATGTCGCAACTTTGTCTTCTTACCCGGAAATGAACGTTCAGATGCATTCAAATGCAATATGTTGTAAGTTGAGACATCTTATCTAAGTCCATAAACTTTAGGAAAATCTCTAATTTCTTCCAAACTTTTTTCTATAAAGGAATGGATGATCCTGTGAGCACACTTGGTACATAATGGTGCATCAGTTCTTTTATTTCAGCTCAACAAGAACTAACTTGTGAAAGTGTAGATGAAAATTATATAGTAAGTCTATGATTAATATTACTGAATGTACATCCATGTCAACCTCTATAACGCATGAAAGAGCAAACGGTTTCAAAACAAGACCAACTGAATGATCATTTAAGTCTTGGAGAGAGCAAACTGCTGTAGAAATGATCAAAGCATTATTAAAAATTAACAATACCAGTTGTCATTAACTAGCATATAAGTGTTTAGCGAGTTAAAATGAGGCAAATTAGTTTAATTTTTAGTTACCTAATCTAATTTTTTCTCATCTTTCTGTTGCTTGTCACACGAGAATATGTTAAGATTGAGTTTTCTCATATGCTGGTCATAGCAAGAATATGAGTTACCTAGGTTAAGCTTTCTCAACACTACAAAGGTAGGAATTTCACGTATAAGCCATCTTTGATAGCCATCAAGTTTGGACTTGGTCGGAAGGTAGGCAGACTCTCATGACCGGGCGAAGGCACCATCTGGAGTCCGAGAACGAGATATGCCAGGATCAACTTCGATTCCAGAAGAGCAAACCGCAAGCCTGGTGGGAACAAGAAAAGAGAAAAATTGGTAGGTAAATGGTGAATTACATTTTATTTATCCAATGAATGCAGATTATTCGTGCGTTGTGTCAACCAAAGAGAAGGGAAACAGTTTACCCGAGGACATCTCGCCTCTAAACACATTTCAGCTGGATACACATTGCCAGTGGTTAGGTCACCATGACTAGATAAGGCTAATGTAGGCTGTTAGCTTGAATTACTAGATTACACTGTCAACAAAGCTCTATAAGAATTGTTTAGAGTGTTTTAGGACGAAATGTCATTGGGCAAAACCTCAAGGATCTTCACTACATGGGCGCGTGCGCAACACCAACCAATGCAATTCCTGGGTCCCTGGCCAAAAGACATGAAAGCAAAGGCTTTCTCTGCTGTCTTGTTTTCTGGAAGGAACCGCTCTGGCTTGAAAGACTCAGGATCCTCAAATATATCGGGGTCTCTGTTCACTGTCCAAAAAGGAAGTCCAATGATTGTTCCACTGTCGATCTTCAGGTTGAACTCAGGAAGTCTGAAAATATGTTGATACAAGATTTTCAACCTTATCGCTCTGTACGGAATACTAGATTAGCTCAAATATCATTAACAGATGAACTCAGAGATAGAATACATACACATAGTCCTTGATGCACGTCCTCTCCATATAGGGGGCTGCTGGGTAAAGCCTCAACGACTCTGAAGACATTTAATTATCAACAATGATAAGAAGACAACGGAATACGAAAAATTTCCATGTATTTTTTTAATTTTTCACTCATTACATACCCTGGAAATTGCACGAATGCTTTTGTCAGAGCAGTGTTTGGGCAAGTCCCTTTGCTATACTTTATCACGTGTTGCCTCTCTCAACAAGACTTGAACCATTATCCATTTATACCTTCTCACCTTTAGACGCCAATTCCCTTGTCCATTCAGCCACCACTTTCACAAATATATATACATATATATATTGTATATATATATATATATATATATATATATATATAAACATACATATATATATATATATATATATACATATATATATATATATATATATATATACATACATACATACATACATACATACATACATACATATACCAAGGCTTTTTCCTCCTTACTAGGGAGGTAGCCAAAAAGGAAAAGGCATAAAATCACTCCCACCCATTCCATCCCTGAATACACTCCACACCACTACATCCTCCCTCCTATCTTAGCACCTCCTGGATGACGGGTCATCCCTGCACCCTGTCCACTGCCCTGGGTCAGAAGCAGTGTTGCAAGACACAGCACATCCACAGCAAGGCCGCTTCATAAAATCGGCGACCCCCCCTCTCCGTCCCCCCATTGCATAGCCATAAAAGTAGAAGTCGGGGAGAAATCCCTTCGGGCTGCGTCAAATTTTGCTCACACATACTACCTCACCCCCCATCCCCCCGCCCATTCCACCTCACGCATCACAATATCATCCATATACAACCATTCTCCATTCACCCCTGTCGTCTGTCCTCTTCCGTCCTTCCTCAACAGACATTCCTCTCTTCACCAAAGCCCCCTTCACCCCATCCATCCACCTCATCCTAGGACGTCCCCTCATGTTCACTCCCTCCACATCTGCCTTCCATACCTCTTTTACTAGTCTTTCTTCACTCATTCTTTCCATGTTTCCAAACCATCCTAACACTCTTTCATCAACCCTATCTCCCAACTCCCTTTCCACCCCTGTTCTCCTCCTCACCTTCTCATTTCTCACTCTATCTAGCCTAGTAACCCCCATCATACTTCTCAGACACCTCATTTCAAACACATTCAAACACCTTCTCTCTTCCTCTCTTATGTTCCATGTTTCTGCCCCATACAGTGCTGTTGAAAGTAATAAAAAGATGTTTTGGAAAGAAATTAAGAGAGGAAGAGGAGGCGAATCAAGTAGAGAAGAAAGGGTAAAAGATGTAGATGGAGAGATGATAATGGAAGAGAAGGCAGTAAGGGGAAGATGGGCACAATATTTTAGGGAGTTACTAAATATGAAGGAGGATAGGGAGGGAAAGATAGCTGCAGTGGGAAATGCTAAGAAAATGACCGTGATGAGTGAGGGAAATGGAGGAGAAATAAGGATGGATGAAGTGAAGGCAGTTGTTAAGATGATGAAAGCAGGTAAGGCACCTGGTCTGGATGGATGCCATGCAGAATGTCTAAAAAAAAGGAGGTACAGTGATGGTGGACTGGTTAGTAAGGTTATTTAATGTTTGCTGGAGAGAAGGTAGAGTGCCGGAGGACTGGAGGAGTGCCTGTATAGTTCCACTTTACAAGGGAAAAGGGGACAAGTGTGAATGTAGTAGTTTCAGAGGGATTAGCTTAAGTGTAGTTGGGAAGGCTTATGGGAGGATCTTGATTGAGAGGATTAGGAGAGGAACAGAGGGAGTAATTGGTGAGGAACAGTGTGGATTTAGGATGGGTAAAGGTTGTGTAGATCAGATCTTTGTGGTAAGACAGATACGTGAGAAAGCTATAGGAAAGGGGAAGGATGTTTTTTGGGCTTTTATGGGTCTAGAAAAGGCTTACGATAGGGTAGACAGAAAGGCACTGTGGGAGGTTATGCAGATATACGGGATAGGAGGAAAGCTTCTCGGGGCTGTCAAGAGTTTTTATGAGAGTAGTAGAGCTTGTGTCAGGATTAGAAATGGAGAGAGTGAGTGGTTCGAGGTAAAGGTGGGACTTCGTCAAGGATGCGTTATGTCGCCCTGGCTGTTCAACTTATGCATGGATGGGGTAGTGCGAGAGGCAAATGCAAGGGTAGTGGGTCAGGGATTGGAGATGGTTAAAGAAAATGGAGAAAAGTGGGAGGTGAGCCAGCTGTTGTTTGCGGACGACACTGCTCTTGTGGCAGGTTCGGAGGAGGGATTGAGGAAGTTGGTGGCAGAGTTTGGGATAGTATGTGATAGAAGAAAGCTAAAGATAAATGTGGGTAAAAGTAAGGTGATGAGATGTACAAGGGGTCAAAGTGGCAGTAGACTGGAAGTGAGCATTAAGGGAGAGCGACTGGAGGAAGTGGATAGTTTTAGATACTTGGGTGCAAATGTGGCAGGAAAAGGTGGAGTGAAGGTGGAGGTAGAATGTAGATTGAGAGAAGCGACTAAATGCCTTGGTGGATAAAGAGTGTAATGAGGAATAGACATTTGGGAATGGATGCTAAGAGGACTCTATGAAGGAGTGACATATATATACATATATATATATATATATATATATATATATATATATATATATATATATATACATATATATATATATATATATATATATATATATATATATATATATATATATATATATATATATATATATATATATTAATCATAATTGGAATTAAACATCCTCCTTACCATGTAGACATGCATCGAGGAACTTGGCATCGACCAAGGCTTGGTAAGTTATTCCTCCATGGATTTCGACCAGACCTCTAATCTCCTCTCGAAGTTTTTGCTGGGCGTCTTGGTGCTTGGCCAACAAAAAGGCTGTACAAGCCAGAGTAGTCGATGTCGTCTCATAACCGGCGAAGAGGAACAAGACTGACCCCGAGATGATGGTTTCTACAGTAACAGCTGAAAAAAAAAGTAAACCATAGATATAAGCACAGGCAAAACTACCCTCTATCCACCACATTACTTTCACACCTAGAAAGTTCCCTTTAAATTCCCTATTTGTGCAGAATCTTCAAAACTGGCTTCTTCTATAACTATGGCACGATCAACAGGAGTGACACATAACAAGTATTGTGGTATATTATAGCAAATAGAAGAGGAACTGGTCTAGTTTTTCTATGGTATTTTTCATGAAAAGTGGTCTATGCCAAACGTTGATATTACTGTGACTTTTAGCCACCAATTCTTTTAGATATGTATACTAGAGGGAGGGCAGAAACAGAATTCAAGAAATAGACAAGAGTATTTTATCACATTTATGGAGTTAAAAAAATAACATTACCCTCGCACCATTCTCATCTTGCACTGTCACTCACTTATGATATTGACCTTTTCTAGACAAATTGTGATGATAACGAATATATAGCGTCATTCATTAGTATTGTGATGAATGTTTCATGTTATTGTGTAGCAATGTTTTGTATATTATGTATTTTGTATATTATTTGTCTTATGTTTTCGTACTTTTGGGTAATAGTATTTGCTCTGTGATAGTTTGCTATTCATTTGTAAATGGTCCTTCGAAATCAATACAGACTGCCACGTCAACATAGGTAACCATTAGATTCTTAAGATTTCTTTTTCGTTCCTATCACTTTACACTGTTAGCGCCTCACTATCTGACTACAGTGTTTGGGCGAGTCCCTTTGCTATAATTTGTAATGGAACATTGTGTATTATCGTAGTTCATTGTCAATGTGTCTTATAATTGATACTTGTATTTGAATGTTAGCTTAATTCCATTGTTTATGATCATGTCTATTTTTTCAGGTTTCTGCCTTTTACCATTATTACATACATACATATACCAAAGGCTTTTCCCCCCTTACACGAGGGGTAGCCAAAAAGAAAAAGGCATAGAAACCACTCCCACCCATTCCATTTCCTATATATTCCACTCCCCTCCACCCTCCTCCCTCCCTGTTATCTTGGCACCTCCTGGATGACGGGTCATCCCTGCATCCTGTCCACTGCCCTGGGTCAGAAGCAGTGTCGCAAGACACAGCACATCCACAGCAAGGCCGCATCATAAATTCGGCGACCCCCCCCCTCTCCGTCCCCTCATGTAGAAAAGGAGAAGACGGGGAGAAATCCCTTCGGGCTGCGTCAATTTTTTTCTCATACATACTTCCTCAACCCCCATCTCCCACATACTTCCCATCATGCATCACAGCATCATCTATATAAAACCCTTTCCCTTGTAAAGTGGAACTATACAGTCGCTCCTCCAGTCCTCCGGCACTATACCCTCTCTTAAACAAACATTAAATAACCTCACCAGCCAGTCCACCATAAATGTACCTCCTTTCTTCAGACATTCTGCAGGGCATCCATCCAGACCAGGTGCCTTTCCTGCTCTCATTATCTTAACAGCTGCTTTCACTTCATCCTTCCCTATATCCCCCTCATTTTCCTCATTCGTCACTCTCCTTTTCTTAGCGCTTCCCACTGTAACTACCTTTCCCTCCCATCCTCCTCCACATTTAGCAACTCCCTAAGATACTCTGCCCAACTTCCTCTCACCGCCCTCTCTTCCATTATCATCTCTCCATATGCACCTTTTACCTTTTCTTCTCTACTTGATTCGCCTCCACTTCCTCTTTTAATTTCCTTCCAAAACATCTTTTTATTACTTTCAAATTTTTCTGTCATACTCTTATCCCATATCACATCTGTTCTCCTCTTTGCTTCCTTTATTTTATGCTTAACATCCCTCCTCTTTACTTTGTACCTCTTATACGATTCCCTCGTCCTAATTTGTAGCCAATCTATGAATGCCTGTTTCTTCTCTTCTACACATTTCTTTGCTTCCTCATCCCACCACTCACTACCCTTCCTTCTATTTTCCCCACCCTCCTTGTTCGACACACCATCTTTGCACACCTTATGACTTCTTTCTTGAACCATCCCCATTCCTCCTCCACTCCTAGTTCTACTCTATCCTTTACTCCCTCCCACTCCTCTCTCAGCTTCTTCTTATACTCATTCTCCTTTTTTTCCTCGTTTAAACAGTTTACTCTTAGTACCGCCCTACCTTCTGCCCTTTTCCTCTTTCTCCACCTATTCTCTACTCTCAATTTACCTTCCACCAGAAAATTATGTGATATTCCCCCACTCTCTCCCCTTAGAACATGTACATCCTTAACTCTTCCTACCATACTCCTGGTCACCACTATATAGTCCATTAACGCTCTATCTACCACCCTTTCATCCACCACCCTCTCCCATATGTACTTATGCTTGACTTTCTTCCTAAACACTGTATTTGCTATCATCAACTCTATTTCAATACACATCTCCACCATCAATTCTCCAATACGATTTTTACCTGGAACTCCATACTTCCCAATCACTCTGTCTATTGGTTCATTTCCTACCCTAGCATTAAGATCTCCCAATACAACTACAATGATATTTCTTCCTAATCCCTCTATGCACTCATTTATATCTACCCAAAAAGCCTCCCTTTCCTCTACGCTCTTCTCACTACCAGGCCCATACTCACTTACAAAAACCCATATCTCCCTTCCCAGCTTCACCTTCATCCACATCAACCTTGATAAAACCTCCCTCCACTCAACTACACGCTTACTTATCTCTTCACTTACTGGTATAGCCACCCCTTCTCTCCCTCGTCCCCTCTTCACTCCTGAGTACCTTCCAGCTACACTCCCAAACTCACACTTGCCCTTCCCTTTCATTTTAGTTTCACTCAAACCCAGCACATCCATCTTTCTTCTCACAAACATACTGCCTATCTCTTCCCTTTTACTCTCATCTGTACCACATCCACGCACATTAAAAGACCCAAAACTTAGGGTACTGGTTGGAAAACTCCAAGACCCTCTTATGCCTTTACTTTTTTTAGGAATGTCCCCTTTTGGGGCTACAGGTAGCAGGACTCCTAATCCCGTTTTTTTCGCCTTTTACGACTCAAGTGGAAAGACTTGGTGGTAGCATTCTCTTCCCCCACCACAGGGTAGGCGAAAAAAGGAAATGAATATTCAGAGAAATGGTACAGGACAGTAACAAGGGGTTGGGGGATAGCATAATGGAGGGACAGTCGTAGTATAAAAGTGTCATCATTTCTCTATGAACAGAGTTTTCCTCTATCACAGACAAAATGATGTGTGTCACTCGTCCGTAGGAGCGCCCCATATCAAGTAACTGCACGTTACTTTGCCACAATAACATGCAGCCAATACCCCAGACGGGGTATATGTATATCGTACCCATATAAACAGTGTATCTTTCCCATAATTCCACATTGTTACTCTACAAATACTTACGATATTTGTTTTTGTTTATGTTGTCTTCCTTTGCCTCCAACAACAAATCAAGGAAGTCCCCACGCCGTCCAGAGGTCTCTCGATTCTTCAGTGATGTCTTGACCACTTTAGCTAAGACGTCGAAGGAAGGACTCGCAATCCGTAAATTGAAGAACTGGTAAATTCTCGGGCAGGAAAGAAATAACAACATCGTCGGCATTACCATGAGCCCCGGGGGAGCAGCGGCCTTCACGGCAGCCTCAGAGAACTCGTTTTCCTCATTCTCCAGACAGTTGGACTCGATCCCAAAGGCGCACGTGGCGATGGTGTCCAGGGTAATGCGACCAAACGTAGCCTTCAGTTCTAGATCGCCCTCGCGCCCATGATTAAGGCACCAGTCCACGAGGGAGTTACACTTATTTTCAATCAAAGGCAGCATACCTTTGAGTTTACCAGATGTGAAGGTAGGCGACATAGTCGTCCGAAGCTGTTTCCACCTTTCTCCGTTCACCACAGAAAGCATTTCATTAAAGAGGTGGTCTGCTTCCGAAAACACCATGTTCTCCCTTCGGGAAGAGAAGTGATCAAAGTCCTTGACCAAGATTTTCTTCAGGACATCCGGATCCCTTACCATCAACATGGGTTGCAGGAATTCATACATTCCGAAGAAAGGTGCCTTGGATTTCTCGAAAATCTGACAAGAGAATATGAATAGAATTAACAACTAGTGATGGTCATATGATGAACTTCAACTCATTCCATATCAATATGAACTTATGATCAATTTATGCGTCGAGGTTATAATTAGACATTTTTTTCTCTTTCACCTTTTCTTATTTGAGAGGGTTCGGGATTTCCTACCACTTGTTACTACACGGCTTGGTCCCTCCATCTCTTTACCTGCATGCCTTTCTCTTAGAATCATCCCTTATGCTATCCATCCATCTCCTACGTCTTCTTCTGTCTCTTTTCCTATCCACCTCTTCTTTGATCTCTGCCTTGTTATGATAAGCTCATTCTTATCCCCTTGCTGTACTTTAGTGCGAACATAACTATCATCTCTCATCTGTCATTTTTTTCTCACCTACTCAAAATTTTTCATTGTATGATTCACCTATCATGTACTTCCCAACTTTAGCTTAGACCCCGACTACCAGCTTGTGTTTACCTTTTTCTTGATCCATTATACGTAAGAGAAAAATCTCAGTTTCACCGTTCCGTGAAGTCGGTGCATAAACCTAATTTATTTAAGAGTGTATATTTGCTATGGTCTAATCACAGTCCAAGCAATCCTATCTGGTGTAAACTACTGAATTTCACTACATCACAACAATCTTTCGATTGATTAAGAATCCCTCTCTAATGAATCTTTCTTTGCCTCCATAGTAGAACAAATGGTGGCTGCATGAGTTTTTCCTCCACCCCTCGGATCTCATTCAGTCATACGGTTTCTAAGCAGATGTTCTCCAGTTCTTCCACCAAACTCTCCAGCTTGTAGTCTTATACGAGGGTCCTCAAGACTAGGATAATAACGATACAGTTAGAAGTAAATACCGGAGTAGTGGAGCAGGCTGATCATGGGTAAAGCACCATGAGTGAAGCTTTCATAAATGATATATTATGTGAAGGACCCTACGTGAGGGAATGGCTACGGGAGATTTTTTTTTATAATAAGAACAGTGTATGCTGGGACAATGAAAAAATGTGAAAGGAATGTAGATGATAGACATCATGTCGCCATGTGTGTGTGTATACATATATATATCTATATATCTATATAAAAATATTCTTCTAAAAAACGCTGTGGAAGTTGGGGACTGGTGGTATTTCGGTGACACTTTGTCCTAAAAATATTCTTGAAAAAGCGCTTGGGTAAGTCGGGGTCAGGTGGTATTCTTCCTCTTCTTCTTCTTCTTCTTCGCGTTCTTCTTCGCGTTCTTCTTCTTCGCGTTCTTCTTCTTCTTCTTCTTCTTCTTCTTCTTCTTCGCGTTCTTTTTCTTCTTCGCGTTCTTCTTCTTCTTCCTCCTCTTCTTCGCGTTCTTCTTCTTCGCGTCCTTCTTCGTCTTCGCGTTCTTCTTCTTCTTCTTCTTCTTCTTCTTCTTCTTCGTCTTCGCGTTCTTCTTCTTCTTTGTCTTCGCGTTCTTCTTCTTCTTCTTCTTCTTCGTCTTCGCGTTCTTCTTCTTCTTCTTCTTCTTCTTCGCGTTCTTTTTCTTCTTCGCGTTCTTCTTCTTCTTCTTCTTCTTCTTCTTCTTCTTCTTCCTCTTCCTCTCCTTCTTCTTCTCCTTCTTCTTCTTCTTCGCGTTCTTCTTCTTCGCGTTCTTCTTCTTCTTCTTCTTTGCGTTCTTCTTCTTTGCGTTCTTCTTCTTCTTCTTCTTCTTCTTCTTCTTCTTCTTTGCGTTCTTCTTCTTCGCGTTCTTCTTCTTCTTCTTCTTCTTCTTCTTCTTCTTCTTCGCGTTCTTCTTCGCGTTCTTCTTCTTCACGTTCTTCTTCTTCTTCCTCCTCTTCTTCGCGTTCTTCTTCGTCTTCGCGTTCTTCTTCTTCGCGTTCTTCTTCGCGTTCTTTTTCTTCTTCGCGTTCTTCTTCCTCTTCCTCCTCTTCTTCTTCGCGTTCTTCTTCTTCGCGTTCTTCTTCGTCTTCGCGTTCTTCTTCTTCTTCTTCTTCTTCTTCTTCTTCTTCTTCTTCTTCTTCTTCTTTTTCGTCTTCTTTTTCTTCTTCGCGTTCTTTTTCTTCTTCTTCTTCTTCTTCTTCTTCTTCTTCTTCCTCTCCTTCTTCTTCTCCTCCTTCTTCTTCTTCTTCTTTGCGTTCTTCTTCTTCTTCTTCGCGTTCTTCTTCTTCTTCTTCGCGTTCTTCTTCTTCGCGTTCTTCTTCTTCGCGTTCTTCTTCGCGTTCTTCTTCGCATTCTTCTTCTTCTTTACGTTCTTCTTCTTCTTCTTTGCGTTCTTCTTCTTCTTTGCGTTCTTCTTCTTCTTCTTCTTCTTCTTCTTCTTCTTCTTCTTCTTCTTCTTCTTCTTCTTCTTCTTCTTCTTCTTCTGCTTCTTCTTCTTCTAAATAAAAATATTCTTCTAAAAAACGCTGTGGACGTCGGGGAAAGGTGGTATTACGGTGACACTTTGTCCTAAAAATATTCTTTGCAAATTCCTGGGTGAGTTTCAACTCGCTGATTGGCTGAGAGAGTGATGACGTCACGGCAACGGAGACAACTGATTGGCCGAGAGCGGTGACGTCACGGCAACGGAGACGGCTGATTGGCTGAGAGCGGGACGAAAAAATAAAATTCTCCAAAATGTTTCAATGTCACGACGTCCCTAACCGATTTGAACGGGGATCCGGCAAAAAGATTACAATGACGGACCCCGTGACACGGGCCATCCCTGTAAGGCTATAAATCGCATATACGCGGTCATGGGACTCGAGCGGATCTAGAGGACTCGAGCGGATCTTTGAGACTCGAGCGGATCTAGAGGACTCGAGCGGATCTAGAGGACTCGAGCGGATCTAGAGGACTTGAGCGGATCTTTGGGACTCGAGCGGATCTTGAGGGCTCGAGCGGATCTTTGAGACTCGAGCGGGTCTTAAGGACTCGAGCGGATCTACGGGACTCCACCAAAATATAGACTAAAAACACGTGGGCGTAAGTCTAAATAAAAATATTCTTCTAAAAAACAAAAATGACGAAAATAAAAGAGGTGAATAATTTACAGTTGTTTATTTTATAGCCTTTGTTTGAAGGTGGGGCGTAGCCCCCCGCGAGCGAAGCGAGGTGCACCGCAGGCCAAGCCCCCCAGCGCAGCCGGGCTGGCGAAGCCAGGGGCTTGTATATGCATATATATATATATATATATATACCGTATATATATATATATATATATATATATATATATATGTGTGTGTGTGTGTGTGTGTGTGTGTGTGTGTATAAACCGTCACGCAGGGCGGAGTCAGAGGTGAGGGGATGTGTGAGGTCAGGAAAGAGGCGGGCTGGAAGCGGGATCAGGAGGGTGATAATTCTTAACCAAGCGGCTCACAGCTAGCCGTGAGATTATGTCCGGGACCATTGACCTTTGGAGATGTTCAAGTTCGGACATTCTTCGATTAAGGCTGATTCAACAATTTTTCTTCTAAAGCAACAGTTGGACTTGCACAAAATGTTGCCCTTGTCCCACTCAAGACTGTGATTTTTGGTACTGACGTGTTGGAACACAGCGGAATTTTCCTGGGCATACCTAATGGATCTTTTGTGCTCCATTAACCTGGTTTTAAGATCCCTTCCGGTCTGACAAAGGTAAACTAAATTACAATTTTTACAAGGAAGGCTATACACTCTTGGGGACTCATTTCCCTTTAACCTTTGATGAACATTAACAATTCGTTTGTGAACAGTGTTAGGGTAATGGTAGGCAACTGTGAGACGCTTGTTAGGAATTAATTTAAAAGAAGGACTGATAGTTACAATAGGGGATTTTTAAAACATCTTTGAAAGAGGGTTGTGTGGTGGGAACTTAATTTTTAAGGTGGTTGGCTCTAGCCTTGCTGAGGGCTTGATCCAAGAACCAGGACGGGTATGCCAAATTCAAAAGTTGCCTTTTGATGAGGTCAATCTTCCGGTCCAAGAATCTAGGACTACAAATCCTAAAAGCTCTCAAGCTTTTGCCGGAGGCAACACTCTTCTTGACTTTGTCGGGATGGTTGCTGAAAAAGTGGAGATAGCTACCTGAATGGGTGGGTTTTCTATAAACTGTAAAAGATAATTCTCCATCAATCCTTCTAATTAAAATGTCTAGGAAAGGGATCTGATGACCTTCTTCCCATTCTGTTTTGAATTTGATGTTAGGGGATAAATGGTTCAACTTGTCCAGAAATACCTCGAACGCACCCCACCTATCATCCCACGCTGAGAAAATGTCATCAACATAACGGAACCAAATCATCTCAGGCGGTTTGATGGCGGGTAACAGAGTGCATTCAAAGTACTCCATGTACAAGTTAGCCAAAACAGGGGATAAATTAGAACCCATGTTGCAACCGAATATCTGTCTAAAGAATTGGTCCTGGAAAGAAAAGACCTTGGAGGAAACACAAAGGCGAACTAGATCAATGAATTTGTTGACTAGAAGGGGGAAATTGTCCTGAAATGGTTGCACTCTGGTTTCTAAAAATGAAAGAACATCATCAACATTAATGTTAGTAAAGAGAGAGATTATGTCAAGACTGAGTAACTTGGCATCCTGTATATTGACATTATTGGCGAGTCATGTCGAGAAGGCCTTCGTAGGAGTGGTATTGTTCATAGCGTGTTATGAACTCGCTCAGTTAGAATATATGGCTACGAAACATGGACACTGAATGCTAACTTGAGGAGGTATTTTGACATCTTTGGTGCCGAGTGTCTTAGGAGAACCATGGCTGTAATGATCTTGTATCAAACCAAAGACTATTCCGTGTGACCCAAGGCCTGTTATTAGCTTAGTTCGTGAACGCAAACTCCGGCTATATGACCATGTGGCATGTTTCCCTTGCCTTCATCCCACTCTAGAGAACCATTGATAGAGGAGACGAAGTGGGTGTCCAAAGAATTCATGGTTAGGGCAAGTGGACTGATAATGCCGCGAACTGTTTGGAATAAGAAGAGTGCGGATGGGGATCTGATTGAAGAAATCGCGGGGCCCGGCGTTCAGCGTGTCGTACGCTGCAGCGGTATGCTCCCAATTAATAATAGTCAATTTGCCGTCACTTCGTGGTTCATTAATTATAATACTAATAACAGGGAGCTAAATACACGAGATTTATAACAGGGTAAAGAGTGGTCAAGAGTTGCCACTTCAAAATTATATTGCTTATTCAATAAATGACATGTATATCTCTCGTTAACACCATGAGACAAAAAAACATATTGTGATTTGTGAAGTCAGGGATTACCCAAAAACACGTTTATCAAAAAAAAATAAAAATCCAAAACAGCATTGGATATAGTGTAAGGTCTTCATTATTCAAGCCTACTAACTTGGCTTCTCCTCATGAAATTGGAAGTGAGTTAAAGGCGAAGATCCTAGCTACATTTAGTCAAACTATTTCTTGATAACGCTGCACTACTAATACAACCCTTGTTCATGTTTTACTGCATATTTGTCAACGAAAATGTACAACGTCCTTACCGTGTGGAAATACACGAAGCGGACTTTAAAAAGAGAGTAGATTGCATGGCCAAAGATAGGGAGCAAAGGAGGCACGAAGACTCCCTTGGATTGCCAATACTGGTGGCGGTGGTGGCAGTACCCCAGCAACAGAACTAACACCGTCAAAGCCAAGGCGACTGTAAGAATCATCCTGAATACCTGTGTGAGAGGGAGAAAGAAAAAATTAAAATCAAAACAAAGCAAAATAAAATAAAAAACCTCAGACAAGTTTAATTTGTGAAGATGA
>NC_134810.1:18479341-18671841 GCF_046742065.1 Oratosquilla oratoria | reverse complement strand
CTATACGTGTTTGAAATGAAGTGTTTATGAGGTATGGTGGGTGTTACACGGATGGATAGAGTGCGAAATGTGGAGATGAAGAGACAAAAAGAGAGCTAACAGATATGGTTGACCAAAGGTTGCCAATATGGTTTGTGTATATGGAAAGAATGAGAGAGGAAAGCAGTGTGGGAGAGGGTGAAGTGAAACTGAGGGGAAGACAAGGAATGAGATAGGTGGACAGGGTGATGAGGGCCTTGCATGCAGCTGTGTGTGTCGAGCAAGGAAGAGAAAATGATTTTTTTTTTCTTTAAGAATGGCAAATGTTTGTAAACATATGAAGAAATGTTGAGACATAAAAGGATGTTCCAACCTGCTCCCAGATTCGTGGAGTGGATGATGGTGGATGGGGCGCCATATAATTAAGTGGTGGGGATAAACTTCCTCTAACTGTCGGGCCCTGCTGTGGAAGTATTGTGACCTGCTGCGTTGCTTTCGACCCAAGTAGTATGGTGTATAGCCCTTTACACGCGAGGTGCTAAGATGGGAGGGACGAATGGTTTTTTGGGTGGGTGTAAATTGGGTTTACGCTTTCATTCAGCAACCCCCATTTGGAAGAATAAGATATTTGGTTATGTCAACTGTGAATGTGTGTATATATGTATGGTGATTCTAATCAACTCACCAGAGACGAAAAACAGTCGAACACGTCTTCAGAGAGTAACGGTGTGGATTTTGGACACACCGAACGAAAATGAACAGTAACTGAAGACAAGGTCGCGTAGCATCACGGATCAAACCGCAACATAGTTTCATTGCCAGACGCTTCCATATGTCGGATAACCTGGAGTTCCTCCTCTGTTCTTCCGTGGCTTCTTTTCATGCTGGATGAAGGCGTTAATGACAATGAAACATTCCACAACGCAGAAACCATTCATACTGTCCTTGTGTTGGGTAATGACTGCACTTATAACGTCCAACGTCTTTAAAACGCACTTAGAGGCCCTCCGTCCTGGTACCTTTCTCCATCATGTCTATGACAACCCGTCTTTGGTGCGACAATATCAGCAGTGATAGAAGCGCTCGTTATTGTATTGTATTCTTCTTGATAGACATGCAGTAAATATTTTTATTTTATTCTGTTTTTCGATCGAGTACCGATAACTCACCATTTCTCACCTTTCTCACCATACACCAGGTAGGGCTATGCCCTGTCAGCGATGATGCCTCACGAAGTCCCTCCACAAGTCCCTATCAGCATACAGCTGCACACTCTCCACATCTTCCATAGTTCTTCCTCTTGACTCTATGGCTTGTCTGATACCGTCTCTCCATCTCTTCCTGGGTCTTCCTGTTGGACGCTTTCCTTGTGGCTGCCACTGGTAGTATTTTAATGGGTACTGATGCTCATTCATCCTCATGACGTGGCCAAACCATCTTAATTGGCTTTTCTCTACATATTCTAATATTGGCTCTATTTCCAGCTCTCTTCTTATTTCTTCATTTCTTATTCTGTCACACCTTGTTACACCTTTTATTATTCGCAGTACTCTCATCTCTGCTGCTTGTATCTTACTTTTCAGCCTTTCTGTCAATGTCCATGTTTCTGACCCATATGTTAGAACTGGTCTTAAAATATTTTTGTAAATTGTTAACTTAACCTGCTTGGGTATAAGTTTTTCTCGCATCAATGGATATAGCGTTCTTAAATTATTTGTATGGCACTGTATTCTATTTAATATTTCTTTTTCCATTTGACACCTTTCATCTATCTTTACTCCTAGGTATTTAAATTCTTCAACTAATTTCAGTTTTTTGCCTCCCAACCATATTTCTATCTCTTCTTTTTGCCTTGCGACCATCATTACTTCTGTTTTATTTGTGTTTATTTTCATTTTCACTCTTTTCAATGCACTGTTCCAAGCAGTTAATGCATTTTGAAGTTCAATGGGGTTGTTTGCAACCAGTGCAATATCATCTGCGTATGCCAATGTAATAACTTCCTCTCCAGATCTCAAATTTTTCATACATTTGTCCATAAAAAGTACAAAAAGCAATGGGGATATAACCTCACCTTGTCTTACTCCAGAATTTACATCAAACCAGTTATCCTCGCGAGTTTGTGTTCTTACAGCGCTGGTACATTTACTGTATAGACTTTTGATTGCTCTAACAAGTAATCTATCTACACCATATATAGGGTCTTCCAATGTATCCCAAATCATCTCCCTTGGTAGCCTGTCAAAGGCTTTTTCTAAGTCAACAAAAGCTATACACACTGGTTGATCCCATTCCCATCTCTTCTCCATCAGCATTTTCAAGGAGAAAATTGCATCTGTTGTACCTCTCTCAGGTCTAAATCCATACTGTCCCTCCTCTAATTTTTCTTCTACCGTCGCTCTTAACCTTCTTTCAAGTATAATCCTAAGTCACTCATAATCCCATTAGAAACGCTGTAAAGAATATTTCTCTTCTAAACATCCTTACAGTTTATATGATGCATCAAACCATCTCACTTGGGTTCCCTTCTCATATTAATCATTGGAAATTTCAGTAAATTTACGACTCTCAGAAGAAATAGATTCTAGATGGAGCATATACCCAGGTTCGTTCAACGTTGAAATCAACATTAAAGATGCACAAAGCAATACGATATACTATTGTAATTATTTGTAATATAGATACTTGCATATCTATGATAATGTATATTCAAGGAGAGTTGAATTGATTTGAAGTTAACCGTGGCCTTTATATCTAATTCATCTATTCATTTTATTAGATTTATATTAATCTATCTATTCATTGTTCATTTTATTTGTTTTCTTATTTCATGTATTTTTTATTAATTGTTTATTTATTCATTCATTTGTTTGACTACTTATTTATCTGTTTTGGCTTAACTAACAGTTTCGTTTATCTGCAGGCTGTTCATAATTATTCTAACGAAACGGAATAGACGAAGTGTGAAGATCGCAGGCACTAATCACCTTAGATTGCCCGTCGGCAACACCCACTTTACACCTAAACTGTCGGGGGGGAGGGTGATCATCGGTTACTGAGAACGCACATGTTCACATAGGAAGAACTACAAACATCAAATTGAATGGATCCGCAACACCGAAAGTAGTTCGGACTAGAATTATAAGAAAGGAACAAGGAATCAGGTAAGGCAAAGAACGTGAAATAGTGTGAACTCCCGCATCCACAAAATGGCAGTGGGGGATGTCGATCATTTGTCGAATATTTTCTAAATATAATAATGATAAAATAAAGAAATATGATGCAACTCTACCTGTCACAAAATAGCCACACCTACCTATCCTTGAAAAATTTGGGTCTGACTACTACGTCAACATCATGAATTTTCCACAAACTAAGAGAGATAATAATATATAATTTCACATTAATTATGATAAAACTCTATTGGAATATGTGTTTAACAGGTTATCTATTTAAATGAACATATAGAATATACTAGAACTATCGCTTATGACAAAGTTCAGTGGTAAAATATGAATAATGATAAACTGGCAACTTAACGTATTACTTGGGAGGGTTGTTGAACAATGACGCAGTAGAGTTGAATTATTGCCATAGGTTATATCATATTTTTACAAATGTGTAAGCAATAATGATAGACCACTATATATAAATGAAAACAAAAGAATTGTAAATTCGTTTTGACTATAAAATACTAAATATATCTAGATATCAATGAACTCTCCAAGATATTTTAGAATTAATTAAAGCCTTGACAACATTTTATATACTACTGCTAGTCTGCGAATGCTGCTTGAATATACCTAATGCTATGTATACATATACATATATATATATATATATATATATTATATATATATATACATTTATATACATATATATACACACACACATATACATACACACACACACACACACACATATATATATATATATATATATATATATATATATATATATATGTATACATATATATATATATAAATATATATACACATATATATACATATATATGTGTGTGTGTGTGTGTGTGTGTGTGGTGTGTGTGTGTGTGTGTGTGTGTGTGTGTGTAGATACATACATACATACATATATATATATATATATATATATATATATATATATATATATATATATATATATATACATAACATTAGGTATATGTATGTGCATATATATATAAATATATATATATGTATATGTATATATAGCATTAGGTATATGTATGTATATATATATATATATATATGTATATATATAAAGTATATATATATATATGTATATATATATATATATATAATATATATATATATGTGTGTGTGTGTGTGCAAGCAATCATATCACCGTGATGCGAAAATACAAAATAACCACAGGAAAAGAGAAACTTGTAGACAGTAAGCACTTTCGTATATTACAGCTTCAGACTTTTTATCGAGGACGCCATTGAAGATATGAATTTGGATTTAATGAATACCATTAGGGAATCGGCAGAGAAAGAAGAAAGTACAAAAAGCACTATTGAAAACAAATATTCCAAAGCTACATATAGCCCAATTAAAAGAAGAACTATGCAGATTAAAAGTAGGAGAGACGAAATAGAAAGAGTAGAACTAAACAAGCTTATCAACAAAAGGCAAATATCAGAAAAAAGAAAAAGAAACATAGATGAAATAGAATAAGCTATTCGGAAAAGTAGAAGTATTAAAATGACCGAACGCAGACATGCTTTAGGAAGACAGCAAATGATATGTCTGAAAGATAGAAATGGAGAGATCATCAAATGCAGGAACAGAATGGTAAAAATAGTAGAAGAATTTTACCAAGAGCTTTACTCGTCGAAGACCTTAGTTGAGTCAGTAAATTAATCTGTAGACGTTAGTAGTGTACCAGAAATTGCAAAGAAAGTAGACTTTGTCTAAAATATATGAAACGAGGAAAAAGCACATGGGGAAGATGGTATATCAATAGATCTTTTGAAAGACGCGGAGAAAGAAGTTCATATTAAGTTAGCTCAGTTGTACACCCAGTGCATACGTCAAGAAAGCGTTACTGAATCCTGGTGCAATGCTATAGTGATTTTGCTTTATAAAAAAAAAAAGGAGACCATAAGGACCTTAGTAACTACCGACCGATTATCTTGTTATCAAATGTATATAAAATATTCTTCAATATACTTACAAATAGACAAAGTCAAGTTTTAGATGGAAACCAACCGAGAGAGCAGGCTTTCGAAGCGGATATTCGACTCTAGATCATTTGTAGGCGATGAACTAACTAATTAAGAAAACGACAGAATACAATATACCACTTTGTTTAGCTTTTGTAGATTGCGAGAAAGCCTTTGACTCAGTAAAACAAATAGCAATGCTAAACTCGCTACGCAAGTAGGGTACAAACGAATAGATCGTAAGGTGTTCTAGAAAATATTTATGCGAGAGGTATCTCTGTAATTTGACTACATAAAGAGACAAAAAAAAAGATCAATATCGAGAAAGGAATACGGCAAGGCGATACAAATTCACCCAAATTATTTATAATTTGCTTGGAAGAGATTTTCAGAAGGCTGAGTTGGGAAGAGAAAGGTTTGAAGATTAATAGCGAATATTTTAACCACCTAAGATTTGCGGATGACATTATTCTTATTTCAGAAAGAGCAGAAGACTTACAAGATATGCTGAGCGATCTGAACAAGGAAAGTCTCAAAATAGGTTTAAAGATAAGAGTAAAACCAAAGTAATGTTCAACACGAAAATTCAAAGTAAAGAGATTATAATCGATGTTGAGAGTCTTGAAGAAGTTGAAGAGTATAATTATTTAGGCCAGATAATGAGTGACCAAAGATCATGATAATGAAATAAAAAGACGTATTGTAATTGGATGGAACGTGTTTGGTAAGTATAATAAAATCCTGAGGGGCTCTCTAACTTTGTTTGAAACGTGAAGTTTACAATGAATGCATTCTACGGGTGTGAGACGTGAAAACTGACGAAGGCGATGGAGACAAAACTAAGGAATGCACAGAGGAGAATGGAGAGATCAATGATGACAATAACGCTGAGAGACCGAAAGAGAGCAAGTTGGGTAACAGCAGACTAGAGTGAAATATATTGTGGAGGCGGTTAAAGGGAGGAAGTGGAATTGGGCAGGTAAGTTAGGCTTCGTTCTCAGATAGTGTTTATTGTTGTAATATACATAATCATCTAAAGAATAACATAGTGGTTATATCAATAGTATCACTTATTTCTGAATTTATTATTCCAGATAAGTGTACATTAATACTTTAAGGATGCAACTGGTTACATAACACTCTTGTACAATCACAATTTAACGACTGAATCTTGCTTCCAAATAATCACCCAGAATAACAAATAACTTGAATATTCAGTGGAACTATAAAGCCTATAAGAGAACTAGTTCAATTTTAAACAGACGTGTGTGTCGTAAAGGACCATTTACATAGTCAGACGGTTTGTCAAACCGATTTGTCAAGAGGGTTGAAGAGATGTCAGACGGTCAAACCAAACGATCAAACCTCAGTGTGACTTATTCAGTTGTTAAGCAAAGATGCCTCTCGACCAAGAGATATTAATTGGTATTGGTTTAGCAGTGGCATTAAGGAAAAAGAAAAGAAGATCGAAGTGGACAAATGATTGATTGTTGAAAAGAGACAAAAATTCACGTACCAACTTCTCTGTCGATATCGATCTCTCCTTCCATAAAGCTGGATGTTCTCTATATTTGTGGATAAATTCTAATAACACCTCTTCCTATGCTTCTCTCCATTATATTCCTCGATATCCGTACTTCCGACAGAAGATATAATTGTTTTTTCTATTTCAAGGTGTGAATAACTACAGATGTTTGATGTTTGACCGTCGTTCTTATGTAAACGGCCCTTAAGTAACTGATATTGACAAAAACTATAACACTTATTAAATCACTGTCATTGACTAGGAGAAAATTCTTTTGCCGCCTTCAAAACATCACGTTGGGCCGAATAAAGAACCTTATCAAAGCGATGGACATGACTAAACTGTTCCGTTGGTTTCCACATTTGTGAACTTCTGGGAAAAAATGAATAGGTATTAACACATTCGCAGTCTCCTTCCCAGATATTAGCAACAAGTTGGCCACACCCCAATCTCTGCATCACTTGATGCAAATGTAATTAATCAATCATAACACTGGAATATGGTAAAAATAAAGCAATTTTGTCGACGGCGAAGCTTACAGTAGTACGGTATGCTCTTGCGTCATGTCATTTCCAGAAAATTCGATGAACGCACGATGTTTTCCTCCCCCTTCTCGCCACTGTTGACTAAAATCACCTGCGGTTGAACAGAACAGGTATCTGAAGGGGCTGGTTGATTTAATACGGGACATTAACTAGTTGGGTGGGGGGGTTGGCTCTTTAGTCATCCAGAGGACGATCCCCAGCGGCAACCTGTGACTAAAATATGTCCCGGCTGTCCGAGCACATATGCTAAATTGACGGCTCTGGCAGGCACTGATTAGCGCCTCCTGCCGTATGCTCCTCACCCATCCATACCCATGCACGCAAGGCATCAGTGGCAGCTAACAGCATTTCATAAGAGTAAGAGTTGTGGATTCTCCCCAGGGGGACTTATTACTCTGTACCCAGCTGATTCTCCTGTAGCTCCCAGTAAGAACATAGTCTTGAAAATGTTGGTAAGAACCCACATAAGGAACAACCGATACAGATAACCACAACCATTGGAATATAAACTCTACTGGTAGGAAACTAAGAAAAATAGTGTTTCTTCATAGATCCCATCGGACGGACATGTACACAGTTCTTTGTATCATTATTACCAACAGTTCTACCACTGTACGTATAACCATTATGATTATCATTACTGTCATTATCACATATTCATATTTCAACATAAGTGATTGCGACGGCAGCAGTGCACCTTTTTGGGCCACACTTGTAGCACGCTCTACGCGATTCTAAGATTCAGGCAGAGGCCGTAAGTGACCACATTTATTTGTTTATTTATTCATTTATCTATTTGTTTATCTATTTGTTTATTTGTTTGTTTATTTATTTATTCATTTATTATTTATTTGTTTATTCATTTATTTACTTATTCATTCATTTACTATTTATCTGTTTATTTATTTATTTACATATTTATTTATTTTTTATTTATTGATTGATTTATTTATTTATTTATATATTTATTTATTTACTTTATTCTTTTACTAGGATGGGTTAAGTACATTAGAGAGAGTTCTACAGCCTGGTGGTTATGTCTAAGTTGGAAAGGAAATACAGTGTGTAATGAAAAGAAGGGAACGACACCCCTTGTGCATTGACCACAGAATTATTATATTAGCTTAAGGTAACAAGAAGAAAGAGTTTTAGGGTAGCGAACATTTGGAAAGGAGAGACGGGGAGAGAACAGATAGGGACGCCATCCGATGTTTGGTTTGTTTTTATTATTATTATTATTATTATTTTTTACCATATAGATAGATAGAGGGCAGGATAGATAAAATGGGAGAGAGGGAGGAAGGGGGGATTTGTGGGTTTAGTGGAAGGAAAGAATGAAATGGAAGTTATGATTGGTGTGGGGCAGACCCTCTTGCTCGGTTATTTTTATAGTCTCGTGGACTTATCCTTTTTTTTTACCATAGTTAGTTAGAGGGCAGAATAGAATGGCAAGTTGCACACTTAACTTCAGCTGTAGCGTTTAAAAGAAATAAACCCATTTTCAAATGGAAATGAAAGATAAAATTTAAGCTATGAAGAACTATATAAAGATAACTTCATATTATTCGGTTATATTGAGATATCTCCTTTATTTAAATTCGTGTAAAATAATAGAAAGACTGGTGGAGACAGAGTGGGAAAGGAAGAAAGTCGAAGAATAAAGGAAGCACGATATGAAATTTATGAATGACTCCCCCCCCCCCTACACGGACATTCCCCTGCTGCATGTATTCTATTTTTTTATTTCCTGTTAATTTACTCATTTGGTTATTCATTTATTTATTTTTAAAGACAGGGAGTGTGTAGGGGGGAGGGGAGGGGGTTTGTCGCCCAACCCCCACACCCCGGCCTTGTCCCGAACTTCAGGCGAGAGTTGGCAACTCGGACGAGTGAAGGAATGGCTCGTCAGGATGAGTCGGCAGTTCTCGACTAGCTTTTCGTGACGGAGATGATCACAAAAGCCGACGAGTGTTCACATATTCATAATTTCTATGGTTCCACAGTTTCCATGGAAAGAGAGACATGGATGTAATATTACAGACCGAGGACTTGTCAGACCTTTCATTTACGTTTCGTTGATGAATGTAAAAAATGTTCACGAAGTCATTTTCTCTTTACGATTTTGTGCGTTTATTGTTTTCTTTTATGTAAGGATTCCAATATAACCTTTTGCTCTTGAAAGGAAGTTTATGATTTTACCGTAAGGAGTGCTAGATGATAATTTCAGTTTTGTAGTTAGCTTATTTACCATTAAATTGATTTTGAATATTGCTAGCAAAATCCATGCTTAAGTCAAGACGCAGTTGATTCAAAGCGGTGTCGTCGAGGACCTAGAAAGCTTTTGGTGTATTACAGTTACTTATGAAGTGATAAGCGTGTCACTCAATCATGTTATAATCCCATTAACCACGGAAAGGATTGATCAGATCTTATGCGCTGAATGGTAACAGGTTAAAGAGAATGTAACTTGGAGAGACATACTGGAGGGTGTCTTTATCTCAACTGGTGGCTGTCAGAATGAACTCGGGTCGTAAAAGCACTAGAGAAAAGTCGGTTGTATTTGGGTTTGTCAGTTCAGATGCTGAAACAGACCAAAGAACGCTACGTCGTTGAAGAACTATCTTGATCTATGACTTGGACAGATATGCGGATTGCGGGCGTGTCGTATCACGCAAGTATCTGCTCATGATTAGAATTTGAATTTCTCTCTCTATCTATCTATCTATCTATCTATCTGTCTGTCTATCTATCTATCTCTCTCTCTCTCTCTGAGCGTAGACGGAATACTCTCTCTCTCTCTCTCTCTCTCTGAGCGTAGACGGAATACTCTCTCTCTCTCTCTCTCTCTCTCTCTCTCTCTCTCTCTCTCTCTCTCTCTCTCTCTCTCTCTCTCTGAGCGTAGATGGAATACTCTCTCTCTCTCTGTCTCTCTGAGCGTAGACGGAGTACAAGAACACCTTCCGTACATACTTTGAAGTCTTAGTGTATCGAGGAGGAGCTTCGAGTTCTACAGGTGGTTAAAGTCCTTCAGTCCCGTCGTCTGTCTATAGGTTGTTCAGAATCACATGGAAGAGGAGAAGAAAAAGAACAGGAGGATATGTGTCTAGGGGTCTGAGAAGCTCCCAGAAGGCTGAAAGTCTTTTCAGACATGATGTTGGAAGCCAAACACGATGTGCCAGACAACCCCCCCCCCCAACCTCTGACAAAAAAAAAAGAGAGAAAAAAAAAGGTGTGTGTGTGTGTATGCATGTGTGCACCCTCTGTGTGCATGATGCACGTGACTTCACCCCTGTGATAACAATAGACGGAAGTTCAGGACTTCGGATAGGTCATGGTAGATAAACAAATTATATAAAACATAGGCAGAGTACATGGTTCAAATATGAAACATTTAATCACGTCTTTCTGATAGGTCAGGCTTTTAAAAATGGATGTTATATCTCACATTTCTCCAAACTATTTAACGTGCTCATTTGACGAATCTATAGAATACGTTACTAGATTTTGGTCTAACGAAATAAAACCGCAATGTAGCAATATATGGCAGCTTTACCCTTTCAAGTACCCCCGAGGTAGGGTTGCCAACCGTCCTTTATTTCAAAGGACAGTCCTTTATTCAGCTCTATTTGTCCTTGTCCTTTATTGACATTTGAAATTACACTGTTTGTCCTTTATTTTGAAATAGTTTTGACTGGTAGTTCAATTTCCTGCTCTCAAGACGTGATTGCGAAAGAGTTTATTTCTTGTTAGGGTGCAGACTCTGTCATTTCTAGTCCGTACAATATCAAAAGCACAGAGCAGCAGACCGCATACCGCATAGCCTCATTTTATGTATAACTCAATTCTCCATTAGAAAATGCGTTCATTTAGGGAAAACCAGAAAATCATAAACGATGTTCCTAAATCTGAGAATCACCACAAAAAAGAAAAAAGAAATAAATAGAGGAAGAAAGGAGGTGCCGTTGACGTTTGGAAAGGCAATATCTCCGTCTATCAACTGAACTCACGAAGAACCAAAACAAATATGGCGCATTATACAAGGTAGTGATGAAGCCATTCACAAAATCGAGCCGTAATTTGTTATAAATACCAGAAGAAAAGTGAAATTTATGCGAGAAAACTTGTAATAGTAGTGCCAACATTTCATGTTATTATCAGATATTTGGAAAAACAGGATAGATTTCGATGGAAATTCAACATTCGGCTAATTATCAAACCTAAGTTTCTTAGGCCATTCATTCCCAAAGTTTCAGAAATTTGTAGAGGTAATAGAATATTTGAAGTTAGAAGGAAAGCTTAAATTAAAGATGGATGAACTTTTTGATGAAGTAGTATTGATTCAAAGAAACTTCGACATCATCAAAAGCTCTGAACTCTCCACAGACTCAAAAACAAAAAGCAGATAGTGGTATTTTATTTTGAAATCTATGGACTTTAAATGTATCAATGTTTTCAAAATAGTTTCTTTTGTACTATCAATTCAGACCATCATCTTATTATGAGAAAGTTTTTAGTTTAATGTCATCTAAATGGAGAGATGAAAGGAACTGATGCTCTGTTGAATTAAGAATGAAGTCATATATTTTAACATAAAAGATAATTGCTTGGAATTCGCTAAAAACATCAAAGATGATACAAATTTTCTGAAGGCAGCAAAAACCTAAGGCAAATATAGTTTTAAAGATTAAAATTCTTTGATCAAGGTAAAATAAATTTCTTCTCATTCTTGTTTTTTTTTTTTTTGTATTTTCATCTGCATTTAATATTGGCATCTATTATGATCCATAGCCACTTAGATAAATATCAATAAATTTTTTGTGTCCTTTATTGTAGCTTAACAGAGTTGGCAACCCTACCCCGAGGACATACAGTGAACGGCTCAGCAGAATGACCTCATGTCTGTGGTAAGAGCGTGCAGGGCCGTACCATAAACGTTTAATTTTAAGACATTTTTAAAGGTCGCAATTTTACTCCCACATATTAGAAATACTGCCAAACTTATACATCAAACATTTAATGTCGCAAAAGGAGTTTAAAAGTTGAAGTACTGCGCGAAGATGGATAAAATATTTTTAGTAAACAAGAAGACAACACACAACCGACTCGGTTGCCGATATAATGTAGTTCTCTTTCAAGTGGGAATATATATATATATATATATATATATATATATATATATATATAGATATATATATATATATTTACACACATAGATATATTATATATATATATATAATATATATATATATATCCATATGTGTGTGTGTATATATATATATATATATATATATATTGTAACGTAATATTAGATATTACGTCATATGTGTAATTATGTTATAGAATTGTGTTCCTTTGTATTACATAACTATGTTCATATTTCTTGTCTATGTATGTATTGTAACAATGTTAAGCAGTAACGCCCGTCCACTATATGTAATCTTGCCTACGTGCGGAGAGGTGCGCACTCTTGTAGAACAAACAGACAAGCGAAATCCTGAATAGTTTGGAGCGCACAGATTTGACAGTTACTAAATAAATAGATTGTTCAAGCAAGTCGAGGGTCCTAAAACTACCCATGTTGACGTGTTAACTTACCCTCCTCCTCACCCGCACCCTTAACCGGAAGTATCCCGCTTCCGGTCCAATGGTATATAAGCGGTTGAAACCGCTCATTCCTTGTCATATTCCCACATATTGATCTCTTGATAAAAACTAGAAGGTTTAGATTCATGAGACGATTGGTGTGAAGTGATCACCCTTTTTGCCTACATTACGTGTCTGATATACATTGCATTACTTTACTTATATTTGTACTTATTACTTATTCTGATGCATGTTCCTGATCTCTTTGTACTTAGATAGTACCATATTGTATACTTATCTTGTTTCTTATTTGAACGATAATTTCCATATTCTCATAATCATGTAACGGTCCCATTGACCCTACTGCCCATTCTCTTTTGTGTTGATTGCCTGTAAATATTTTCCATTAATAATTTCGTTTACTAGTTTTATCGCTAGTTTAATATTCCTTTCCTGGAATCTTCTTTGTTACCTTTACTTCTAGTCTTACGAATTATCTAGGCCCTGACCAGATAGTTCAGTCCTACAGTGGCTTCTAGAAGTGCGCTGGTTCTTAAGCACTTAGACGTTATACGTAACGTCTCTTCACATACCAGCCGCCCGTAACAAAGTGGCGACCCTTGCCAAGGATATATTGGATCAGGTATTTAACACATTCTTATAGAGATGGATGATATAGTTCAAGAATTCGTTCAAAATCCCAAGGTAAGTTTCTTAAAGAAACAAACTAAAGACACTTTGATAGAAATAGGCAAGCACTTTGGAGTAGACATTGATACAAGTTTGCGAAAGAAAAAAATACTTCAGGAACTCGTTGAAAATCTGATCGAAGATGAGATCTTATCTCCAGAAGAGATTACAGCTATACAAATTCCTTCAAATAGGTTAGAAATAGAGGCACGACTAACCGAACTTAAGATTAAGGAGATTGAATTAAAGGTCGTAGAAATTGAGGAGGAAGCTAAACTGAAACAAATGCAAATTGAGGCAGAATTTAGAGCTAGAGAAGAGGAAGCTAAAGCGAAACAAGTAGCTAAAGAGGAGGAAACTAAACTGAAACAAATGCAAATTGAGGCAGAATTTAGAGCTAGAGAAGAGGAAGCTAAAGCGAAACAAGTAGCTAAAGAGGAGGAAACTAAACTGAAACAAATGCAAATTGAGGCAGAATTTAGAGCTAGAGAAGGAGAAACTAAAGTCAAATTGGCAGAGTTAGAATTAAAGAAGGCAGAAGTAGAAGCTAGGATTGTTGATAGACAACCCGTAGTTCAGGAAGGTCATATAGATATTTCAAAGTATGTAAAACTTCTACCCCAATTTTCAGAAGGAGAGCCAGAAATTTTCTTTCTTCAGTGGGAAAAATTGGCGCAACAGTTACAAATCCCTAAAGAAAATTGGCCATTAATCATTCAAACACAATTTAAGGGTAAGGCTCAGCAAATTTATACTTCTCTTTCAGAAGCAGAAAGCGAGTATGATAATATGAAAGCTTGTATTTTAAAAGCTTATGAACTAATACCAGAGGCCTATAGACAGAAATTCCGTAATTATAGGAAGACACCTCAGTTAACATACGTAGAATATGCGGCTCAACAAGAGAGGTTATTCAATAGGTGGTGTTTGGCTAGTGAAACGGACACCTTAGATAGACTTAAACAGTTGATTTTGTTGGAGCAGTTTAAGAATACCTTAGAGACAGATCTTAGGATTTTTATAGATGATCATGTTCCAGAAACTTTAACTAAAGCTGCTGTATTGGCTGATGAGTTCACACTAAATCATAAACCTAAGTCAAGACAAATGGAATCCCAAAAGTCAAAGTCACATATTCCAGATTCAACAAAATACTCTGATCCTTGGTCCCCAAAGAAACACTTTGAAAATCAGTCTAGCCCATCACATTTCAGTTACAGGTCTGATTTCAATCAATATCCTCCAAACCAACCTTGGCAAAGAATGGAAAGGTTTAAGACTAATCCCCCTGTAACTTGTTCATATTGTAAACAGGTTGGCCATCACATTTCTAATTGCAGAAAGAGACTGACACCCTCATTCTCCAATAAGACACCAACTCTTGTAAGTAATATAAAATCAGATGATTCAAAATCCTCTATTCAGGATAAACTACCAAAGAAGCCGGTATTGTCAAGTAATGTAGAACCCCCCTCATCAAATCATGATCCTTGTTTCAAACCATTTGTATCTTCAGGAACTATATCTCATAGTAGTAGTTCACAACAATATCCTATTTCCATACTCCGAGACACAGGAGCAAAGCAAAGTCTGATTTTAAATTCTGTCTTGCAGAATCTGGGTGAGTCATATACAGGTTATGATATATTGATAGAAGGAGTTGGAGGAATTGTAAAATGTCCATTACATAATGTTTTCTTGCGGTCTGATTTAACAACCGGAATGGTTAAAGTAGCAGTAGTAGACTCTCTTCCCATAGTAGGAATATCCTTATTGTTGGCCAATGACATCGCTGGAAGCAAAGTCATTTCTCCCTTAATAACAAATAACCCTAAGACCTCAGTAGAACCTTCAGATAACTTACAGTTGTTTCCCGCTTGTGCTGTAACCAGATCTCAGTACAAGAAATCTGAAGAGGAGACCTATAATTTAGAGTCCCTATTCTCCCAAACTGACCCATCTTCTTCTTCACCAGTTTCTCTATCTAGAGCAGAATTAATCAAAGAACAGAAGTCAGATCCTTCTCTTAAAAATTTGTACGAGATTGTTTCATCTCCAGAAGAAGTTGAAAATATGTCACGAGGTTTCTATATAGAAAACGGAGTCCTAATGCGAAAATGGAGAGCATCCACCGCAACCGCTGACCAGCCATGGCAAGTAAGGAATCAAATAGTCCTCCCTCTTGGTTTCAGGAATAATGTTCTAAGATTGGCTCATGATACTCCCTTAGCAGGTCACTTAGGGGTAAGAAAGACCTTGTTCAACATAACCCAACATTTCCATTGGCCCACGGTTGTCAAAGATGTTGCCCAATATTGTAAAACATGTCATACATGTCAACTTGTAGGTAAGCCCAACCAGAAAATTGTAGAAGCTCCACTCCATCCCATTCCTGTAATGGAAGAGCCATTTAAAAAAGTTCTTATTGACTGTGTAGGACCTTTACCTCCTTCAAGTAAAGGAAATCAGTACATTCTCACAATCATGTGTATGAGCACTCGTTTTCCAGAAGCAATTCCTTTGAAAAATATTAAAGCTCAAAACATAATCAGAGAAATGTTGAAATATTTCACTATGGTAGGATTTCCTAAGAACATTCAAAGTGATCAAGGAAGTAATTTTCTTTCCAACAAGTTTAGAGAAACTCTTGTAACACTAGGTATAAATCATGTAACTTCCTCCGCCTATCATCCTCAATCACAAGGTGCTCTAGAGCGCTTTCACCAAACGCTCAAGACAATGTTAA
Organism: Oratosquilla oratoria; assembly: GCF_046742065.1. NCBI lineage: Eukaryota > Metazoa > Arthropoda > Malacostraca > Stomatopoda > Squillidae > Oratosquilla > Oratosquilla oratoria. The sequence goes on along the minus strand of NC_134810.1, from coordinate 18,655,606 downwards.
GAATCTTCTGTGCTGAGAACACTCGAAATTGGGAAGACGGACTCCCCTTTTTGTTGTTCGCCACCCGAACAACAATTCAAGAAAGCCTTGGATTCAGCCCGTCAGAATTAGTCTTCGGTCATGAAGTCCGTGGCCCCCTAAAGATACTTCATGAACAATGGATGAAAGAAGAACCACCAGTTCCTTCTTTGAAATACGTGTCCCAGGTCACCGAGAAGTTGTTAGAAGCTTGGAAGTTGGCAAGAGAGAACTTGACGAATGCTCAACGAGTAATGAAAGGTCGGTATGATAAAAATTCTAAACTTAGAACTTTCTCTCCAGGAGATCAAGTGTTACTTTATCTTCCCATACCAGGAGATCCATTGCAGGCTAAATACAAAGGACCCTATGAAGTCTTGTCCAGAGCCAGTGATCTCAACTACATAATCAAAACTCCAGACAGAAGAAAGAGTTCCCGTCTCTGTCACATAAATACCTTAAAACCTTATCATTCCCGAGATCCAATTCCAGCTTGCAGCTCTACCACAATAGAATCGGAAGAGCCTCCTGATAACCTGCCTAATCCTCCTGAGATTCCCTTGGAAAACTCTCAGATACTACAAAATCTTCAGATAAAAGTAGGACACTTATCTGAGAAACAAGGTAAAGACATTCTTTTCCTCTTAAGAAGTTTTCCAAAATTATTTCTAGATTCCCCAAGATTCACTTCTTTGATAGAACACGAAATAATTCTAGACTCGCCAAGAGCTATCAAACAAGCCCCTTATAGAGTCAATCCAAAAAAGAAGGATTTCATAAAAGCAGAAATTAACACTCTGCTTCAACAGGGAATAATTGAACCCTCCAGTAGTCCTTGGGCATCTCCTTGCATTCTTGTCCCTAAATCTGACAAATCTTATCGCCTGTGCATTGACTACAGGAAAATCAATGCCCACACTAAGGCCGATGCTTTTCCTATCCCTAGGATAGATGATATCATAGACAGTCTAGGAACTGCCAAGTATGTATCCAAGTTGGATATGTTAAGGGGATACTATCAAATCCCTGTACACCCTCGCTCAAGAGAAATTACCGCTTTCATTACGGAAGAGGGATTGTTCCAATTCAGAGCAATGCCATTTGGGCTTAAAAATGCCCCTGCCACTTACCAAAGAATGATAAGTAATCTTGTTGCAGGATTGCCAGGAGTAAAAACTTATCTAGATGATGTGATAATATTTAGTCAGTCTTGGACAGAACACATTGAACACCTAAATAATTTCTTTTATAGAGCAGAACAAGCAAACCTTACCATCAATTTGTCCAAATGTGATTTCGGACATACACAGGTCCCCTATTTGGGATTTAAAGTTGGAAATTCCCAAGTGTTTCCAATAGACGCCAAGATAAAAGCCATCAATGATGTACCAACACCCACTAATCGTAGAGAGGTACGTCGATTCCTCGGAATGAGTGGCTATTATCGCCGTTTTTGTCCAAATTTTTCAGATGTAGCAGAACCATTGACTGACCTGTTGAGAAAAGACCACGACTTCGTGTGGACGCCTACCTGTGAGACGGCCTTCAAAAACCTGAAGTCCCTTCTCACTAACGCACCAGTTCTAAGGGCACCCGATTTCCAACGACCCTTTCTTCTGCAAGTCGACGCCAGTGACACCGGTATCGGTGCCGCCCTCTTGCAAGAACACAATGAAGTTCTTCACGCTATCGCCTACTACAGCAAGAAGCTGTCCCCTGCGCAGAAGAACTACTCAACAATTGAGAAGGAGACGCTCGCTTTGGTCCAGGCCCTTATCCACTTCGAAGTCTACCTGGGTTCCTCAACTACCATTCAAGTATATTCGGATCACAACCCCTTAAAGTTCCTACAGACTATGAAAAACAAGAATCCGAGACTTACACGTTGGAGTTTATTTCTCCAACCCTTTGATCTAACAATTCATCATATAAAAGGCGTCTTTAATGTTTTAGCCGACGTCCTTTCTAGAACATAGCTTTTCAACAGAAAGTGAAAAGCTTTCCCAAACGGTGGAGGTGTAACGTAATATTAGATATTACGTCATATGTGTAATTATGTTATAGAATTGTGTTCCTTTGTATTACATAACTATGTTCATATTTCTTGTCTATGTATGTATTGTAACAATGTTAAGCAGTAACGCCCGTCCACTATATGTAATCTTGCCTACGTGCGGAGAGGTGCGCACTCTTGTAGAACAAACAGACAAGCGAAATCCTGAATAGTTTGGAGCGCACAGATTTGACAGTTACTAAATAAATAGATTGTTCAAGCAAGTCGAGGGTCCTAAAACTACCCATGTTGACGTGTTAACTTACCCTCCTCCTCACCCGCACCCTTAACCGGAAGTATCCCGCTTCCGGTCCAATGGTATATAAGCGGTTGAAACCGCTCATTCCTTGTCATATTCCCACATATTGATCTCTTGATAAAAACTAGAAGGTTTAGATTCATGAGACGATTGGTGTGAAGTGATCACCCTTTTTGCCTACATTACGTGTCTGATATACATTGCATTACTTTACTTATATTTGAACTTATTACTTATTCTGATGCATGTTCCTGATCTCTTTGTACTTAGATAGTACCATATTGTATACTTATCTTGTTTCTTATTTGAACGATAATTTCCATATTCTCATAATCATGTAACGGTCCCATTGACCTTACTGCCCATTCTCTTTTGTGTTGATTGCCTGTAAATATTTTCCATTAATAATTTCGTTTACTAGTTTTATCGCTAGTTTAATATTCCTTTCCTGGAATCTTCTTTGTTACCTTTACTTCTAGTCTTACGAATTATCTAGGCCCTGACCAGATAGTTCAGTCCTACAATGGCTTCTAGAAGTGAGCTGGTTCTTAAGCACTTAGACGTTATACGTAACGTCTCTTCACATACCAGCCGCCCGTAACAATATACATATAGTTATATATATACACACACATATATATATATACATATATATATATATATCTATATTCATGTACGTATATATATTATATATATATATATATATATGTATATATACTTATAAATATACATATATAAATATATATATATATATATTTATATATATATGTATATACTTATATATATACATATATACATATATAAATATATATATATATATATATATATATATTTATATATATATATATATATATTTATATATATATATTTATATATATATATATATTTATATATATATATATATTTATATATATATATATATTTATATATATATATATATTTATATATATATATATATATTTATATATATATATATATATTTATATATATATATATTTATATATATATATATATTTATATATATATATATATATTTATATATATATTTATATATATATATATATATATTTATTTATATATATATTTATATATATATATATATATATATATATATATATATATATTTATATAGTGTATATATATATATATACTTTATATATATATATATATATTTATATATATATATTTATATATATATATATATATTTATACTCTCACTTTCTCACCCTCGCCAAGTAGGAATAATCCTGTCAGCGGCAGCTCTTCACTAGTCTTCTCCACGCGTCTCTGTCCTCGTAGGTCTCTCCCTCCTGCACTTCTGGTAAATTTGTGTCTCTTCTTTCTAATGTTTCCTCCACACCTTTTATCCATCTTGTCCTGGGTCTCCCTACTGGTCTTCTTCCGGTGGGTACCCATTCCAGTATTTGTTTTGGGTACTACCTCCAATTTTCCATTCTCATAACGTGTCCGTACCACCTCATCTTCCACTCTTCTATTAAATCCAACACTGACATCACTCCTATTTCCTGCCAAACGCACTAATAAGATTAAACGAGATATACTGAATTCTTCCTCTGCAGAGGAGGGAGGGTTAGGTCTTAGTCAAAGAAACTCCTGTCTAAAGCTCCTGTACCACCCCGAGGACTCTATTCCTCATATTCTTCTCTCAAAAAGAAGTAAGGGTGGTGGTAGATTAACAACTTCACGTACCGGGAAAATTTGTTAAAAGAAAGGAACTATGAATATACAGTTAGTAAAATACAGTGAAAGGGTAAAAAAAAAAAATACATTGGGTATCTTGACTGCCTCCGGGTCCTTTCTTTTATTTTATTTTATTTTTCTTCTTCTTTTGTCATCCTTACTTCCACTGTCATATACCCAATGCAATCTTCTTTTCTCATCCAACACTTCCTTTATTTCTTCATCTCATCATTTGTTCCCTTTGTCCTTTTCTTTCAGTACTTGAGAATGATCTCTTGATCTCCGTGAGTAGGTTTGAATATTTTGATGATAACAGGAGCTATGCCGATGAACAGATCAAAATATCCGTAGTCATTCATACTAATCAGGTCATGCACGAAAAATGAGACAGTGATAAGCTCGTGCATACATAAAGCCGCACGTCCTTGGTGACGAAAAGGGAAAATTCTTATAGATATATTAAGTACCGTCATAATGACAGCCTAGACCATTGGGGCACCTGTATGAATTTATAGAGCTCTACTGAATCATATTGAATAAGATGGTACAAATCATGTATTTCACTAAAAACTGGCAAGGAGGAGAGATCGCCTCAACCTTTCAACCCACCAGGAACAGGATTACCAGTGTTATCACGGCCAATCCTATTTGATCATGATCACCTAAAGGTCCAACCATATTTCCTCGTGTGTATTGCAGTGTGCTGCTGAATGTAAGAATTGTCCAAAGCGATCCAAATCTTGAATATTAAACAACTTGAAGAAAGTGGGAAGTCACACATACAACGGAAGTACCCTCGCAGAGAACCGCAACCAGGAGAGTTTAAAGAACTGGAGAACATCAGTTGGGATATCGTGGGGCTGAGTGAAGTTCGAAAGGAAGTGAAGTTCTTGCAGCTACAAAACAGTCATCACTTATCTATAGAAAAGAACAGGGGGAACTATCCAGTGTAGTGGGATTCTTGATTTAAAAGAGTAACATGATAGGGTACTATAAATTGTGATTAGACTACTTTATATAAAAGATAATCTCTTAAAAAATAAAATCACATTGATACACCAACTTCACAGAGTTCAAAAAAGGAAGTTATTCCTTCTATGATGATGTATGTCAGGATGTGGTGATTGGTTTGACGATGACATCACAATTGGTTCATACTAGTTGATACTAGTTTTTATCATCGCATCGAGCGCGGGGCCCCTTCTCGAGCCATAAACGCCGTTTCATTCTAATTGAGGTCAGGCTTCCTTAATGGACAACATGACCCAGTGCTGACCCAGTAATTGGAGCTCTCTTCGAGGAAGGCAAGGGTGTTTACGAAGAGACATGTGTCCTATTGGCTAGTATATAGTAAACAGAACAAATTTAGCCAGTCGTAATTGGTTGAAGGAGGAGCCTATCTATTCCAGAGGTTTCATCTTGGCCAGCAGCACAGAGTCATGGCAGTCTAAGTTGTTCAGTTTAAAGTCACTTTAATTCTAAGCCATCAGAGGCCAGCATGCTGAAATTGAAATGTGGTACTGCCCAGGGCTCGAACCCGGCATCCTCATGACAAGTGCGACAGTGACTTTCCAACTAGGCTATCAAGAGAGATAAAGGTTAAGCGCTTTTCGAGTCCTGGGCAGTACCACATTTCAATTTCAGCATGCTGGCCTTTGATGGCTTAGAATTAAAGTGCATTGTGGTTGTTAAAATGTATCTCTAATCACTGGGACCCATTCAGGGTTGTACAAATATTTTCCCGAGTTTGTATACTTCCAATTGTACTATCATAGTGGAGATGGGTTGAACGCAAAATTTCATATATGTGTATGTAACTCGAGCATACAAATATATAAGAAAAAAATGCGCTTAACCTTTATCTCTCTTGATAGCCTAGTTGGAAAGTCACTGTCGCACTTGTCATGAAGATGCCGGGTTCGAGTCCTGGGCAGTACCACATTTCAATTTCAGCATGCTGGCCTTTGATGGCTTAGAATTAAAGTGCATTGTGGTTGTTAAAATGTGTATCTAATCACTGGGACCCATTCAGTGTTGTACACACACACACACACACACACACACACACACACACACACACACACATATATATATATATATTTATATATATATATATATAATATATATATACATATACATATATATATATGCAAGCAATCACATCACCGTGATACAAAATAAAAAATAACCACAGGAGAAGGGAAACTTGTAGACAGTGAGTACATTCGTATATTACATCTAAAGATGTAATATATGAAAGTACTTACTGTCTACAAGTTTCCTTTAACCTGTGGTTATTTTGCATATATATATATATATATATATATATATATATATATATATATATATATATATATATACGGGAGGCTAGGACGGTGCCCTTTACAGAGGACCTTGTAGCGTGGAATTTAATGAACCATGCCCTTGGTTCAACTTCACCGGTGGCAGGGTTCGAACCGCCACCCCCTCGACCTTCGCTGTAAGTAACGACGCCCCAATTCGCTAGACCAATGCGTTTGTATGCGTGTGTGTGTGTGTGTGTGTATGTGTGTATGTGTGTGTACGTGTGTGCGTGTGTGTGTGTGTGTGTGTGTGTGTGTGTGTGTGTGTGTGTGTGTGTGTGTGTGTGTAGACAGATAGGTAGATATATATGAATAAATGAATGAATACTTATATATATGTATATATATATATATATATATATATATATACATGTATGTATGTATGTATACTCGTATATATGTGTGTGTATGTGTGTATATATACATATGTGTATATATATATGTATATATATATATATATATATATATATATATATATATATATATATATATTCAAATCAGCCATATTGATTCCACTGGAGAACAAAAACCTCTTTCATAGCATTCTATGATTCACACGACCATGCCAACCTCTCAAACGTCACTCCTGCAAACTTCTCGATCTCGTCTCTCCACCTTCTGTCTGGTCTCCCTCTTCCACGCTTCCCATCTCGCGGCGTCCACTCATTAACACACTTGCTCCATCGCTCATCAGGCCTTCGCATTAGATTACCTGTCCAATTCCATTTCCTCTCTTTTACCGCCTCCACAATATCTTTCACTCTGGTCTGCTCTCTCACCCAACTTACTCTCTTTCGGTCTCTCGGCGTTATTCTCATCTCTCTCCATTCTCCTCTGTGCATTCCTTACTTTTGTCTCAATCGCCTTCGTCAGTTTCCACGTCTCTCACCCGTAGATTATGGCTGGTAGAATACATTCATTGCAATTTTTACGTTTCAAACATAAAAGTAGAGAGCCTCTCAGGATTTTATCATACTTACCAAACAATTTCCATCCAATTGTAATACGCCTTTTTATTTCATTATCATGATTTTGGTTACTTTCACCATTTGGCCTAAATAACTATACTCTTCAACTTTTTCAAGACTCACCATCGATTATAACAGCTTTACTTTGAACTTTCGTGTTGAACATTACTTTGGTTTTACTCTTATTCATTTTTAGACATACTGAGACTTTCCTTGTTCAGATCACTCACCATATCTTGTAAATCTTCTGTTCTTTCAGAAATAAGAATAATGTCATCCGCAAATCTTAAATGGTCAAAAGATTCGTCATTAATCTTCAAATATTTCTCTTCCCAACCCAACCTTCTGAAAATCTCTTCCAATCAAGCTGTAAATAATTTGGGTGAAATTGTATCGCCTTGCCATACTTCTTTCTCGATCTTGATCTTGTTTGTACCTCTATGTAGTCGAATTACAGTGGTACCTCTGGCATAAATATTTTCTAGAATCTTTACGATCTGTTCGTTTGCATCCTGCTTGCGTAGCGAGTTGCGATTTGCATAATATATATATATATATATATGTTATATATATATATATATATATATATATATATGTGTGTGTGTATTTACCTAGTTGTATTTACCTAGTTGTATTTTGCGGGAAGGGGAGCTATGCTCGTGATGTCCCGCCTTTGTATCTTGCAGTGTCTAGTTTGTTTTTAAACTCATGAATGGTTTTTGCGCATACTATTTCATTGTCCAGTGTGTGTGTGTGTGTGTGTGTGTGTGTGTGTGTGTGTGTGTGTGTGTGTGTGTGTGTGTGTGTGTGTGTGTGTGTGTGTGTACACACACAAGCAGAGCCCTTACATGCCAAAGTGCCGCCCCGGGACAAAGTTCTCGGTGACGCCCCCCCCCCCCCATCACCACTTCCCATCTCCACCATTCCTTACAGCCTGTTTTAGCTATTGGTTTGCGAAATATTTAAACATATTTTAGAATTTGTTTCTAATGTCCCTATTGCAGAAAGGGAAAAAATCATATTCTATTGATTCTAATGCAAAATCCGTATTTTACGGTAAAATATTCAGGGCTCCTTTGACCTTTTTTTATATGAGAGCCCTGCGACACAAGGCACCCCAGCGTTGGCCTGCGGCGCTGCGCCCATGCCTCCGGCCTTGAGCCCTGTGGCCGGAAATGACGATGGCGGTCTCTCCTACTGTGGAAAGGCCATTGCAAGGGGCGCTTCCGAAGCCCTGAGACTCAAGGGTCGTCTCACACACATTTTTTTTTTTATTGTCGATGTCGTCTTCGGTAACTCTTTCATGTTCCATAATGTTGATTATTTTCAAGAGCTGAGTTTTTTCCCTTTTTAGTTCTTCCTTTTTCATAAGTTCTCGTTCTTTCCAATCCTTTTCCTTCTTTAGTTTTTCTTTTTCCCTCTTTAGTTGTTCTTCTTCTTCTTGGAAAGGTTTTCCCAAACTTTTAAAGGAATAGATTTATCCGATTCGTCGATGAAGTAGTCGCCATTTGACACGATCATTGCCGTTGCGGCTTCCTTAGAAATTTTATAACTTGTATTTGGTATCTCAATAAATCCCAATTCAGTTTCCTCCTCTGATATTATCGGCTCCTCTTCATCGAATGATTTCACTGAAAGCCCTCCGCCCTAATGGCTGGCATGTCGTAAAAAATATCTATATATGTCGGGCCCCAGAGGAATCTCGGGCCTCAAGAAGAACCTCGGCCCCCCCAGAGGAACCCCAGGCCCCCAGAGGAACCCCATGCTCTAGAGAAACCCCAGGCCTCCCAGAGAATCCCAGGGACTTCAGAGGAACCCTGGGCCCCGAGAGAAACCCTGGATCCCCAAAGGAACCCCGGGCCCCCAGGGAAACCCTGGGCCTCTCAGAGGAACCCGGGCCCCCAGAAGAACCCCAGGGCCCAGAGGAGCCCCAGGCCTCCAGAAGAACTCCGGGCCCTCAAAGGAACCCTGGGCCCTCAAAGGAACCCCGGGCCCCGCAGAGGAACCCGGGCCCCCAGAAGAACCTCGGGCCCCCCAGAGGAACCCCTGGCCTCAAGAGGAACACTGGGCTCCCAAGAGGAATCCTTGGCCCCCAGAGGAACCCCGGGCTCCCCACAGGAACCCCGGGCCCACCAGAAGAACTCCGACCCCTAGAGGAACTCAGGGACCCAAAAGGAACCCCAAGCCCCAAGAGGAACCCCGGGCCGATTAGAGGAACCCCGGGCCCCCAGAGAAACCCCGGGCCCCCAGAGGAACACCGGGTCTCAAGAGTATCTCTGGGGCTCTAGAGCAACCTCAATCCTTAAGACGAACCCCGGCCCCTCAAATGAACACCGAGCCCCCGGAGAAACCCCGGGTCTCAAGACGAACCCCGGGCCTCAAGATAAACCCCGGGCCTTAACCCTTTAAACTCCGATGACAAGATGTCTTGTCATTTGGTCAAATAAAACAAAAAAATCATAAAACACCAAAATGTTCGATCAAACACCAGAAAAATATGACGTCAGTCCTCGAGATGATATTCGGATGTACGGGCCGGCGCGAGGCCTACCATATCCGGTTTTTCGTATCTACACCACAAGCGGCTGACATGAGTTGAATGGGTTAAGACGAACCCCGGACCTCTAGAGGAATTCCAGGCCTCAGGAAGAACTCCGGGCCTCAAGAGAAACCTTGGACCTCCAGAAATAGATGCATAGAGAAAACGGAAAAAAAGATTACGTGAATTCTACCATCAGCTTAATTCCTTAAGTACCATAGCAGATTTATCTGTAGACACTACTGGAGTACCAGAAATTACAAATGAGTAAATAAAGTTAACTATAAAAAGTATGCAATGAAAAGCACCTGGAGAGGCTGGGATATTGATAGATCTATTGCAAGTCGCAGAGACAGCTTCACTGTAAATTTGCTCAACCATGTACCCGACGTTTAGGTGAAAAAAACGTTCTTGAATCCTGGTGCAATGCTATAATGGTTTTACTTCACGAAAAGGGAGACCAGAAAGACCTTGACAGTTAAATGTACATTAATTTGTCATCAAACTTATGTTAAGTGTTTTTTTACATTCTTACAAATAGACTAAGTTTTAGATGGGATCCAGGCACGAGAACAGGAAGGTTTTGGAAACAGATATTCCATTATAGGCCATCTGCAGAATATTAATCAACTAATCGTAAAAACGAAGGAATCCAATAAATTCATGTGTTTAACTTTTATAGATTACGAAACGTCATTTGAAGAATAAATGGCACTATACCCAAACAGGGTGTAAACAAACACATCGTAAAGGTTCTACAAAATATTTATGAGCAAGGTACTTCTGTAATTCAAATGAATAAGAATTAATACAAAATCAAGTTTGAGAAAGGAATACGACAAAGTGATACAGTACCAACCAAGTTACATCTTACCTAGAAGATATAAGATATACATACATACATACATACATACATACATACAGCACATACATACATATATACATATATATATATATATATGCATATATACTTATATATATATATGTGTGTGTGTGTGTATATATATATATGTATATATATATATATATATATATGTATATATGTATATATGTATTTATATATATATATATATATATATAACATAAGAACAAAAGAATGAAGGAGACTGCAAGAGACCATAAGGCATGCACTAGGCAGCTCCGTATCCATTACCACCTGTCATCCCCATCCATAAAGTTGTCTAATTGTTTCTTAAAACAACTGATACTTTCAGCGCTTACTACATGGTTACTAAGTTTATTCCATTCGTCGACCACCTTAATAGTAAACCAATTCTTGCCTATTTCCTCCTTAAATCTAAATTTGTCCAGTTTATAACCATTACTGCGAGTCCTGCCCTGTTGTTTTAATATTATGACCATGTTTGCATCACCCTTGTTAAAGCCTTAGATCCACTTTAACACATCTATTAGATCACCCCCACACTCTGCGTCTTTCCAGAGAGTGTAAGTTAAGGTGCCTAAGCCTCTCTTCTTTGTGTGGTGTATTTACCTAGTTGTATTTTACGGGAAGGGGAGCTATGCTCGTGGGGTCCCGTCTTCATATCTCATTTTATCTAAACTATTTTTAAATTCATGTATTGTTTTTGCACACACCACTTTCTCATCTAACTTGTTCCAACTGTCTATTACTCTGTGAGGAAAGCTGTTCTTTTTCAAATCTCTTCTATAGCTGTCTTTTTTTATTTTCTTTCCATGTCCTCTTGTATTTCTGTCATCCCATTTTATCAGATTCTCTCTATCAGTAATTTCTATGCCTTTCATGATTCTGTAAATAGCTATCAAATCTCCTCTCTCTCTTCTTTGCTCTAGTGTCTGTAGTTCAAGTTTTTGTAGTCTCTCTTCATATGATAGTTTTGAGAGTGTTGGTGCCAATTTTGTAATTGCTCTTTGTATTCTTTCAAGTTTTTTTTATACATTTTTTTGTACTTGGTGACCATATCGTTGCTGCATATTCCAATCTTGGTCTTATCAGGGTAATTAGGATTTTCTTCACCATTTCTTCATCCAGGTATGTAAATGCAACTTTGATTGTTCTTATTAAATTATAAGTTTCTCCAAAAATCTTATTTATATGTTTCTCAGGTGACATATTATTCATAACAATGACTCCCAGGTCCTTCTCATTTTCTACTTTTTTTATTCCTTCTTCTCCCAATTTATATGCTCCTGTTATTCTGTTTTTGCTTTTTCCAAATTCCATTATACTACACTTTTTTGTATTGAACTCCATCTCCCACTTCCTACTCCATTCCTGTACTTTATTTAGATCTCTCTGTAGTGATTCACAATCTTCTTCAGTTTTCACTCTTTTCAGTAGTTTTGCATCATCTGCAAAGAAGCTCATATAGCTTTCAATTCCTTCATCCATATCATTAATATATATAGCAAACATTATTGGGGCCAGAACTGTTCCCTGCGGAACACCGCTTATCACTTTATCCCATTTTGAGTGATGGTTTCTTATCACTACTCTCATTTTTCTTTCTTGCAAAAAGGCTTTCATCCAATTTAGTAGTTTGCCCTGTATTCCTCCTTGAGTTTCTAATTTCTTAAGCTACTTCTTATGTGGTACTTTGTCAAAAGCTTTCTTTAGGTCTAGAAATGCACAGTCCGCCCATCCATCTCTTTCTTGTATTATATCTATTAGCTTTGAATAGAAACATATTAAATTGGTGACGCATGATCGTCCTTGTCTTAATCCAAATTGCCTTGGATTTAACACTTTGTTTTTTTTTTTCTAAATATTTTACCCATCTACTTTTGATCATTCTTTCACAAATTTTTGCTATTGTACTTGTTAGAGAGACTGGTCTATAGTTGGTAGGTTCTTTATTTCCTCCTTTATATATAGGTACTATATTTGCTTTTTTCCAATCTTCTGGAACTTTTCCTTCTTTCAAGGAACTGTTTAGTATGCTATGTATTTTGTCTGCCAGTTCATTCCTGCATTCTTTCAGTATCCAGTTTGCTATATCATCTGGTCCATGCGATTTTCTGACATCAAGATTACTCAAGTGTGTTAATATTTCATTCTTTGTTACTTCTATTTCTTCCATAGGGGGGACTTTCTCTTTCCATTCGTTCTCTTCAGGTTGCATGTTCTCCCTTGTAAACACTGATTTAAAATGTTTGTTCATAATTTCCGCCATTTCCATTTCCTCAGTGTATTCAACTCCCTCTTGTCTTAATTTCTCCAAGTCTTGTTTGTTTTTCAGTTTATTGTTTACAAATCTGTAGAATAGTTTTGGTTGATCTTTACACTTTTCTATGACATCTTTTTCATATTTTCTCTTTTCCTCTCTGCACGTTTGTACATATTCATTTCTATAACCGGTATATATTTTCAATTTTTCAGGTCTTCTGTCTTTTTTCCATCTGGTCCAGGCTTTGTCTCTTTTGTCTTTTAACTCCCTACAACTTTTGTTGTACCAGCATTTTACATATTCTTTTTCTTGTTTTTGTCTTGGGACATACTTTTCCACTCCTTTTTTGTAAATTTTTGTCAAAATATTCCATTTCTCTTCTACTGTTGTTTCTTCTTTGTATATTTCTTCCCAGTTTTCTTGTTGAAAGAATTCTCTTATTTTATCAAAGTTTGTTTTTTCATACATAATTCTTCCTTTTCTATATTGCTCATTTCTTTTCATATATTTTTCTTCATTAAGTTCCAGTTCAATCAATATGTGGTCACTTTTACTTATTGGTGTTTTATATTCAATTTTGTCCACTATTCTAGGTTCAGATGTAATTATTAGGTCTAGTCTCGATGGCTCTTCTTCATTTCTATACCTAGTGTTCTCCTGTATCCATTGTGCCATTGTATGGTCATTAACCATCTCAAGTAGAGCGTTTCCCCATGAGCCGTCTCCACCCTTTACTGTCATTTCTTCCCAGCAGATTTCTTTGCAATTAAAGTCGCCCATCATAACTATTCTTCCTCCCTCTTCCATTATCTTGTTTAATGCTAACTTTGTGTCCTCTAACATACTTTTATGTTCACTCTCTTCCCATGAGGCTGTTTTCGGGGGCACATAATTTATCACAAACTTTCTGCTCTTCTTATCTCTGTCTTCTACTTCCATCATTATCATCTCTACTGTATTCTTTCCATATATGACACCCTTCACGTTTATATCCTTCTTAGTCAGAAACATAACTCCACCCCCTTCCTTTTTCACTCTGTTTCTAATCCAATAATTATATGCATCATGTCCTACACTGTTGGGTGGTAGTGGACCTTTTAATTTTGTTTCTACAATTCCCATTATGTCTGGTTCTTTTTCCTTCAAATAATCATTCAGCTCATTCAATCCTGTTATTAATCCATCTATATTTGTGTAAGACACTCTTAGTTTTCTGCCACTTCCATTGTGTTCTCTGTTTCCCTTTTGTTTTTCTCTTGTATGTCGACTTTCTTTATTTTCATATTCAGTACTCTCCAATAGAATCTCTCTTTTTCTGACTCCGTTCTTTTCTCGTTTATTTCCTTAGCTTCAAGTCTTTTCTGCTTTTCTTCCTCTCTTTCCTCTTTATTCATTTCTCTTTTTATCCATACCTTTTTATATTGTTCACTTGTTACTAGTTTCTCTGTTTTGGATAAGATATTCTCTGCCGTCGTTTGTGACTTGAATTTAATCTTAATTGGTCTGGTCTTATCTGTGCTATACTTTCCAAGTCTAAATTTCTCTTCGATTTGCTTCATAATTTCTGGTTCATCTTCCTGAACTGATTCTAGTAATTGGCTTACTTTTTCATTTTCCTCTTTGATTCTTGTGGTTCTATCTGGGTTGTGTTTTTCTTCCATTCCTAATATAATTATACATTTCTTTTTATCTGCTAAGTCTCTTACTATATTCTCCTTTTGTCTCATCACTTTAATAACCGAGTCTTCAGTATGTTCTTTCAATTGTTGTTTGACTATGTCAGTGAATGAAACTTTATTGTCTTTTTGGGTTGTTTTCCAATTCTTAGCTTCTTTAGTTATGGCCTCTCTGTTTTCTTTACTATTCCTCTTCAATTCCTCATTCTCCATCTTTACTTTTCTTAACTGTCTTTTTAGGTCTTCTATTTCATCAGTTAAGTTTTTGTTCGCCTTCTCTAGTTCTTCCAATTTTTCAAACCTCTCGGCGATTTTTGTCATCTTGCCAAACCTAACTTCCCAGTTGTCAGACATTTGTTGAAGTTTTTCCTCCAGTTTTGTCAGTCGGGGGAGGTTGGTACCCGCCGCCCTTTCATTAAATCCTTTGAAATTATCATCCTCACCTTCCATTGTACTGCTCTTATCTATGTTTCTGATCTTTACATTTTTATTAGACATTTCGTCGTCACTCAGTTGGTCGGGGGGCCGTTTTTTTTATGTTTACATTTCGTCTGTCTGCCTGGGCCAAGTCTTCTCCTTCCTCATTTCCTTCCATTTCCCTCAGCAATCCCTCCCCTTCTCCTCTTTCCCTACTTTCCCACTACCCCACGAGCAATTTCCCCCCACCCTGCAAATACAATAGGTACTTCCTTTGCTTTGGAATCCTCTATTTTTCACTTTTTCTTCAGACCGTCTTCTACGCCGTCCGTTCACTGAAGTGTGTGTGTGTGTGTGTGTGTGTGTGTGTGTGTGTTTGTGTATGTGTATGTGTGTGTGTGTGATTCACCACCATTCACCATGATCCTGGATCACGTGTTGCACTCGTGATCGATAGTTATTAACCTCCCGGATGAGAGCTCAGAGCTCGTATGACCGATCTGTGGGTAATGATATGACATTACACGCACACACACAGAGCCAATTCCTCCCCCACGAGAGTTGGAGTAACAACCCGCATTGGAAAGCGAGAGCTCTAACCAATTGGGAAACAATTGGAAACTTTAAGATGGTGGCTTTCCTGCTTGGTCTCGAGGGAGGCTTTATCAAATTCCAATGCTTCCTCTGCCTTTGGGACAGGAAGAACTGGGAGCAGCGAACAGAATTTGTAGTTGGGGCTCGGAACGTCATGTGGAAGCCACTGGTTGATCCCTGGATTGCGCTCATGCCACCACTACTTATTAATTAGGGTTGATGAAGCAGTCCGTGAAGGCTCTCAACCAGGAATCGGTCGCTTTTAAGTATCTTCTTGAGTTCTTCCCAAAGTTAATGTATATGAGACCAATATCAAAGGTGGGATTTTTGTTGCACCTCAGATAAAGTAGGTACTTGAGTCTACTGAGTTCTTCAATAAGCTCAGTAGGATTGAGAGGACAGCATGGAACTGTTTCATAGCAGTTGTCAAGGGCTTCCAGGGCAACCACAGAGCTGAAAACTACCAGCAGCTGGTGCAAGATCTGGTAAAGGCTTTTGGCGTCTTGGGATGCAGGATGTCCCTTAAACCTCATATGCTGGATGCTCATCTGGACAAATTCAAGGGCAATATGGGCGCTTACTCAGAAGAACAAGGCGAGCGACTCCATCAAGATGTGAAGGAGATAGAGCGAAGGCACCAGGGCTACTACAATGAGAAAATGATGGGGAACTATATCTGGGAACTGGTGCGGGAGTACGACGCAAATCCAGACTATCCAGTCATTTCTGGCGTGTTTAAATTTAGTAATTGTCGTTTGTTTTTACTTGCTTTTTTAAGCTTGTGTCATGAAATAAATATCTACTTTGTTGATTTAATTATATGAACTGATGAATTCAAAAATTGAAAAATATGAATGATAGCTTTTTTATAATATTGGGATATAACAAACCAGGAAATGACACTAAGAAACGGGGAATAAAAATGTGTTACACGGTGATTTTTGCAAGGAGTTGGTGGTCCCTGTCTCCTGTGTATCCGACCAAGATAAACAATGGATTAGGAGTCTTCTGAAAAAGGCACTGGTTGTGGATTCTCAATATTTTTGGAGAATGTTCACTTTCTCCGCTCGTGCATAGCCCT
Organism: Oratosquilla oratoria; assembly: GCF_046742065.1. Taxonomy (NCBI): domain Eukaryota; kingdom Metazoa; phylum Arthropoda; class Malacostraca; order Stomatopoda; family Squillidae; genus Oratosquilla; species Oratosquilla oratoria. The sequence goes on along the minus strand of NC_134810.1, from coordinate 18,638,812 downwards.
GGGTCGGTGTCCTTAATTAGGATAAATACTGGAAGAAAAGGAGTAACTATGACTATCTTATTGAGAATTACAAGAATAAACTAAAAAGCGTAATTTAGTTTTTATCGATTGCTTACAGTAAAATAGCTGCTGGCGCACCCCCTCCAATTCGTTCACGCTGAGGTGTGCGCGCGAACAAAAGCTGCAATGGAACATTTATATATATAAATATTCAAGGCGGGGCCATTTTTACACTATGAGCAAACCAAAGCTGCAGTAGACTATTATATAAAAATATCTATGGCAGGACCAATTTTACAATGTAGTCCTTTGTTTAGTGCCAATAGGGGAACTACCCAACACACCCCAATTTTTACCAAATATCTCTCGGTCCCTAGTTCTAAACAGTCTAACAAGGTTAAGAAAATTGATATAATGCTTGGTAAATCCTCTAAAATTGTCAATTGACCCCCGTAAACTGGTTATGGGTTGTCGTGATTATTCATATGAAATGGAATCAAGAAATTACATTAAAGCGAAAAAATATCTTACTTTAGATTCTATTTAAGATTGTTGGTATTATCATATCATTACTTCATTACTTAACTTTTGGTCAAAATAACCTCGAATATTTAACGACATTCGTGATCGTATATATGAATTATCTTTATCATCTAATCTATTTTTATAAGAAAATAATTAATCTATTCGTATATTATATCTAGATTCATTAGTTCTGATTATATGATGAAAGCAAACACATCAAATTGATGTTTACATTACTATAGATACTCATTTGTTCCCTTTCACAACTTCCCGTAAGTTCCCGACTGGTTCAAAACATAGAGTTGTTGTTTTGAAGTAAGCATGCAGGGAAGTGACAAATAAAAGGGAATACGTCCCGTTATATCCTTGAACCAGAACACACTTTAACCTGAATAGAGAATCCAGTCTATAATTGAAATTAGACAGTATGGTAAGCATTGAATAACATTGTAATTGTTGTACTTGTGTTTATTTAGGTCAGTGGTTCTCAATCTTGGGGCACTGGCCCCCAAGGAAGGGAGCCATGACAAGAATTTAAAGGGGCCATAGGCTGCTGTTACAGATTATACATTTCTATATAATGTGAGGAATCTGAATATAAAGAAAATCTATCAATTATAAGATAGATATTATAATTATTGTCAACAGAGAGTAAAAGCAAAAGGTTTCTCTTCAACATTCAAACATGTACATAACATTAAATCATTGTCACTGTGATTGTTACTTGTATTATTTATTTAATTTTTGAAAGTATATAATTGTTTTCCAGCCTCAGATGCAATTCTTATCTATATCATTGGATAGCTTTTAAGATTTATAATTCTTATCATTTTTAACTCCCATGAATTAGTACAACAAATTAATAGTCATGTCAGTAGCGATTTTAAATTTTTAAAGATTTAGTGGGTTTTTGGAAAGGGCTGTGGTGAATAGCACAACTGCACCTAGTATAACCTAACCAAACCAAGTCTAACCAGGTAATTATAAAGATATATTCCAGGGAAAAAAATCTGTCCCATTGGCATTACTTTCTATTTGTCGCCAGCATTCTCGTATACTACATGTCACAAGTCACCATATGGACAGTGATGCTGGTCACCCTTAGGGGAATAGAGCTTGGGTGAAGAAAGCATGGCAAAGCGTTTCCTCTTTGTGGACATTGATGAATAAATATCTGGCCAAATACTGAAAGAGGAATTTGCCTCGTATCCCAGACCACTTCATCCACTCCTTAATGTCTCTTTAAGGTATGAATGTGCTACCCACAGTAAGAAAAAAATAAAGAAATAAAAAAAAATAAAGAATTGCTATTGATGATACTATTAATTTGTGGTACTTATTCATGGATGCTGGATAGAGAAAATCACTAAAAAGCTGGCACTGCCCAAGAATTGATCCTGGGACCTCTCTTTGTCTGGGCAGGCATGGTTACCAATTATACTATGATTGCCTTTAGTGATCTCTCGCACATCTTCCTTTCCTGGGCCTCTGCCAGTCCGGGAATGTGCACTGTTTGGGGATCCTGCTCACTGTGCCATGTTGGGTAGAGAGTATCACAGAAAAGCTGGCACCATCTGGGAATCATAGTTCATACCTAGGACCTACCACTGACCAAGCAGGTGTGCTTACAGAATACACCATGGTCACCTCTAGTGACCACTCACACAACTGAGCTGAAAATACTCAGAATGACAATAGCTATCTGATGTTATAGATCAGAATTGTATCTGTGAGACTGGCAAACAACTTTATAAGTGTGTGTGTGTATATATATATATATATATATATATATGTATATATATATATATATATATATATATATACATATATTTCTTGGGCACAGATTTTCACGTAAACAATTTTGATTGAAGTCAACTGCGCTAATAGCTTTGGCTATTTTGAGATCCAACTTCTTCAGTTTGAAGAATACCTTTTTGTTTCCATAGTTCAAAGTATGAACAAAATCATTCATGATGTCAATCCCATGGATAAGGAGGTGTAGAGATAGGCGCTGATGAATGCCGAAAAATATAATAATACTATGTAACAGTACAAAAAGCTGTTGACACTGACACTGAAAACTTATAAGGTCTACTTTGGATGAAGAGTAGGTGAAGAATGATGCATAATGGCTGACCGTCACACTTTATGAAGCTGAGAACTTTGGGAATTAGGAGAGGTCACCAAAGATCCCTAGGTGAGGTCACTGGAGGTCAGGAAGGTCCTAGATGAGGTCACTGGGGTAAGACATGGTCCCAGGAAGTCTCTAGGCAAGGTCACAAGGGAAGGCGGTGATGGAGGAAGTCTCTGGGTGAGATCACTGGACGAAGTAGGCGAGGTTGAACAGTTGAAAGGAGTCTCTGGGTGATGACCTTCCTTATCCCTCCCAGTGACCTCACCCAGGGACTCTTTTCAACCTCGCCTACTTCACCAAGTGATCTCACCCAGAGTCTTCTTTCGTCACCGCCTTCCCTTGTGACCTCGCCTAGAGACTTCCTGGGACCTTGTCTTACCCCAGTGACCTCACCTAGGACCTTCCTTTCCCCCAGTGACCTCACCTCCTACTTCCCAAATTTCTTGGCTTCATAAAGTATGATGGTCAGACATTATGCATTATTCTTCACCTACTCTTCATCAAAAGTAAACATTATAGCCATCAGAGTTGTAGTTCTCACCCTTAAGAAGCCTCTGTAAGAGGCGAATAAACTTAAGTTTTAGGTGTCAGTGTCAACAGCTTTTTGTACTGTTATGGAGTATTATTATATTTTTTGCCATTCATCAGCGCCTATCTCTACACCTATTTATCCATGGGATTGACATCATGAATGATTTTGTTCATACTTTGAACTATAGAAACAAAAAGGTATTCTTCAAACTGAAGAAGTTGGATCTCAAAATAGCCAAAGCTATTAGCGCAGTTGACTTTAATCAAATATATAAATATATATATATATATATATATATATATGTATCTATATATATATATATATATATATATATATATACAGCCAAAGCTATTAGCACAGTTGACTTTAATCAAATATATATATATGTGTGTGTGTATATATATATATATATATATATATATATATATGAATGATTTTGTGCCTACATTGAACTAGGGAAACAAAAAATTATTCTTCAAACTGAAGAGGCTGGATTTCAAAATAGCCAAACCTATTAGCGCAGTTGACTTTAATCAGAATATATATATATATATATATATATATTATATATATATATATATATATGTATATATATATGTATATATACATATATATATATGTGTGTGTGTGTGTGTGTATATATATATACAGATGCTCCTCAACTTACGTTTTAGTTACGTTCTGAACGGCCGAACGTAACGTGAAAATGAACATAAGTTGTTACTGTACGTTCCAATAATGTATGACCGTTCATACTGTACTATACATCTATAAATTCTCTTACTGTATCTTATAAAACACCCCTAAATCATTAATTATAAACATAACATTGTAAAATAATAACATTAATTTCAAATAAATTAAATTCAAGCAACAAAGTGAGATGGTGGAGGAGAAGGAGGAGGAGGAGGCAAGGCACGTTCAGTCTGTCGTTTGTGCCATGTAAACAATGGATGCAGCGTCATGCGTAAGTATCGTTTGAACATCTCGTACTACGGAGAGCGTGCTAAACTCAAAAATTCACTCAAAAAAAAATTTTTTTTTTTAGTCAGTTCAAAAGTAAAATCGAAAAAACGTAAAACGAATGAACATAAGTAGAGGAGCATCTGTATATATATATATATATATATATATATGTTTGAAAGATATAAATGGAAAAATAATTAAATGTAGAGACAAAATGGTAAAAAGAGTAGAAGAATTTTACCAAGAGCTTTACTCGTCGAAGGCCGTAGTTGAGTCAGTAAGTTCATGTGTAGACGTTAGTAGTGTACCAGAGATTACAAAGGAAGAAGTAGAATTTGCTCAAAAAACTATGAAACAAGGAAAAGCACCTGGGGAAGATGGTATATCAATAGATCTGTTGAAAGACGCAGGTAAATTAGCTCATATTAAATTAGCTCAGTTGTACATCCAGTGCTTACGTCAAGAAAGCGTTCCGGATGCGTGGTGCAATGCTATAGTGATTTTACTTCATAAAAAAGACCAGAAGGACCTTAGTAACTATCGACCGATTAGCTTGCTATCAAACATATATAAAGTATTCTCCAAGATCCTTACAAATAGACTGAGTCAAGTTTTAGATGAAAACCAACCGAGAGAACAGGCAGGCTTTAGAAGCGGATATTCAACTCTAGACCATTTGCAGGCAATAAACCAACTAATCGAGAAAACGACAGAATATAATATACCTTTGTGTTTAGCTTTTGTAGATTTCAAGAAGGCCTTTGATTCAGTAGAACAAATAGCAATACTAAACTCGCTACGCAAACAGGGTACAAACAAACAGATCGTAAGAGTTTTAGAAAAGATTTATTCGAAAGGTACCACTATAGTTCGACTACATAAAGATACAGAAAAGATAAAGATCGAGAAAGGAGTACGGCAAGGCGATACAATTTCACCCAAACTATTTACAGCTTGTTTAGAAGATATTTTCAGAAGATTGAGTTGGGAAAAGAAAGGTTTGAAGATTAATGGCGAATATTTGAACCACCTAAGATTTGCAGATGACATCATTCTTATTTCAGAAAGAGCAGAAGACTTGCAAGATATACTGAGCGATCTAAAAAAAGAAAGTATCAAAGTAGGTTTAAAAATGAATAAGAGTAAAACCAAAGTAACGTTCAACATAAAAGTTCAAAGTAAAGAGATTGGAATTGATGATGAGAGTCTTGAGGAAGTTGAAGAGTATAATTATTTAGGTCAGATGGTGAAGGTGACGAAAGATCATGATAATGAAATAAAAAGACGCATTACAATTGGTTGGAAAATGTTTGGTAAGTATAATAAAATCCTGAGAGGCTCTCTACCTTTATGTTTGAAACATAAAGTTAACAACCAATGCATTCTACCAGCAATAATCTACAGATGTGAGACTTGGAAGCTGACTAGGGCAATGGAATCAATGCTAAGGACTGCACAGAGGAGAATGGAGAGATCAATGATGGGAATAACACTGAGAGACTGAAAGAGAGCAAGTTGGGTGAGAGAGCAGACTAGAGTGAAAGATATTGTGGAGGAAGTGGAATTGGGCAGGTAAGTTGGTGCGAACGACTGATGAGCGATGGAGCAAGTGTGTTACTGAATGGACGCCGCGAGATAGGAAGCGTGGAAGAGGGAGACCAGACAGAAGGTGGAGAGACGAGATTAAGAAGTTTGCAGGAGTGACGTGGCAGAGGATGGCACGGTCGTGTGAATCATGGAATGCTATGAAGGAGGCCTTTGTTCAGCAGTGGACTCAGGATGGCTGATTTGATTGATTGATATATATACATATATATATATATATATATATACAATAGAAGCCCAATTTAACGAACTAATTCAGCCAAGGTCCAGTCCGCTAAATTGAATTTTCCGTTAAATTGTTTGAGTGAGCGTTGGTGTAACAGTGTTGCCAGAGCAGATTATAAAAATGATACGTACCTAAAAATTCCCTAGTGTACACACACACACATACAGTATATATATTATTGTAAGTGAATTATAGGCAGTACAATCGTGAATTGCAAACGAACAGCAACGTGCAGTAATTTGTTGCAACGTGTGTATGTGTGTGTGTCATGTAACAATGATATGAGCTGTCTGTGAATTTCGCGGAATATTAGTCATAGCTTCATGTTTGGTCCGATGTACATAATTCTAGCGATTAATAGGACAGGGCAGTTGGTTTTTGGATAGTGAGCGTTATTGTTGTGTTGCAGAAAACGTAGTTCGTTGTTATAGAAGTGTTTTTCGTGGTGATTACTCTCGCGTACTGATTTTGAATTTTCCCATCAACTTACTGTTTCATTATTTTGTTTTCCAATTATACCATCTATTTCTACTTGAATATATTTCTGCTACAATTATACTTTATACATATACTGAATTATATATTGTATATATATTATAGTATATATATATATATATATATTTATATACTTCGAAAGTACTAAATTATAAATTTTTCCTTGACTCTACCACCACAATCTGGTAACATTGGACTCTTAGACACGCATGTGGCCAGTTGACGGAAAATGCTCAACTTAGCTTACCGTTCCCGCTAAATTGAGCTATTTCCATAGACGCGCGTCTGGCCAGCTAGCGGAAAATGGTCAACTTTGCGGACCATTTCCGCTAAGTTGAGCATTTTCGTTATTGGTATTTGCAGTTCGCTAATTTGAGCTTCCGCTAAATTGAGATTTGTTAAATCGGGCTTCTACTGTGTATATATATATATATATATATATATATATATATATATATATATATTTATATACATACATATACCAAAGGCTCTTTCCCCCCTTACATGGGGGGTAGCCAAAAGGAAAAAGGCATAGAAATCACTCCCACCTATTTCATTTCCCATATATTCCACTCCCCTCCACCCTCCTCCCTCCCTCCTCTCTTGGCACCTCCTGGATGATGGGTCATCCCTGCATCCTGTTCACTGCCCTGGGTCAGATGCAGTGTCGCAAGATGCAGCACATCCACAGCAAGGCCACTCCATAAATGTATCTCTAATCACAGGGACCCATTCAGTGTTGTACACACACACACACACACACACACACACACACACACTTCAGCGAATGGACGGCTTGGATGACGTTCTGAAGAAAACTGAAGTCTGTGGAACCCAACGCAAAGAGAAGTGCCTAGTGTTTTTGCAGGGTGGGGGGGAAATTGCTCGTGGAGTAGTGGGAACGTAGGGAAAGAGGAAAAGGGGAGGGATTACTGAGGGAAATGGAAGGAAATGAGGAGGGAGTAGACTTTGACCAGCCAGACAAGCGGAAGGTAAACAAAAGACTTAGCGAGGATCAAATGTCTAATAAAAATGTAAAGATTAGAAGTATAGAGAGGAGCAATACAGAAGAAAGTGACGAGAATATGTTCCTGGTATTTAAAGCGGGTGGGGGGGACACAACCCCCCCCCGACTGATAAGACTAGAGGAGAGAGTTGATAAGGTGATTGAGGACTTGGAGCGTAAGTTAGGTAACGTAGACTCCATTTTTAAAAGAATTGAAAGGTTGGAACAACTAGAGAAGGCTAACAGAAACTTAACTGAAGAAATAGAGGACCTAAAAAGACAGTTAGGAAATGTAAAGGAGGAGAATGAGAAATTGAAGAAGAATAGTAATGAAAACAGAGAGAAATAGCTACAGAAGCTAAAAATTGGAGAATAACTCAAGAAGGGAATAAGGTTTCATTCACTGACATAGTCAAACAGCAATTGAAAGAACATAATGAAGACTCAGTTATTAAAGTGATGAGACAGAAGGAGAATATAGTAAGAGAATTAGCTGACAAAAAGAAATGTATAATTATATTAGGAATGGAAGAGAAACATAACCCAGATAGAACTGCAAGAATCAAGGAGGAAAATGAAAGAGTAAGCAGTTTACTAAAATTAGTCCAGGAAGATGAACCAGAAATTATAAAGGAAATTGAGGAAAAATTCAGACTCGGAAAATATAGTACAGATAAGACCAGACCAATTAAGATTAAATTCAGGTCACAAACAACAGCAGAGAAAATTCTATCCAAGACAGGGAAACTAGCAACAAATGATCAATATAAAAAGGTATGGATAAAAAGAGAAATGAATAAGGAGGAAAGAGAGGCAGAAAAGCAGAAAAGAATTGAAGCTAAGGCAAAAAACGAGGAAAGAACGGAGTCAGAGAAAGAGAGATTCTATTGGAGAGTAGTGAACATGAAAATAAAGCAGTTCGACATACTAAAGAAAAACATAAGGGAAACAGAGAACACAATGGAAGTGGCAGAAAACTAAGAGTGTCTTACACAAATATAGATGGATTGATAACAGGATTGAATGAACTGAATGATTATTTGAAAGAAAAAGAACCGGACATAATGGGAATTGTAGAAACAAAATTAAAAGGCCCACTACCACCCAACAGTGTAGGACATGATACATACAATTATTGGATTAGAAACAGAGAGAAAAAACAAGGGGGTGGAGTTATGTTCCTGACTAAGAAGGATATAAACGTGAAAGGTGTCATATATGGAAAGAATACAGTAGAGATGATTATGATAGAAGTGGAAGACCGAGATAAGAAGAGCAGAAAATTTGTGATCAATTATGTGCCTCCGAAAACAGCCTCATGGGAGGAGAGTGAACATAAAAGTATGTTAGAGGACACAAAGATAGCATTAACTAAAATAATGGAAGACGGAGGAAGAATAGTTATGATGGGCGACTTTAATTGCAAAGAAATCTGCTGGGAAGAAATGACAGTAAAGAGTGGTGATGACTCATGGGGAAATGCTCTACTTGAGATGATTACTGACCATTCAATGACACAATGGATACAAGAGAACACTAGGTATAGAAATGAAGAAGAACCATCGAGGCTAGACTTAATAATTACATCTGAACCTAGAATAGTGGACAAGATTGAATATAAAACACCAATAGGTAAAAGTGACCACATATTGATTGAACTGGAACTTAATGAAGAAAAATATATGAAAAGAAATGAACAATATAGAAAAGGAAGAATGATGTATGAAAAAACAAACTTTGATAAAATAAGAGAATTCTTCCAACAAGAAAACTGGGAAGAAATATACAAAGAAGAAACATCAGTGGAAGAGAAATGGAATATTTTGACAAAAATTTACAAAAAAGGAGTGGAAAAGTATGTCCCAAGACAAAAACAAGAAAAAGAATATGTAAAATGCTGGTACAACAAAAGTTGTAGGGAGTTAAAGGACAAAAGAGACAAAGCCTGGACCAGATGGAAAAAAGACAGAAGACCTGAAAAATGGAAAATATATACTGGTTATAGAAATGAATATGTACAAAAGTGCAGAGAGGAAAAAAGAAAATATGAAAAAGATGTTATAGAAAAGTGTAAAGATCAACCAAAACTATTCTACAGATTTGTAAACAATAAACTGAAAAACAAACAAGACTTAGAGAAATTAAGACAAGGAGGAGTTGAATACACTGAGGAAATGGAAATGGCAGAAATTATGAACAAACATTTTAAATCAGTGTTTACAAGGGAAAATATACAACCTGAAGAGATTGAGTGGAAGGAAAAAGTCCCCCCTATGGAAGAAATAGAAGTAACAAAGAATGAAATATTGACACACTTGGGTAATTTTGATGTCAGAAAATCGCATGGGCCAGATGAAATAGCAAACTGGATTCTGAAAGAATGCAGGAATGAACTGGCAGACAAAATACATAGCATAATAAGCAGTTCCTTAAAAGAAGGAAAAGTTCCAGAAGATTGGAAAAAAGCAAATATAGTACCTATATATAAAGGAGGAAATAAAGAAGAACCTACCAACTATAGACCAGTCTCTCTAACAAGTACAATAGCAAAAATATGTGAAAGAATTATCAAAAGTAGATGGGTAAAATACTTGGAAAAAAACAACGTACTAAATCCAAGGCAATTTGGATTCAGACAAGGACGATCATGCGTCACCAATTTAATATGTTTCTATTCAAGGCTAATAGATATAATACAAGAAAGAGATGGATGGGCTGATTGTGCATTTCTAGACCTAAAAAAAGCTTTTGACAAAGTACCACATAAGAAGTTGCTTAAGAAATTAGAATATGAAGGAGGAATACAAGGTAAATTGCTAAATTGGATGGAAGACTTTTTGCAAGAAAGAAAAATGAGAGTAGTGATAAGAGATCAGCACTCAAAATGGAATGAAGTAATAAGCGGTGTCCCGCAGGGAACAGTTCTGGCCCCAATAATGTTTGCTATATATATTAATGATATGGATGAAGGAATTGAAAGCTATATGAGCTTCTTTGCAGATGATGCAAAACTACTGAAAAGAGTGAAAACTGAAGAAATTGTGAATCACTACAGAGAGATCTAAATAAAGTACAAGAATGGAGTAGGAAGTGGGAGATGGAGTTCAATACAAAAAAGTGTAGTATAATGGAATTTGGAAAAAGCAAAAACAGAATAACAGGATCATATAATTTGGGAGAAGAAGGAATAAAAAAAGTAGAAAATGAGAAGGACCTGGGAGTCATTGTTATGAATAATATGTCACCTGAGAAACATATAAATAAGATTTTTGGAGAAACTTATAATTTAATAAGAACAATCAAAGTAGCATTTACATACCTGGATGAAGAAATGGTGAGGAAAATCCTAATCACCCTGATAAGACCAAGATTGGAATATGCAGCAACGATATGGTCACCAAGTACAAAAAAATGTATAAAAAAACTTGAAAGAATACAAAGAGCAATTACAAAACTGGCACCAACACTCTCAAAACTATCATATGAAGAGAGACTACAAAAACTTAAACTACAGACACTAGAGCAAAGAAGAGAGAGAGGAGATTTGATAGCTATTTACAGAATCATGAAAGGCATAGAAATTACTGATAGAGAGAATCTGATAAAATGGGATGACAGAAATACAAGAGGACACGGAAAGAAAATAAAAAAAGACAGCTATAGAAGAGATTTTAAAAAGAACAGCTTTCCTCACAGAGCAATAGACAGTTGGAACAAGTTAGATGAGAAAGTGGTGTGTGCAAAAACAATACATGAATTTAAAAATAGTTTAGATAAAATGAGATATGAAGACGGGACCCCACGAGCATAGCTCCCCTTCCCGTAAAATACAACTAGGTAAATACAACTAGGTAAATACACACTTCAGCGAATGGACGGCTTGGATGACGTTCTGAAGAAAACTGAAGTCTGTGGAACCCAACGCAAAGAGAAGTGCCTAGTGTTTTTGCAGGGTGGGGGGGAAATTGCTCGTGGAGTAGTGGGAACGTAGGGAAAGAGGAAAAGGGGAGGGATTACTGAGGGAAATGGAAGGAAATGAGGAGGGAGTAGACTTGGCCCAGCCAGACAAGCGGAAGGTAAACAAAAGACTGAGTGAAGATGACATGTCTAATAAAAATGTAAAGATTAGAAGTATAGAGAGGAGCAATACAGAAGAAAGTGACGAGAATATGTTCCAGGGATTTAAAGAGGGTGGGGGGGACACAACCCCCGCCCCCCGACTGATAAGACTAGAGGAGAGAGTTGATAAGGTGATCGAGGACTTGGAGCGTAAGTTAGGTAACGTAGACTCCATTTTCCAGAGAATTGAAAGGTTGGAACAACTAGAGAAGGCTAACAGAAACTTAACTGAAGAAATAGAGGACCTAAAAAGACAGTTAGGAAATGTAAAGGAGGAGAATGAGAAATTGAAGAAGAATAGTAATGAAAACAGAGAGAAAATAGCTACAGAAGCTAAAAATTGGAGAATAACTCAAGAAGGGAATAAGGTTTCATTCACTGACATAGTCAAACAGCAATTGAAAGAACATAATGAAGACTCAGTTATTAAAGTGATGAGACAGAAGGAGAATATAGTAAGAGAATTAGCTGACAAAAAGAAATGTATAATTATATTAGGAATGGAAGAGAAACATAACCCAGATAGAACCGCAAGAATCAAGGAGGAAAATGAAAGAGTAAGCAGTTTATTAAAATTAGTCCAGGAAGATGAACCAGAAATTATAAAGGAAATCGAGGAAAAATTCAGACTCGGAAAATATAGTACAGATAAGACCAGACCAATTAAGATTAAATTCAGGTCACAAACAACGGCAGAGAAAATTCTATCCAAGACAGGGAAACTAGCAACAAATGATCAATATAAAAAGGTATGGATAAAAAGAGAAATGAATAAGGAGGAAAGAGAGGCAGAAAAGCAGAAAAGAATTGAAGCTAAGGCAAAAAACGAGGAAAGAACGGAGTCAGAGAAAGAGAGATTCTATTGGAGAGTAGTGAACATGAAAATAAAGCAGTTCGACATACTAAAGAAAAACATAAGGGAAACAGAGAATTCAATGGAAGTGGCAGAAAACTAAGAGTGTCTTACACAAATATAGATGGATTGATAACAGGATTGAATGAACTGAATGATTATTTGAAAGAAAAAGAACCGGACATAATGGGAATTGTAGAAACAAAATTAAAAGGCCCACTACCACCCAACAGTGTAGGACATGATACATACAATTATTGGATTAGAAACAGAGAGAAAAAACAAGGGGGTGGAGTTATGTTCCTGACTAAGAAGGGTATAAACGTGAAAGGTGTCATATATGGAAAGAATACAGTAGAGATGATTATGATAGAAGTGGAAGACCGAGATAAGAAGAGCAGAAAATTTGTGATCAATTATGTGCCTCCGAAAACAGCCTCATGGGAGGAGAGTGAACATAAAAGTATGTTAGAGGACACAAAGATAGCATTAACTAAAATAATGGAAGACGGAGGAAGAATAGTTATGATGGGCGACTTTAATTGCAAAGAAATCTGCTGGGAAGAAATGACAGTAAAGAGTGGTGATGACTCATGGGGAAATGCTCTACTTGAGATGATTACTGACCATTCAATGACACAATGGATACAAGAGAACACTAGGTATAGAAATGAAGAAGAACCATCGAGGCTAGACTTAATAATTACATCTGAACCTAGAATAGTGGACAAGATTGAATATAAAACACCAATAGGTAAAAGTGACCACATATTGATTGAACTGGAACTTAATGAAGAAAAATATATGAAAAGAAATGAACAATATAGAAAAGGAAGAATGATGTATGAAAAAACAAACTTTGATAAAATAAGAGAATTCTTCCAACAAGAAAACTGGGAAGAAATATACAAAGAAGAAACAACAGTGGAAGAGAAATGGAATATTTTGACAAAAATTTACAAAAAAGGAGTGGAAAAGTATGTCCCAAGACAAAAACAAGAAAAAGAATATGTAAAATGCTGGTACAACAAAAGTTGTAGGGAGTTAAAGGACAAAAGAGACAAAGCCTGGACCAGATGGAAAAAAGACAGAAGACCTGAAAAATGGAAAATATATACTGGTTATAGAAATGAATATGTACAAAAGTGCAGAGAGGAAAAAAGAAAATATGAAAAAGATGTTATAGAAAAGTGTAAAGATCAACCAAAACTATTCTACAGATTTGTAAACAATAAACTGAAAAACAAACAAGACTTAGAGAAATTAAGACAAGGAGGAGTTGAATACACTGAGGAAATGGAAATGGCAGAAATTATGAACAAACATTTTAAATCAGTGTTTACAAGGGAAAATATACAACCTGAAGAGATTGAGTGGAAGGAAAAAGTCCCCCCTATGGAGGAAATAGAAGTAACAAAGAATGAAATATTGACACACTTGGGTAATTTTGATGTCAGAAAATCGCATGGGCCAGATGAAATAGCAAACTGGATTCTGAAATAATGCAGGAATGAACTGGCAGACAAAATACATAGCATAATAAGCAGTTCCTTAAAAGAAGGAAAAGTTCCAGAAGATTGGAAAAAAGCAAATATAGTACCTATATATAAAGGAGGAAATAAAGAAGAACCTACCAACTATAGACCAGTCTCTCTAACAAGTACAATAGCAAAAATATGTGAAAGAATTATCAAAAGTAGATGGGTAAAATACTTGGAAAAAAACAACGTACTAAATCCAAGGCAATTTGGATTCAGACAAGGACGATCATGCGTCACCAATTTAATATGTTTCTATTCAAGGCTAATAGATATAATACAAGAAAGAGATGGATGGGCTGATTGTGCATTTCTAGACCTAAAAAAAGCTTTTGACAAAGTACCACATAAGAAGTTGCTTAAGAAATTAGAATATGAAGGAGGAATACAAGGTAAATTGCTAAATTGGATGGAAGACTTTTTGCAAGAAAGAAAAATGAGAGTAGTGATAAGAGATCAGCACTCAAAATGGAATGAAGTAATAAGCGGTGTCCCGCAGGGAACAGTTCTGGCCCCAATAATGTTTGCTATATATATTAATGATATGGATGAAGGAATTGAAAGCTATATGAGCTTCTTTGCAGATGATGCAAAATTACTGAAAAGAGTGAAAACTGAAGAAAATTGTGAATCACTACAGAGAGATCTAAATAAAGTACAAGAATGGAGTAGGAAGTGGGAGATGGAGTTCAATACAAAAAAGTGTAGTATAATGGAATTTGGAAAAAGCAAAAACAGAATAACAGGATCATATAATTTGGGAGAAGAAGGAATAAAAAAAGTAGAAAATGAGAAGGACCTGGGAGTCATTGTTATGAATAATATGTCACCTGAGAAACATATAAATAAGATTTTTGGAGAAACTTATAATTTAATAAGAACAATCAAAGTGGCATTTACATACCTGGATGAAGAAATGGTGAGGAAAATCCTAATCACCCTGATAAGACCAAGATTGGAATATGCAGCAACGATATGGTCACCAAGTACAAAAAAATGTATAAAAAAACTTGAAAGAATACAAAGAGCAATTACAAAACTGGCACCAACACTCTCAAAACTATCATATGAAGAGAGACTACAAAAACTTAAACTACAGACACTAGAGCAAAGAAGAGAGAGAGGAGATTTGATAGCTATTTACAGAATCATGAAAGGCATAGAAATTACTGATAGAGAGAATCTGATAAAATGGGATGACAGAAATACAAGAGGACACGGAAAGAAAATAAAAAAAGACAGCTATAGAAGAGATTTTAAAAAGAACAGCTTTCCTCACAGAGCAATAGACAGTTGGAACAAGTTAGATGAGAAAGTGGTGTGTGCAAAAACAATACATGAATTTAAAAATAGTTTAGATAAAATGAGATATGAAGACGGGACCCCACGAGCATAGCTCCCCTTCCCGTAAAATACAACTAGGTAAATACAACTAGGTAAATACACACATATATATATATACATCATATATATATTCCTAGTTGTATTTTACGTGAAGAGAGCTATGCTACTAGTGACCCACTTTTGTATCTTTTGTCCTCTTATGTTTCTCTTGTCCCAATTTAACAAGTCCTTTCTATCGAGTATTTCTGTGCCCTTCATGATTCTATAGATGGTCAGTAGGTCGCCTCTTCTTTGCTCAAAAGTCAGTAACTCCAATTTAGCCAGTCTCTCTTCATATGTGTGTATTTACTTAATTGAATTTTACGGGAAGGGGAGCTATGCTCGTGGTGTCCTGTCTTCATATCTCATTTTATCTAAACTGTTTTTAAATTCATGTATTGTTTTTGCACACACCACTTTCTCATCTAACTTGTTCCAAATGTCTATTACTCTGTGGGGAAAGCTGTTCTTTTTCAGATCTCTTCTATAACTATCTTTCTTGATTCTCTTTCCGTGTTCTCCTCTTGTATTTCTACTATCTCATCTACATTTGATAATTCTCTCACAAGTTTTTGCTATTGTACTTGTCTGGGGTATTGGCTGCTTGTTATTGTGGCAAAGTAGCATGCACTTGATACTTTAGGGTCTATATGGGGCACCCCTACAGACCAGAGCCACACATCATTTTGTCAATGATAGAGGAAAACTCTGTTCATAGAGAAATGATGACACTTTTATACTACGACTGTCCCTCCGTTATGCTGTTCCCCAACCCCTTGTTGCTGTCCTGTACCATTTCTCTGAGTATTCTTTTTCTGTGGTGGGGGAAAAGAATACTGCCACCAAGTTTTTCCACTTGGATCATAAGAGGTGAGAAGAAAGGGACGGGGATTGGGACTAGGCATCCTTCTCCTTGTAGCCCCACAGGGGACATTCCTAAACAAAAAAGAGAAGGCATAAGAGAGTCTGGGAGTTTTCAGACCAGCACCCTAAGGTTTGGGTCTTTTAATGTGCGTGGATGTGGTACAGATGAGAGTAAAAGGGAAGAGATAGGTAGTATGTTTGTGAGAAGAAAGATGAATGTGTTGGTTTTGAGTGAAACTAAGTTGAAAGGAAAGGGTGTAAGGGAGTGTAAGTGGGAGGTTATCAGGAGTGAAGAGAGGGCGAGGGAGGGAAGGGGTGGCTATTCTAGTAAGTGAAGAGATAGGTAAACGGGTGGTGGAGTGGAAGGAGGTTTCCTCAAGGATAATGTGGATGAAGGTGAAACTGGGAAAGGAGATGTGGGTCTTTGTAAGTGCATATGGGCCTGGCAGTGAGAAGAGTGTAGAAGAAAGGGAGGCCTTTTGGATAGATTTAAATGAGTGCATAGAGGGTTTAGGAAGAAATGTAAATGTAATAGTACTGGGAGACCTTAATGCTAGTGTAGGAAATGGTCCAATTGATGGAGTGGTTGGGAAATGTGGAGTTCCAGGAAAGAATCGTAGTGGAGAGTTGATGGTGGAAATGTGTCTAGAAAGAGAGTTGATGGTAGCAAATACAGTGTTTCGGAAGAAAGTCAAGCATAAGTACACATGGGAGAGGGTGGTGGATGGAAGGGTGGTAGATAGAGTGCTAATGGATTATGTTGTGGTAAATAGGATTATGATAGGAAGAGTTAAGGATGTACATGTGCTAAGGGGAGAGGGCGGGGGAATATCAGATCATTTTTTGGTGGAAGGTAAGTTGAGAGTGGAGGATAGATGGAGAAGGAGGAAAGGGACAAAAGTTAGGGAGGTTCTTAGAGTGAACTCTTTGAATGAAAAGGGAAAGGAGAAGGAGTACGAAAAGAAGCTGAAGGAGGAGTGGGAGGGAGTAAAGGATAGAGTAGAGCTGGGTGTGGAGGAGGAATGGGGATGGTTCAAGGAGGGAGTCATAAAGTGTGCAAGGATGGTGTGTGGAACAAGAAGAACAGGGGGAAATAGAAGAAAGGGTAGTGAATGGTGGGATGAGGAAACAAAGAAGGTTGTAGAAGAGAAGAAGTGAGCTTTCACAGATTGGTTACAAAATAGGATGAGGGAGTCATATGAGAGGTACAAAGAAAAGAAAAGAGAAGTAAAGCAAAAGGTAAAGGAGGCAAAGAGGAGAGCAGATGTGAAATGGGGTAAGATTATGACAGAAAATTTTGAAAGTAATAAAAAGATGTTTTGGAAAGAAATTAAGAGAGGAAGAGGAGGCGAATCAAGTAGAGAAGAAAAGGTAAAAGGTGCAGATGGAGAGATGATAATGGAAGAGAAAGCAGTAAGGGGAAGATGAGCAGAGTATTTTAGGGAGTTGCTAAATGTGAAGGAGGATAGGGAAGGAAAGATAGCTGCAGTGGGAAATGCGAAGAAAATGAGAGTGATGAGTGAGGAGAATGGAGGAGAAATAAGGAAGGATGAGGTGAAGGCAGTTGTTGAGATGATGAAAGCAGGTAAGGCACCTGGTCTGGATGGATGCCATGCAGAATGTCTGAAAAAGGGAGGTAGAGTGATGGTGGACTGGCTTGTGAGGTTATTTAATGTTTGCTGGAGAGAGGGTAGAGTGCCGGAGGACTGGAGGAGTGTCTGTATAGTTCCTCTTTACAAGGGAAAAGGGGATAAGTGTGAATGTAGTAGTTTGAGAGGGATTAGCTTGTTAAGTGTAGTTGGGAAGGCTTATGGGAGGATCTTGATTGAGAGGATTAGAAGAGGAACAGTATGGATTTAGGACGGGTAGAGGTTGTGTAGATCAGATCTTTGTGGTAAGACAGATATGTGAGAAAGCTATAGGAAAGGGGAAGGATGTTTTTTGGGCTTTTATGGATCTGGAAAAGGCTTATGATAGGGTAGACAGAAAGGCACTGTGGGAGGTTATGCAGATATACGGGATAGGATGAAAGCTTCTGGGAGCTGTCAAGAGTTTTTATGAGAGTAGTAGAGCTTGTGTCAGGATTGGAAATGGAGAGAGTGAGTGGTTCGAGGTAAAGGTGGGACTTCGTCAAGGATGCGTTATGTCGCCCTGGCTGTTCAACTTGTACATGGATGGGGTAGTGCGAGAGGTAAATGCAAGGGTAGTGGGTCAGGGATTGGAGATGGTTAAAGAAAATGGAGAAAAGTGGGAGGTGAGCCAGCTGTTGTTTGCAGACGACACTGTGCTTGTGGCAGGATCGGAGGAGGGATTAAGGAAGTTGGTGGCAGAGTTTGGGAGAGTATGTGATAGAAGAAAGCTAAAGATAAATGTGGGTAAAAGTAAGGTGATGAGATGTACAAGGGGTGAAAGTGGCAGTAGACTGGAAGTGAGCATTAAGGGAGAGCGACTGGAGGAAGTGGATATTTTTAGATACTTGGGTGCAAATGTTGCGGGAAAAGGTGGAGTGAAGGTGGAGGTAGAATGTAGATTGAGAGAAGCGAGTAAATGCCTTGGTGGATTAAAGAGTGTAATGAGGAATTGACATTTGGGAATGCATGCTAATTGGAGACTGTATGAAGGAGTGATTGTACCAACAGCACTGTATGGGGCAGAAACATGGAACATAAGAGAAGAAGAGAGAAGGAGTTTGAATGTGTTTGAGATGAGGTGTCTGAGAAGTATGATGGGGGTTACTAGGCTAGATAGAGTGAGAAATGAGGAGGTGAGGAGGAGAACAGGGGTGGAAAAGGAGCTGGGAGATATGGTTGATGAAAGAATATTAGGATGGTTTGGACACATGGAAAGAATGAGTGAAGAAAGACTAGTAAAAGAGGTATGGAAGGCAGATGTGGAGGGAGTGAACATGAGGAGACGTCCTAGGATGAGGTGGATGGATGGGGTGAAGGGGGCTTTGGGGAAGAGGGGAATGTCTGTTGAGGAAGGACGGGAGAGGACAGAAGATAGGGGTGAATGGAGAATGGTTGTATATGGATGTTGTGATTGCATGAAGTGGAATGGGCGGGTGGATGGGGGGTGAGGTAGTATGTGTGAGCAAAATTTGATGCAGCCCGAAGGGATTTCTCCCCGTCCTCTCCTTTTATGGAATGGGGGGGTCGCCGATTTAATGAAGTGGCCTTGCTGTGGATGTGCTATGTCTTGCGACACTGCTTCTGACCCAGGGCAGTGGACAAGGTGCAGGGATGATCCGTCATGCAGGAGGTGCTCAGATAAGAGGGAGGGTGGAGGGGTGTGGAGTGTATTCAGGGATGGAATGGGTGGAAATGATTTTATGCCTTTTCCTTTTTGGCTACCTCCCTTGTAAGGGGGAAAAAGCCTTGGTATATGTATGTATGTACTTGTTAGAGAGACCGGTCTATAGTTAGTAGGGTCTTCTTTGTTTCCCCCTCTATATATTGGTACTGTATTTGCTCTTTTCCAGTCTTTTGGAACTTTTCCTTCTTTCAATGAACTGTTTATTAGGGTATGTATTTTGTCTGTTAGTTCGTTCCTGCATTCTCTCAAAATCCAGTTTTCTATTTCATCAGGTCCATGCGATTTTCTAACATCGAGATTACTCAAGTGTTTCATTATTTCATTCCTTGGTACTATCTCTTTCATAGGGGGGACTTTCTCCTCTAGGTTGTATGTTCTCCCTTGTAAACACTGATTTAAATTGGTTGTTCATAATTTCTGCCATGTCTATTTCCTTTGTGTATCCACTCCTTGGCGTAGTTTCTCTAATTCTTGTTTGTTTTTCAGTTTGTTGTTTACATATCTGTAAAACAGTTTTGGTTGATCTTTACATTTTTCTATGACATCTTTTTCATATTTTCTCTTTTCTTCTCTGCACACATGTACATATTCATTTCTATAACTAGTATATATTTTCCATTTTTCAGGTCTTTTGTCTTTTTTCCATTTTATCCAAGCTTTATCTCTTTTGTCTTTTACCTCCCTACATCTTTTGTTGTACCAACACTTAACATATTCTTTTTCTTGTTTTTGTCGTGGGACATACTTTTCCACTCCTTTTTTTTATTTTTTTATTTTTTTTTTTATTTTTTTTTTTTTTATAAATTTTTGTCAAAATATTCCATTTCTCTTCTACTGTTGTTTCCTCCTTGTGTATTCTTTCCCAGTCTGCTTTTTGAAAGAATTCTCTTAATTTGTCAAAATTTGTTTTTTCATGCATCAATCTTCCCTTTCTATATTGTTCTTTTTTTCATGTATTTTTCCTCATTTAGTTTCAGTTCAACCAAATATGTGGTCACTTTTACTCATTGATGTCTTATATTCAATCTTGTCCACTATTTCAGGTTCTTATGTGATTATTAGGTCCTGTCTCGATGGTTCTTCCTCATTTCTATACCTAATATTCTCTTGAATCCATTGCATCATTGTATGTTCTATAATCATACCAAGTAGTACATTTCCCCATAGGTCATCTCCACCCTTCACTGTCATCTCTTTCCAGCAGATTTCTTTACAATTAAAATCACCCATTATAACTATTCTTCCTCCATCTTCCATTATCTTATTTAGTGTTATCCTTGTGTCTTGTAACATACTTTTGTGTTCTCTCTCTTTCCACAAGGCTGTTTTAGGAGGCACATAATTTACTACAAACTTCCTGCTCTTCCCATCCCTGTCCTCCACTTCCATCATAATCATCTCTATTCTTTCCATATGTGACATTCCTCACATTTATATCCTCCTTGGTCAGGAACATAATTCCACCCCCTTGTTTTACCTCTCTGTTTCTAATCCAATAATTATATGCACCATGTCCTACACTGTTGGGTGGTAGTTGACCTTTCAATTTTGTCTCTACAATTCCCATTATGTCCAGTTCTTTTTCCTTCAGATAATCATTTGGTTCCTTCAAGCCTGTTATTAATCCATCTATATTTGTGAAAGACACTTTTAATTTTCTGTTACTTCCATTGTGTTTTCCGTTTCCCTTCTGTTTTCCTCTGCTATGAACCATTTCTTCACTTTCATATTCACTACTCTCTAAATTTTTTTATCTTTTTCTGTCTGTTCTGTTCTCATTTTTTTCTTTAGCTTCTAGTCTTTTTGTCTTCTCATCCTCTCTGTCCTCTTTATTAATTTTTCTTTTTATCCATATCTTTTGATATTGCTCACTGTCTGCTAGTTTCCCTGTTTTTGCTAAGATATTCTCTGCTGTCGTTTGTAACATGAATTTAACCTTAATTGATCTGGTCTTATCTCTATTGTATTTCCTGAGCTTATACATTCTTTTATTTGTTTCCCTATCTCTGGTTCATCTTCTTGAACCATATCTAATATATTATTTACTTTTTCCTTTTCCTCCTTTATTCTTGTAGTCTTCCAGAATTTTAACCCCTTCCATACAATGATGTCTATGTAGACATCATGAGACACAAGTGGGTGTATGAGTATGCCGGCATTGGTGTCTCGATTATATTTATTATGTAGTTGTAGCTGAGTGATCCCCATATTCTGTGAACTGGCTTGATCTTATTTTCTGTGGTTATTAATATTCAGAGTGAAAGAGAGTGAGTAATACAGTTATAACTTTATATTTTATAACCAAAGTGTTGTGATGCATCATCATACATCAGGCAGCTGATGCTGCCTGTGAGAATTTGACTTATATTGAAAATAATTTTATGGAGGCTTATGTAATGTCATATGCTACAGTTTCGGATATCCAAGGAATTACTTTACTATAGTTAACCAATTTTTTACAGGACCTGGAAGGCAACAGTCAAGTATCAGATGATGTTGACTGTTCTGTAAGTACAAATTCAACTGAAAGCTCTCCTGAAGTTATACCAGGAAGCCCTGGGTCAAGCTTTTTAGGTGACACTCCAAAGAATAGATTTAACTTGTTCAGGAGCAGAATCAGAAGCTCTAAATCATCCAGTACAACTACATCATCATCATTGAGGTAGGTGGTATATATTAGCCTATAGGAGGAAAACACAGGTGTCCAAGATTGTGGAAGTGCATTCACATATCAAACACTGAATGGATATTTATGTATTCTTTATGGAAGGGCTTGGTGGAAGAACTTTAGAAGCAGTGGGGAGTTTTAACAATGAGTGTGAAGTTTGTATGAGTATGGTAAACAAAGAAGAGTGTGTCTGAGTTAAAACTTGGTTTGATCCTTGTGTGTGTCATATCATGGCTATTTAACCTATGTATAGATGGAATGATGAGACAGGTGAATACAAAAGATACAAGTAGTGGGTGAGGCTAAATGAAAATGGGGAAGAATAGATGATAAACATTCTAGTGTGTGAAAGAAGTAGGAGAGCTTGAAGTTGGTAAGTGAATAGATGTCTTTTTAATGGTGGAGAAAACCTAAAGTTAATGTATGAAAGTGTAAAGTAATGGTGATATCTAAGAGTGGAGGGCACAAGGCTGATGACACAGTTGCATGTGGAGAAAGTCAAGCATGTGAAAAGTTGTAGATATCTTGTGAATTGATGCACATGAAAGTTGATGACTGGAGGAAGAGATAGGCTATAGAGTGAATAATTGGGAGAAGGTAGTGCACTGAGTGATAAGGAAAAATAAAATTATATCAGTGGGAATATCGAAAGAAATGTAAAAGGTAGTAGTTATAATTACTTTTGCATAAGAGAGAGGCCATGATGATGAATGCAAAATAGAAAGTTGTGTGAAGGCAGTGAAAATGAGGAACTGAGGAAATGAAGTCTGCAGAGTCATGAAGTATGATCAGACTACCTTAGGTTAGCCTGTATTACTCTTTCCTAATCCCATTTGTATCTGTATCCACACATAAATTGTGTTTTTTACTTGAAATAATACATGGTTAAGATCAATAGGATTCATGAAGGTCAGATGGGAATGGGGAAAGAGTAGAACAGGTCAACTTGAGGTGGTTTGGTCATGTTATATGAACAAATGTGGGTAGATATCCTTAGAAGATGCACACATCATTGGTGATGGGAGTGAGAGCAAAGGGTAAACCAAGGGAAAAATAGATAGGGTGAATAAATTTGTAAGAGTTTGTGCTCATGATGTCAGACAAGTGAAAATATATCTGGGTGACAGTAGAATGTGGAGACTACGGCAGTGGCAGGGTTGCACTGGGGATGAACTGGCATTGTCATTAGAGAAGAGTGGAAGTGCAACTTTTGTATGGTTTGAGCAGAAAGGAATGAAAGGGAAGTATATAGTGGGAGTGAAAGGGGTAAAGATGTTCTTTTCTCATGCCACCTTTGAGAGTAAAGAGGTATTAAGAAAAATTAACAAGACTTTATATAAATGCATAACTGTTATTTATGGCTGGTTTTTCATACTTTTAACCTTGTGTCTTTGTTTAGTTCATGTGTTTGATTGGAATTACATCTTGCAGCTCATATAGAGAAGTGGTTGCAGCATCTGATTCTGAAGATGACAAGCCTGAAGCAACAAGAGCAAAAGGGTCTTCTTCCTGTTCTTCATCCTCCTCAAGAAACATCATTGATGCATCAGATGAATCAGATTATGAAAGTGCTATTAGTGATTCAGAGGAGGAGATAATGAAGCCACAATTTGGTAAACCTAAATCATCTAGTAAATTAAGAGCTGCAAATTCTAAAGAGAAGGTTGGAAACACCAGCTATCCATCTGTGCCAGACAAGTCAATATCTGGAAGGAATGTAAACATTGATAATTTTCACCAGTCTTTAAAGAAAAATAGTCTAACAAGTGCAAGACCTGTGGATTCTAGACAAGGTATAGGAAGCACCTTTTCCCCATGTTTAACAGTGGACAAAAGCAACAAAGATGCAGGTGGCACTAGTGGTAAATGTGGTACTCCAAATTTCTCGCACAAATTCAGCACGGAACCACTATCCAGCACACCTGATATAATTGAAGGACAAGTGCAATGTCTAACCTCAAGTACTCCAACTATTGACCCAGCTACTCCTGCTGGAACCTGGCGTAGTCAGGTTCTTAATATATCCAGCGAGGATGAGGATGAGGATAGTCCAATTGCAATTAAACACTTATCTACAAGAAGGAATCAAGTCATTATCTCAGATGATGAAGACCTTAATTCAACCACAGAGTTTGATCCTGACATTCATGGGACCCATGAAAGATCCCAGATGGTCACAGTAGAAATTTCATCTGATGAAAAGGACAGTAATAAAGTTGAAGATGTTACACACAGTGATGGAATTGAGGCTGAAATAGAGCAAGATGTTAGTAGCTGTGTCTCTGAAGCACCACTGGAAGTATCTTCAGAACTGTCATGTGCTGAAGTTTCATCAGACATGCACTTCAAAGATGAGCAGGACTCTAGCAAATCTCTCACCCCCCAGCAGAAATATGGGGGCAAATACAAGATCAAGAAACGTACTCCAGAAAAACATAGACCCATAAATGTTTCATCAGAAAGTGAGGAGATATCTATCCTAAATAGCCCTGATGTGTCAACAGCTTCCCACAAGTCACAGAACATATCAAGTGTTTCTGCAGTGTCAGATGTATCTGGTATATCCCAGGCTTCAGCTAGGAGCACAGCATCACAGATCATAATGGAAAATATGTCAGAAGCAGATATTAAAAAAATCCTGGATCAGAAAAAGGTAATATAGCTCTTAGTCTAGTTTAAGTTGTTCAGTAGAGGTAGTCACCACATTTGTATATCTTGTACCCCATTTGTCATGGCAACACCAAGCACCATTTACCAAATAACCATAAATTCATCTATCCATCCTTTTCTCATGAAACAGGTGATATGCCAACACTGTGCCATGCTCTCAAGAATTAGCAGTCATGGGTCATGGGAGGAGCTTGGTGTGAGCCATGTCTGTAAATGTGTAAACATCACATGATGGCTCTGTATTACCTGTAATTTTACCTGTTTCTTGAGTAAAGGGTTTGACAGGCATTACTAGGGCAATTCTGTGAAGTAGTAATTATGTATAAATCAAGAGTATTAAGAACTTTAGTAAAAATGTACCGAAGAGGGCCTTAAATAATTAAGACCTTTCCTTGTATGGGGTCAGTCCTTCAGCTGAATATAAATTTGGATTATTGCATACATACATACACACAGGCATACATACCAAAGGCCCTTTCCCCCCACTTAAAGGGGGTGGCCGAATCAAAGCAAACATCCACTACATCTACATTAAAACCCATTTATTTTCCTACCTCATTTTTTTTTTTTTTTTTTCTTCTTCTTCTTCCTTCACCATGTGTTTCATTATGCCTGGGACCAGTGATAGGTACATGGTAGTAGTGGTCTTGCAAAATGAATGGCGGAAAGAATTGTCTAGTTCATTTTCAAAACCTGGAAATTCCATATCCTCTGTCTGGAGGTACAATTTTCATCTCTTTCAGTGCTATGTGTGCCTCCTCTTTTGCTATAGCCTTATCATTCTCATCTTCCAATATAGTCATTCTCCTGGCATGTTCCATTGCCTTAATTAAAAATCTCCCTATCCTTATCCAAGTTCAAAACTCATTAAAACATTCTATCTTTTACACCATTTTCCTCCATTAACAGCTCTCTCTTCTCCCTTTATCCACTTCACTTGCCTCCTCCTACTCT
The DNA here is from genome assembly GCF_046742065.1 of Oratosquilla oratoria. NCBI lineage: Eukaryota > Metazoa > Arthropoda > Malacostraca > Stomatopoda > Squillidae > Oratosquilla > Oratosquilla oratoria. Next base: position 18,612,959 of record NC_134810.1, on the reverse strand, counting down.
TTTCATCCTAAATGTCTTTTTATTCTCTTCAAAATTCTCTGTCAGAAATGTACCTCACCTTTTATCTGTTCTTCCCTTGGCCTCCTTCACCTTGCATTTCACTTGCACTATCTGTACTCTATAACTTCCACATGCACCTTATATGGGGGGAAAAAAGCCTTTGGTATATGTATGTATGTACCTTTGTTTTTTCTGTGGAACCATTCCTTTTAGGTGAATTTCTTCTTTGCCACCATTACACTGACCTCTTCATTCCACCATTCACTGCCCTTCCCTCTGGTTTCATCCATCCACCTTATCCCTCACACTGTCTTTGTGCTCATCAATAGTTCCTTCATAAAACAAATCAGCTCTTCTACTCCCACTTTTACTTTCTTTTTCACTACTTTTTATACCTCTATTTCACCTGGTGTTCTTCCTCTTTCCCTTTCTCCCTCATCATGTTCAATTTGAGCACCTCTCTGCCTCCTTCCCCCCCCTCTCTCTCTCTCTCTCTCTCTCTCTCTCTCTCTCTCTCTCTCTCTCTCTCTCTCTCTCTCTCTCTCTCTCTCTCTCTCTCTCTCTTTTTCTTTTTCTTTTTCTTTTTCTTTTTTCTTTTCTTCTTCTCTTGTCTCTCCCCACTTTACATTCTCTCTCAATTTCTCTTCCACCAGATAGTGATCAGACACTCCACTGTTGTAGTTGTTCTTTTTCTTGTTAGTTTGTTTTTGTTTTTTTAGTTTATTTCCTTTTTCTTGAGGGTGGATATTAATTGTGTGTAGTTGGAGTTGAATTTTACCTGTAGCTTGTGGGAGTAAGATGAACAAGATTGTGGATGGTCTTTGCAAAAAACATTAATGTATTGTTTAGTAGTGTACAATGGAATCCCCAAAGTAGTAGTGCTGTTATGAATGCTACTAGATTTATTCATGAGTGACCTTACCATACCAAACCCACATCATATTGTCAAATCTCTCACCTATGCATAAAACCCAACAATTATAGCCCAACACAAAAGCTACATAATAGTGGCTAAAAACATACAAATCAACCTTCACAAGCTAGGAGTGTGGCTGAGACAAAACAGCATATTGGCTTCCTTTCTGGAATCATCAGTGACATGGGTTATCCTAATTGCTGTGGATCAAAGAAGTGTCCAGCAGTCATTAAATAGCCAACTATTCTCACATGACAAGATCAAGAAAATACAAAGAGCAACAACCAAACTGGTTCCCAGTCTGGCAGATAAGCCATATGAGGAAAGACATTGAATCTGCCAACATTGAAAGATTAGAGAAAAAATGTGACTTGACTATACTCAGGTCACTAAAGGGGATAGACTATATTGACGTAACAAACCTCTTGGTTAGGAATGGAAGGGTTTTAAGGGGGTTAACTCTCATTTCGGTGAAAAATACTCGATTTTGTCAAACTTCGTGTGTGGACTGGTGTGGTGTCCCTGAACACCGCGGGACTGGTTTCCAGACGTATAACGCCACCCTTCTCAGGTAATGGCGGGTTTAAAGGGCCAGAGATTTAAAGGTCCGCCCGTCAGCCACGCCCCTTTCTTTGCTAGGTTTGTTTTCCTTGTATTTTGTCATTTTTTGTTGTTGTTTTTGAGAATTTTATACTCTGATATTGTTGTACGATAGGTTAGGCAGCAGTCACCACACTCAGTGCGATCGAAAAAGGGTTCAGCGTATGCGTGCGTAATTTCTCCACGTGCTATCCTGTTTTATACATTTCTTGTTTATAAATTCACTACTCCATAACTAAATATGTCAGATGTGATAGTTGCCGAAGTATTTTGCTCCATTCTGAACCTGAGAAGTGCAAGAATACTCACCTTAGCAAAGGGATTGTAATGCATGTGTACCATTCATTATGTGAAGGATATGGAAGGTTAGGATTGTCACGATTCTCAGCTGGCATGGGTACAAAAGAAATGTAATGAACATCTGCTGCTTACTTCCCAGAAATGGTCAAAGATTATGTAAGTAGATATGTGCATTTGATACTCTTTGGAGGCACTTTTATGGAGTAGTGAATATATAAACATAAAAATGCTATTTTCTCAAAACTAGTTTTTTCGCACAAAAGTAACTATAACTTCGTGTGTAAATAAGCAATTTTGATCATTCTTGTTGGAAAATGATCGTGATACTTATATCTAACAATATTAGTAAATTAATTCTTAACCTACTTGATATATATTTTTGAAAAAAAATTAAAGTTGTGATTTTTTTTTTTTTTTTTTTTTTTTTTTTTTTTTTTTTTTTTTTTTTTTTTTTTTTTTTTTTTTTTTTTTTTTTTATAATTTGCTGTAAGGCTGACTTTCTTTCTTTTTCACTTATAATTACGAGTATACTAGTTTAGGTACATCTGGATGTCTACTAACTGTACACCAAAGGAAATCCTTATTCTCCTCATAAACGTTATTTCAAAAATAACTCAAAATTGCAAGTAAATCGTCTGTTGTGTAAAAATTTCTTAATGGATTTCAATGAAATTTCTGTCACAGATGCATCCCATTTCCCTGCACATTGTGTTAAATTTCCATTGTCTTACATAAAAAGATAAGGTTGGGAGGACCAGAAATGCATAATCCGATCGAGCGAATCACCGAAATGAGAGTCAACCCCCCTTAAGAGGTCATGAGAACAAATATGGTGTCCATGTAACCAACATGCATTTATTTTCCTTTCTTGGCTCCTTGTGGATGAAGGGCTATCCCTGCCCACTGCTTGGGTCTAAAACAATGCAGCAAGGCATGACAAGAACAGAGAGAGAAAGACTAAATGTCTAAAGAATATAAAGAAATACAGCTTTCCATACATACATACATACATATACCAAGGCTTTTTCCCCCTTCCAAGGGAGGTAGCCAAAAAGGGAAAGGCATAAAAACACTCCCACCCATTTCATCCCCAAATACACTCCACACCCCTCCCACCCTTCCTCTCATCTGAGCACCTCCTGGATGACGGGTCATCCCTGCACCCCGCCCACCGCCCTGGGTCAGAAGCAGTGTCGCAAGACACAGTACATCCACAGCAAGGCCGCTTCATTTAATCGGCGACCCCCCCTCTCCGTCCCCCTTTGCATATAAGGAGAGGACGGGGAGAAATCCCTTTGGGCTGCGTCAAAATTTACTCACACATACTACCCCACCCCCACCCCCCCGCCCATTCCTCCTCATGCAGTCACAACATCATCCATATACAACCATTCTCCACTCACCTCTGTCTTCCGTCCTCTCCCTTCCTTCCTCAACAGACATTCCCCTCTTCCCCAAAGCCCCCTTCACCCTATCCATCCACCTCATCCTAGGACGTCCCCTCATGTTCACTCCCTCCACATCTGCCTTCCATACCTCTTTTACTAGTCTTTCTTCACTCATTCTTTCCATGTGTCCAAACCATCCTAATATTCTTTCATCAACCCTCTCTCCCAAATCCTTTTTCACCCCTGTTCTCCTCCTCACCTCCTCATTTCTCACTCTATCTAGCCTAGTAACCCCCGCCATACTTCTCAGACACCTCATCTCAAACACATTCAAACTCCTTCTCTCTTCTTCTCTTATGTTCCACGTTTCTGCCCCATACAGTGCTGTTGGCACAATCACTCCTTCATACAGTCTCCTCTTCGCATCCATTCCCAAATGTCTATTTCTCATTACACTCTTTAAACCACCAAGGCATTTACTCGCTTCTCTCAATCTACATTCTACCTCCACCTTCACTCCACCTTTTCCTGCTACACTTGCACCCAAGTATCTAAAACTATCCACTTCCTCCAGTCGCTCTCCCTTAATGTTCACTTCCAGTCTACTGCCACTTTCACCCCTTGTACATCTCATCACCTTACTTTTACCCACATTTATCTTTAGCTTTCTTCTATCACATACTCTCCCAAACTCTGCGACACCTTCCCCTCGTTTGCGTTTACGACGCAGGCTGGTCAAGTCTTTGAACCCGTCCTGGTCCGTCTAGAGGGGTCAGTTAGTTAGCCGCCCTCCGGACGAGCAGAGCCCTGCACTCTGCCATGCCATCCTCTCATCTTGAGGCCACGCACCGCCCGACTGTTTGCTAGCTAGCTACTGCGGGGAACCGGACGTTTGCCGGCGAACGTCCGTCCGGCCCGCTCCTTCGCCAGTCAGTCAGTCGGCGGCGGGCGAGAGCCCAGGACACACCCCCAGGGCCCCGGCTTCCGATAGATAGATATTAGTCTATCTGTCTGCCGGGACCAGCGGGGGCGCCTCGCTCGACGGGAGGAACGCCGCCGATGGCTGGCTGGGTGGCCGGCCATCGATGGCGCTCGCTCCCGGACCCGGCTGGCCCCCTTTGGGAGAGTTCCTTCCCCCCGCTCAATCAAGGCGGGGGTCGTGATGGTTGTGGGAACCGACCCTCGATCGGGTTGGACCACGGCACTCTTGGCCGCGGCCGCCATGTGCGTTCGACAAGTCCATGCTCATTGTATCCTGCAATTCACATGCCGACGCGCATATTGCTGCGTTCTTCATCGACCCACGAGCCAAGTGATCCACCGTTAAGAGTTGTGTCTCCGGTTAACTGGAGGGCACCTAGGTTCCATGGCCCCGCCCCGTTGAGCCTCCCGGAACCCGCAAGCTTTCCATACAAATGCATAAATATTTGGAATAGCTTAACCACTTCGGTAGGATGATGCCTGCGTAGGCGTCATGAGGAGTGAGTGGGTACACAAGGATACCAGTGTCGGTGGCTTGATTCTATATGTATATATATAATTTTTTTTTTTTTTTTTTTTTTTTTTTTTAGTTGTACATTAGTTACCTCCAAATTCTGTGAACTGGTTTGATCATGTTTTCTGTGTTTATTATTATCTAAAGTAAAAGAGAACGAGTAATATAGCAGTGAGTTTATATTTTATAATGCGAGTAGTGTGCTGCCTCATTCATGCGGCAGCTGATGCTGTGCATAATAATTTGACTTGTACTGAAGTGGTTAAAAACCAACACACCTAGGTCTCTTAATCCAATACTCACCAACTGTCCTTTGTGGAGATATTTGGGCATAGGACATAAACCTACTTTGGGAATTGGTGGTGTTTTCTCCTGAGCCCAAATATCTGCACAAGTGGGGGTTGGCAAGTGTCGGATTAAGAGACCTAGGTGCATTGCTCAACCTGGAACAATACCTCAATTCAAATTTAAGTATAATAATTAGAGAATAGAGAGATATAGCCCAAGTTGGAACCATGCATGAATTTGAAGATATAATTGGAGAGTAAGAGACCAGTCCCCCACGAACATTGCTCCGTTCCTGTATACTGCAATCAGGTGAATACATACACACATCCTACACCCATCCCATACTCATTCAAACCATTAATCACCCTTCCCATCTTGACCTCATGAATGAAGGTTTATCCCCGTCCCCTGCCATAAAGTTAATAATAATAATTTTTTTTTTTTATATACTTCAAATACAGAAAGGAAGCTCACTGGCTGAGCGGGTTAGGGCATTGTTACTTGCGGCAAAGGTCAAGGTGAGGGCGGTTTGAATCCTGCCATCGGCAAAGTTGAACCAAGGGCATGGTTCATTAAATTCCATGCTACAAAGCCCTCTGTGAGGGGCACCGTCCTAGCCTCCTGATAGGGGAGGGGAGTGTGTGACGTTAAACCATATCATCATCATCATCAAATACTGAAGGGCATAAGAATGGTGCATTGTGGATGAACTGGCAATATTACTGGGAAAGAAATGAGATGCAATTTTTGCATGATTTAAATGGGCAACTGTGATGGGAGTGAAAGGGGTGGGGATATATCTAGCTCATGCGTAGCGACTTTAGTGTTTTGATAAAGGATGGTTACTTAAAGAAGTATGCATGTGCTTAAAGAAGGGGTTTTCCTCATGTGAGAATCATCATGTGGTGGCAGCTGTAAGGTATGTTACATAATGTATTTGAGAAGTAACCCTCTCACTTTAATTGGTTTTCCTTGCACCCGAATGATATTCTGAAGGTTGCAGGTAGAAAAAAAAAAGATACAAGTTGATTAGCAGAAGAACTGACCCCAAACTGAATGTTTTTGTTTAGTCAGAGCCCTAGAGCTAGAATGAGATCTGTTGATTATATTTCCCTGCTGAAGGAGTTAAATGTTATGTTGATGGTTATAATATAATGTCTAATTTTCTGCAGAAAATTTTGAAAACCACCAATCTTTTGGCTCTGCCAGATAAAGGTTTCAAGATCAAGTCTCAAGTGGTGGATTTGGAGGAAGCCTTGGAACAACTATCTTTGGAACATAGTCTGGTAAGTAATGTTTATAAAGTGGTAGCTCATTTGACACAGCCCGAAGGGATTGTTTCCCATCTCTTTTTCTGCATAAGGGGACAGAGAGGGGGGATTTGTGCCTTTTTACTTGGCTGTCTCCATTATAAGGGGAAAAAAAACCTTTGGTATATAGATGAATAGATATTAGTTCTTTCTGTTCATTCCCAAGGAGAAGTGCATCAGCACTAGAAAGAAATTATTTAACCACTTCCATACGTAGGCGTCATGAGGAGCAAGTGGGTACGCGATGATGCCGACGTCGGTGTCTTGATTATGTTTATTGTAGTCGTACCTACATAACCTCCATTCTCTCTAAACTGGCTTCATCATATTTTCTATGGTTATCAAAATTCACGGGTGAAAGAGAACGAACGATTGAGCAACTTTATTTTTTATAATGCGATTATTATGACGCAACATCGCACGTCGGGCAGCTAATGCTGCCAGACGTGCGATGTGCCCCGGAGTGAAGAGGTTAAACAAAACCCAAAAATTAGTAGATTGGTGCCCTGTAAATGTTTAACTTATTACCATAGTGTTTTGTGAACATTCTGCTGGCAAATATCAGACTGATTAATGCAGCTAAGGAATGTTATGGAGGGACAGTTGCTAACCTACTTGTGGTGGTCCTGCAAGCTGGGCAGCTAAGCTGCCCATTTTCAAAATCCATCAACCCTCTCACTTTCATCAGAAGGTACAGCCCCAAGGGTCATATGCTCATTCTTTGGGTTGGGCCCAAGATCTCTCCAACTTTGGTGTGGGAGGGCAGGTGCTAGGGTACTTACCTCAATATATAAAATAAAACAGTTAAAGAATAGGGGAGATAATTGTTGAGAAGTACAGTGATAGTGGACAAGCTGGTGAGGTTGTTTAATGTTTGTCAAAAAGAGGTTAGAGTGCCAGAAGACTGGAGGAGTGCCTGTATAGTTCTGCTATCCAAGGAAAAAGGGGCCAAGTGTGAGTGTACTAGGTTCAGAGGGATCAGTTTGTTGAGTGTAGTTGGGAAGGATTATGATTGAGAGGATTAGGAGAGGAACAGAGGGAGATTGGTTAGGAATAGTGTGGGTTTAGGACAGGTAGGGGTTGCACAGATCAGATTTTTGTGGTAAGGCAGATATGTGAGAAAGCTTTAGGAAAAGTTTTTTTTTTCTTCTTCTTTTTTCTTTTCCTTTATGTATTTGGAAAAGGCTTATGACAGGGTAGAGAGGAAGCACTGTGGGAGGTATTGCAGATATATGGAGTAGGAGGAAAGCTTTTAAAACCAGTCAAGAGTTTTTACAAGACATTTTTTTATTACTTTCAAAATTTTCTGTCATACTCTTACTCCATTTCACATCTGTTCTCCACTTTGCCTCCTTTACATACATATGCCCTGGCTGTTCAATCTTTACATGGATGGGGTGGTGCGAGAGGTGAATGCAAGGGTAGTGGGTCAGGGGTTGGAGATGATTAAAGAGAATGGAGAAAAGTGGGAGGTGAGCCAGCTGTTGTTTGCTGATGACACTGCGCTTGTAGCAGGATCAGAGGAGGGATTGAGGAAGTTAGTGACAGAGTTTGAGAAGGTGTGTGAAAGAAGGAAGCAGTGGACAAGGTGCAGGGATGACCCATCTTTCAGGAGGTGCTAAGATAAGAGGGAGGGTGGAGGGGTGTGGAGTGTATTCAGGGATGGAATGGGTGGGAATGTTTTTATGCCTTTTTCTTTTTGGCTACCCCCCCTTGTAAGGGGGAAAAAGCCTTGGTATATGTATGTATGTATTTAAAGTAAGGTGATGAGATGTACAAGGGGAGAGAGTGACATTAGGCTGGAAGTGAGCATTAAGGGTGAGAAACTGGAAGAAGTGGATAGTTTTAGATTCCTGGGTGCGAATGTGACAGGAAAGGGAGGAGTGGGGGTGGAGGTAGAATGTAGATTGAGAGAAGCGAGTAAATGCCTTTGTGGATTAAAAAGTGTAATGAGAAATAGACATCTGGGAATGGATGCTAAGAGGAGGTTATATGAAGGAGTGATTGTGCCAACAGCAATGTATGGGGCAGAAACCTGGAACATGAGAGAGGAAAAGTGAAGGAGTTTGAATGTGTTAGAGATGAAATGTCTGAGAAGTATGATAGAGGTTACTAGGCTAGATAGAGCGAGAAATGAGGAGGTGAGGAGGAGAACAGGGGTGGAAAGAGAGCTGGGAGATAGGGTGGATGGAAGAGTTTTAGGATGATTTGGACACATGGAAAGAATGAGTGAAGAAAGATTAGTAAAAGAAGTGTGGAAGGCGGAGGTGGAAGGAGTGAATTTGAGGGGGCGCCCTAGGATGAGATGGATGGATGGGGTGAAAGGGGCTTTACAAAAGAGAGGAATGTCTGTAGAGGAAGGATGGGAGAGGACAGAAGATAGGGGTGAATGGAGAAGGGTTGTGTATAGATGAGGCTGTGATGCATGAGGGGGAGTGGGTGGGTGATGGGGGGTGAGGATGTATGAGAAAAAAATTGAAGCAGCCCGAAGGGATTTCTCCCCATCTCCTTTCCTGCATGAGGGGACGGAGAGGGGGGGGTCGCTGAATTTATGAAGCGGCCTTGCTGTGGATGTGCTGTGTCTTGCGACACTGCTTCTGACCCAGGGCAGTGGACAGGATGCAAGGATGACCCGTCATCCAGGAGGTGCCAAGATAGGAGAGAGGGAGGGGAGTGGAATATATGGGAAATGAAATGGGTGGGAGTGATTTCTATGCCTTTTTCTTTTTGGCTAAACCCCCCCTCCCCCACTGTGTAAAGGGGGGAAAAGCCATTGGTATATGTATGTATGTACATACATGTGTCAAGGGCTTTTTCCAACTTACAAGTAATAAATAAGTAAATACATACATATATGATAATGGAAGAGAAGGCAGTAAGAGGAAGATGGGCAGAGTATTTTAGGGAGTTGATAAATGTGAAGGAGGATAGGGAGGGAAAGATAGTTGCAGTGGGAAATGCTAAGAAAATGACCGTGATGAGTGAGGAAAATGGAGGAGAAATAAGAAAGAATGAAGTGAAGACAGTTGTTAAGATGATGAGAGCAGGTAAGGCACCTGGTTTGGAGGGATGCCATGCAGAAAGGAGGTACAGTTATGGTGGACTGGCTGGTGAGGTTATTTAATGTTTGTTTAAGAGAGGGTAGAGTGCCAGAGGACTGGAGGAGTGCCTGTATAGTTCCCCTCTACAAGGGAAAAGGGGATAAGTGTGAGTGTAGTAGTTTCAGAGGGATTAGCTTGTTAAGTATAGTTGGGAAGGCTTTTGGGAGGATCTTGATTGAGAGGATTAGGAGAAGAACAGAGGGAGTAATTGGTGAGGAACAATGTGGATTTAGGACAGGTAGAGGTTGCGTAGACCAGATTTTTATGGTAAGACATGTGAGAAAGCTATTGGAAAAGGTAAGAATGTTTTCTGGGATTTAATGGATCTGGAAAAGGCTTATGACAGGGTAGACAGTAAGGCACTGTAGGAGGTTTTGCAGATATACGGGATAGGAGGAAAGCTTTTAGGAGCTGTCAGGAGTTTTTACAAGAGTAGTAGAGCATGTGTCAGGATTAGAAATAGAGAGAGTGAGTGGTTCGAGGTAAAGTTGGGACTTCGTCAGGGATGTGTTATGTCGCCCTGGCTGTTCAACTTATACATGGATGGGGTGGTGCGAGAGGTAAATGCAAGAGTGGTGGGTCAGGGATTGGAGATGGTTAAAGAAAATGGAGAAAAGTGGGAGGTGAGCCAGCTGTTGTTTGCAGATGACACTGCGCTTGTAGCAGGATCAGAGGTGGTATTGAGGAAGTTAGTGACAGAGTTTGGGAGAGTGAAAAAAGAAAATTAAAGATAAATGTGGGTAAAAAGTAAGGTGATGAGATGTACAAGGGATGAAAGTGGCAGCAGACTGGAAGTGAGCATTAAGGGAGAGCGACTTGAGGAAGTGGATAGTTTTAGATACTTGGGTGCAAATGTGGCAGGAAAGGGAGGAGTGGAGGTGGAGGTAGAATGTAGATTGAGAGAAGCGAGTAAATGCCTTGGTGGATTAAAAAGTGTAATGAGAAATGGACATTTGGGGATGGATGCTGGGAGGAGATTGTATGAAGGAGTGATTGTGCCAACAGCACTGTACGGGGCAGAAACATGGAATATAAGAGAGGAAGAGAGAAGGAGTTTGAATGTGTTTGAGATGAGGTGTCTGAGAAGTATGATGGGGGTTACTAGGCTGGATAGAGTGAGAAATAAGGTGAGGAGGAGAACGGGGATGGTAAGGGAGCTGGGAGAAAGGGTTGATGAAAGAGTATTAGGATGGTTTGGACACATGGAAAGAATGAGTGAAGAAAGACTAGTTAAAGAGGTATGGAAGGCAGATGTGGAGGGAGTGAACATGAGGAGGCAACCTAGGATGAGATAGATGGATGGGGTGAAAGGGGCTTTGGGGAAGAGGGGAAGTCTGTTGAGGTAGGATGGGAGAGGACAGAAGACAGGGGTGAATGGAGAATGGTTGTATATGGATGATGATGTAATGCATGAGGTGGAATGGATGGGGGGGTGAGGTAATATGTATGAGAAAAATTTGACTCAGCCCGAAGGGATTTCTCCCCGTCTTCTCCTTTTCTGCATGAGAGGATGGAGAGGGTGGGGTCACTGATTTAATGAAGTAGCCTTGCTGTGGATGTGCTGTATCTTGAGTCACTGCTTCTGACCCAGGGCAGTGGACAAGATGATGACCCGTCATCCAGGAGGTGCCAAGATAAGAGGGAGGGTGGAGGGGAGTGGAGTGTATTAGGGATGGAATGGGTGGGAATGGTTTTTATGCCTTTGTTTTTTGGCTACCTTCCTTGTAAGGGGTAAAAAGCCTTTGGTATATGTATGTAGTAGAGTTTGTGTTAGAATTAGATATGGAGAGAGTGAGTGGTTTGAGGTAAAGTTAGGACTTCGCCAGGCATGTGTTATATCACCTTGGCTGTTCAATTTATACATGGATTGGGTGGTGCAATAGGTAAACACAAGGTTAACCACTTCAGTACAAATCAAATTCTCATGCGCAGCATCAGCTGCCATATGTACAATGCTTCACACTTCTCGCATTATAAAACATAAAATCACTGCTGTATTACTTGTTCTCTTTTACTGAGTAATAGTAAACACAGGAAACTTTATCAATCCAGTTTACAGAATCCGGGTGAAACTCTTGTACAACTACTAAAAAATATATATGATCAAGATGTTGATTTGACACTGGCATCCTCGTATACCCACTCTCACCTCAATGCCGACATAGGCGTCATCATACTGAACTGGTTAATGGGCCGGGGATTTGAGATGGTTAAAGAAAATGGAGAGAAATGGGAGACAAGCCAGTTGTTTGCTGACAACACTCCGCATATAGCAGGATCAGAGGTGGGATTAAGGAAGTTGGTGATGGAGTTTGGGAAGGTGTGTGAAAGAAGGAAGTTGAAGATAAATGTGGGTAAAAGTAAGGTGATGAGATGTACAAGGGATGGCAGCACATTGGAAGTGAGTATTAAGGGAGAGAGACTGGAGGAAGTGGATAGCTTTAAATACTTGGGTGTGAATGTGGCTGGAAAAGGAAGGGTGGAGGTGGAGGTAGAATGTAGATTGAAAGAAGCAGGTAAATGCCTTGGAGGATTAAAAAGTGTAATGAGAAATAGACATTTGGGAATGGATGCTAAGAGGAGATTGTATAAGAGAGTGATTGTCGGGACAGCACTGTATGGGGCAGAAACATGGAACATAAGAGAAGAAGAGTTAAAATGTGTTTGAGATAAAATGCCTGAGCAGTATGATAGGGGTTACTACACTGGATAGAGTGAGAAACGAGGAGGTGAGAAGGAGAACGGGGGTGGAAAGGAAGTTGGGAGATAGGGTTGATGAAAGAGTATTGGGATGGTTTGGACACTTGGAAAGAATGAATGAAGAAAGATTAGTAAAAGAGGTGTGGAAGACAGGTGGATGGAATGAACATGAGGGGGCAACCAAGGATGAGATGGATGGATAGGGTAAAAGGGGCATTGGGAAGATGGGGAGTCTGTTGAGAAAGGAAGGGAAAAGACATGATAGGGGTGAGTGGAGAATGGTTGTGTATGGATGATCCTGTGATGCATGAAAGGGATGGGGTGTGGGATGGGATAGGTGAGGAAGTATGTGTGAATGATATTTTCATGGAGCCCAAAGGGATTTCACCCCCATCTTTTCTTTTTCTGCATGAGTGGCCTTGTTGTGGATGTGCTGTGTCTTGCTACATTGCTTCCGACCCATGGCAGTGGGCAAGATGCAGGAGTGACCTGTCATCCAGGAGAAGTCAAGAAAAGAGGGAGGGAGTGGAGTATGTAGGGATGAAATGAGTGGGAGTGGATTTATGCCTTTGGCTTTGACTACCTACCTTGTTAGGGGGAAAAGTCATTGGTATATGTATGTATTTTTTAATTTTTATTTATTCATTTATTTTATTTATTTATTTTATTTTTTCTATTTATTTTATTATTATTGTTATTTATTTTATTTTATTTTATTTTATTTTATTTTTTTCAGGACAGTCGAGATATCTCCAGTTCCTCCAATGCCTCTAGTGCCTCTAGTGGTGTGGACTCCTCAATTGACAGTGAACCAGTTGTAGTCCCTAGCAGTTCTGTTGAAGAGCTCAGGAAGAAGTTGGAGACCAAGAAGGTAAGTGTACATAGAGCAGGCGTTGTTTCCCTTCAGCAACATCTGCCTTACATGATTTGTTCTTCATAATGCCAGTGCAGATTTTATTTAGCATAGGGACAGAACCTAACCTGCAGAAGGGGTTTCTCATTATCTTCCCTATTTTCTGCATGAAGGGATGGAGAGAGGAGGTCACCAGTTAAGTGAAGCAGCCTTGCTGTGGATGTGATGTGTCTTGTTGCATTGTTTCTGACCCAAGGCAGTGGGCAGGAAACAGGAAAGACCCTTTATCAATGAGGAGCTAAGATGAGAGGGGGGAAAGGGTGGTGGATGGGAGTGGGTACATGCATAACAACTTGGCTACCTCCCTTATACAGGGAATAAGCGCTTGGTGTATAGATAATATACCAAAGGCTTTTTCCCCCTTACAAGGGAAGTAGTCAAAGGCATAAATCCACTCCCACCCATTTCATCCCCACATACTCCCCTCCCATTCAGCATCCCTCCCTCCCTCTTTTCTTGGCTCCTCCTGGATGACAGATCATCCCTGCATCTCACCTACTGCCCAGAGTTGGAAGCAATGCAACAAGACACAGTAAATCCACATTATGGCCACTTCATTTAATTATCAACCAACCCTCTCCATTCCCTCATGCAGAAAAAAGATGGGGAGAAATCCCTTCAGGCTGTGTCAAAATATCATTCACACATACTCCCCCACCCCCCATCCCCTACCCACTCTTCCATGCATGAGAGAATCATCAAAGATAGATGGACAAAATATCTGGAGGAGAATATTATACTGAACCCAAGGCAATTAGGATTCAGACAAGGAAGATCATGTACCACTAATTTAATTTGTTTCTATTCAAGATTGGGTAGTGCGAGAGGTAAATGCAAGGGTAGTGGGTCAGGGATTGGAGATGGTTAAAGAAAATGGAGGAAAGTGGGAGGTGAGCCAGCTGTTGTTTGCGGACGACACTGCCCTTGTGGCAGGATCGGAGGAGGGATTGAGGAAGTTGGTGACAGAGTTTGGGAGAGTATGTGATAGAAGAAAGCTAAAGATAAATGTGGGTAAAAGTAAGGTGATGAGATGTACAAGGGGTGAAAGTGGCAGTAGACTGGAAGTGAGCATTAAGGGAGAGCAACTGGAGGAAGTGGATAGTTTTAGATACTTGGGTGCAAATGTGGCAGGAAAAGGTGGAGTGAAGGTGGAGGTAGAATGTAGATTGAGAGAAGCGAGTAAATGCCTTGGTGGATTGAAGAGTGTAATGAGGAATAGACATTTGGGAATGGATGCTAAGAGGAGACTGTATGAAGGAGTGATTGTGCCAACAGCACTGTATGGGGCAGAAACATGGAACATAAGAGAGGAAGAGAGAAGGAGTTTGAATGTGTTTGAGATGAGGTGTCTGAGAAGTATGATGGGGGTTACTAGGCTAGATAGAGTGAGAAATGAGGAGGTGTGGAGGAGAGCAGGGTTGGAAAGGGAGTTGAGAGATAGGGTTGATGAAAGAGTATTAGGATGGTTTGGACACATGGAAAGAATGAGTGAAGAAAGACTAGTAAAAGAGGTATGGAAGGCAGATGTGGAGGGAGTGAACATGAGGGGACGTCCTAGGATGAGGTGGATGGATGGGGTGAAGGGGGCTTTGGGGAAGAGGGGAATGTCTGTTGAGGAAGGACGGGAGAGGACAGAAGACAGGAGTGAATGGAGAATGGTTGTATATGGATTATTTTGTGATGCATGAGGTGGAATGGGCGGGGGGATGGGGGTGAGGTAATATGTGGGAGCAAAATTTGACGCAGCCTGAAGGGATTTCTCCCCGTCTTCTCTCCTTTTATGCATGGGGGGACGGAGAGGGGGGGTCGTCGATTTAATGAAGCGGCCTTGCTGTGGATGTGCTGTGTCTTGCGACACTGCTTCTGACCCAGAGCAGTGGACAAGGTGCAGGGATGACCTGTCACCCAGGAGGTGCTAAGAGAGAGGGTGGAGGGGTGTGGAATGTATTCATGGATGAAATGGGTGGGAATGATTTTATGCAATTCCTTTTTGGCTACCTCCCTTGTAAGGGGGAAAAAGCCTTGGTATATATATGTATGTATTCAAGATTGATAGATATATTGCAAGAAAGAGATGGCTGGGCAGACTGCATTCCTGGACTTACAAAAGGTATTTGTTAAGGTACCACACAGAAAATTACCATATAAACTGGAAACAATAGGAGGCATACATGGAAAACTATTGAATTGGATGGAGGACTTCCTACATGGAAGAAAAATGAGAGTGGTGCTCAGAGACAAATATTCAAAATGGGAAGAAATGAGTAGTGGTGTCCCACAGGGGCCAGTACTAGCTCAGATAATGTTTGCTATATATGTAAATATTATGGACAAAGGCATTGAAAGTGACATGAACTGCTTTGCAGATGACACAAAATTATTAAAGAGAATAAACTCCGAAATAGACTGTGACTCATTGCAGAGTGATCTGAACAAAGTCTCAGAGTGGAGCAAGAGATGGGCGGTAGAATTCAACATCAAGAAGTACAATGTAATTGAATTTGGAAAAAGCAAGAAGAGAATAAAAGGACAGTATGAAATTGATGGCAAGAAAGTAAAGAAAGTAAATTCTGAAAGGGACCTAGGAGTAATCATCTCCAAAGACATGTCACCAGATAAACATATAAATAAAATAGTCGGAGAAAAATACAATTTGTTGAGATCAATGATGTGCTGTGTCTTGTGACACTGCTTCTGACCCAGGGCAGTGGACAAGGTGCAGGGATAACCCGTCATCTAGGTGCTAAGATAAGAGGGAGGGTGGAGTTGTGTGGAGTGTATTCAGGGATGGAATGGGTGGAAATGATTTTATGCCTTTTCCTTTTTGGCTACCTCCCTTGTAAGGGGGAAAAAGCCTTGGTATATGTGTGTATGTATGTATGAGATCAATAAAGGTGGCCTTTAAATACCTGGATAAAGAAATGGTCAAGAAAATATTTCAAACACTGATAAAGCCAAAACTGGAATATGCAGCGCTGATATGGTCACCCAGTACAAAAAAGAATATAAGAAAATTAGAAAGAATACAAAGAGCAATGACAAAGTTGGTCCCAACACTTGCAAACCTGACATGTGAACAAAGACTGGTCGAACTGGAATTGCCAACCCTAGAACAAAGAAGAGAACGAGGGGACCCACTAACCATCTACAGAATTATGAAAGCAAAAGAATGCCTTGATAGAGAGGATTTGTAAAGTAGGGACTGAGGAAAAACGAGAGGACATGCAATGAAACTCAAAAAGGATAACTACAGAAGAGACCTGAAAAAGCACAGCTTCCCACACAGAGTGATAGATATATGGAACTAATTGGATGAAAAAATAGTGTGTGCAAACACAATACAAGAATTTAAGAACAAACTTGATCTTGCGAGATACAAAAACAGGTCACCATGAGCATAGCTCCCCTTCCCGTATAATACAACTAGGTAAATACAGAACCATTCTCCACTCACCCCTATCATCTGTCTTCTCCCTTCCTTCCTCAACAGACCCCCTCTTTCCCAGTAACCTTTTTACAGACATAACATTCTTCCGATTTAAATCAGAATTCCAATTTTTTTCTTTTCCTGACAATGATCTCGATTTTTTGTCATTAATTCCCGATTGTAATAAACGATCCTGTTAAAAAAATGTATATATATTTTGTTGTGGTCGAATAATTTTTGGTTGATGTGAAGTTTTGGGTGATTTTTATGTCAGCTGTACCTGTGTGTAAGCTGTTTATTTTGTGCTGGCCCACGAGTAATTCGTTTTGTGTAGCATTGCATGGTCTGGTGCACACATGTATGTATAGCAAGGTAATGCCTGGGATAGATTTTATTTTGGCTGAATTATATTGATAGCAACATCAACGGAACAGCTAGCATGCGTTTGTTTACTAGTGATTCAGCCCAGGGACTCAGCCTAGGCCCGCGGCCCCCTGACCCCCCACTTGGGGCTCTGCTCCTGGACCCCCAGTCAATGTATTATTTTTTTATTTTATTTATATATTTATTTTTTTTTTTCTCCTCTCTCTCCTCCTACTATCATGCCTACTTTTACCCCGTCCATCCATCTCATGTTTGCTCCCTCCACCTGCATTCCACACTTCTTTTATAAATCTTTCTTCACTCGTTCTTTCCAAGTGTCCAAACCATCCCAATACTCTTTCATCAACCCTATCTCTGGACTCCCTTTCCAATCCCGCTCTCCTCTTCACTATCTCATTTGTCACTCTATCCAACCTAATAATCCCTATCATACTTCTCAGGCATTTCATCTCAATATTATTATTATAGACAGATTATTATTTTTCCCAGTCTTCTCTATTTTCCACATGAAGGGATGAGGAGGGAGGGTCATTGTGTAAGTGAAGCAGTCCTGCTGTGGATGTACTGTGTCTTGCTGCATTGCTTCTGACCCAGACAGTGGGCAAGAGACAGGGATAACCCTTCATCCAATAGAAGCTAAGATGAGAAGGAAACAGTTGGTAGTGGAATGGGTGGGAATTGGTCCATGCCATGACTGGCTACCTCCCTTACAAGGAGGAAGAAGCTCTTTGTATATAGATAGATTAAGGCAGTTAGTGACAGAATTTGAAGAGGTATGCAATAAGGATGATCGTTGGCCAAGCGGGTTAGGGGATCATTACTTGCGGCAGAGACTGAAATGATAATTTGAATCCTGCTTGGGGCGAGTTGAACTAGGGCATGGTTTATTAAATTCCACGCGACAAAGTCCTCTGTAAGGGGCACTGCCCTAGCCTCCCAATAGGGGGAGTTTGTAACATTAAACCAAATTATGCCATAAAGGAAAATTCAAGGTAAATGTGAGTAAATGTAAGGGGATGAAATATACAAAGGGAGAGGGTGGGAGTAAATTGGAAATGAGGAGAGAGGTTGGAGGAAGTGGATAGCTTCAACTACTTTGGGTCACATGTGGCAGGAAATGGAGGAGTTGGGATGGAGATAAACTGTAGAGTGAGGGAAGTATGTAAATGTCTACAGGTATAGGAAAATGTGAGAAATGGGCATCTGGGAATGGATGCCAAGAGATTATATGAAGGGATGATTGTGCCTACAACACTGCATGGGGCAGACTCGGAATTTAAGAGAGGCAGAAAGGAGAGGTTTGAGATTAAGTGTGAGAAGTATGGAAGGAGTTACAAGGTTGGATGGAATGAGGAGGAGAGGGATGGGAAGGGAGCTGGCAGATAGGGCTGATGAAAAATTATTGGGATGTTTTGGGCACATGGAAAGTAGAGGTGGATGGAGTGAACTTTAGAGGACCATCAAGGAAGAGATGGATAGAAGGGGTGAAAAGTACTTTGAGCAAAAGGAGAATGTCAACTGAGCAAGAAAGGGAGAAGGCAGGGGATAGGTGTGAGTGGAGAATGTGTATGGATGAGATTTTGATGCAGCTTGAAGGCATTTCTCCCTGTATTCTCTATTTTCTGCATCAGGGATGAGGAGGAAGGGTCACCATGAAAGTGAAGTGACCCTGCTGTGGATGTACATTGCTTCTGACCTTAGCAGTAGGCAAGAGATAGGGATGACCCTTCATTCATGAGGAGCTAAGATGAGAGGGAAACAATGGAAGTGGAATGGTTGGGAGTTGATGCATACCCTGGCTAGCTACCTCCTTTAAAAGGGAGAAGAAACCCTTAGTATATAGATAGAGATAGATTATTATTATTATCATTATTTTTTGTGGAACTTATGTGCCTTACTGTATTGCCTTAGACCCAAGTAGTGTGACAAGGGATGTGTATGAAGTGAGTGTATGTTTCAACTTTGCTACCCCCATAATAAAGTGGAAAATTATTTTAATATATGTATATGTATTTCTGTTTTTGGTATTTAATAGCCTTGATAATATTTCCTACCAGGAAATTTGGACATAGTACTTTCCATAGTGTCTATTGCTATTTCAATTTTTAGTAAATTTGGAGGTTGAAATTTTTTATATATATGAGTTATTTGGTTATTTATTGTTAAATGAGTAAAAAGAGTATTGGGATGGTTTGGACACATGGAAAGAATGAATGAAGAAAGATTGGCAAAAGAAGTGTGGAAGGCAGAGGTGGATGGAGTGAATGGTAGGGGATGACCAAGGATAAGATGGATGGATGGGGTGAAAGGGGCTTTGAGCAAGAGGGAAATTACTGTTGAACAGGGTAGGAAGAAGGCAGGAGATAGATTTGACTGGAGAATGGCTGTGTATGGATGATACTTTGATTCAGCCTGATAGGATTTCTCCCCGTCTTCTCTATGAGGGAATAGAGAGGATAGGTTGCTGATTAAATGAAACAGCCTTGCTATGGATGCACTGTCTTGCTGCATTGCTTCTGACGTAGGCAGTGGGCAGGAGATGGGAATGATCTTCCATCCATGAGGAGATAAGATAAGAGGGAAACAATGGGTGGTGGACAGGAGTGGATTGAGTTGGAGTGGGTACATCCCTTTGACTTGACTATCTTCCTTTTAAGGGGGAAGAAGCCCTTGGTATATAGATAGATGGTTAAATGTAGAAAACTTTTGTTGAATAATTCTCCATTATAGTAAGGAAATGGCTCATACCCTCCTTCTTCAGGGTTAGTAAGAGGTTTCTTTCAGTGTGTGGGAGAGAGATGGTAAATTAGAAAATGAATGTGTTGATGCTTTGAAGAAGTAACTTTTCATATTCATTGATGATCTACAGATGATATTAGCTTCTACATATGCAGCAGCACTACCAGATGGAGGACGGAAGGTACGACGACAAATTGTAGAACTGGAAAGGGAAATTGCCAGAAAGGAGGGCACCACAAATCTTCTCCATAAGTAAGTTGGTTTAACCTCTTCAGTATGAGTCAAAATATCATCCACAACATTGGATGCCTAATGTATGATGCATCACACTACTCACATTATAAGTTATAAAATCACTGCTGTCTTACTTGTGAGTAGTGTGATCAAACCAGTTCACAGAATTCAGGGGTCACTCAGCTACAACTACAAATTAAACATAATCAAGACTCCAATGCTGGCATCCTCGTATACCCACTCACGCTCATGACGCCTATGTAGGTGTCATTGTATTTAAGTTAATAACCTCTTTTCCTATCATATACTTCACAGCTTTTGCTCTATCTAATGCCATGGTTATTCATGTAAGGGGGAGATAAGCAGGTTTTGGGAACTAGGCACACAATTTAATACCTATTATCTGTTAAGACTTATCTGTTATCATGCCATGACTTGAGATATGCATTGTCATGCCTGCAGCAGTTTTGTTAACTAATGCCTCAAGTTCCAGTGGAATTTTCCTTGAGGTAGGATGAATGTGTAAATCCTTTCCATTTCCATATTAAAAGACATATTTTCACTGTAAATTCTTTTTTAAAGAATTTATATCTTTAGTGTTTTATGATTGTTTTTTTCCAGCAGAATCATGTTGATCATAAAGTATTTTTTGTTATGTACATAGCTACCCCCCTGGTAAGCGGGAAAAAAGCCTTGGTATATGGATGGATATGGATGGACATACATATACCAAGGCTTTTTCCCCCTTACAAGGGGGTAGCCAAAAAGAAAAAGGCACAAAATCATTCCCACCCATTCCATCCCTGAATACACTCCACACCCCTCCACCCTCCCTCTTATCTTAGCACCTCCTGAATGACGGGTCATCCCTGCACCTTGTCCACTGCCCTGGGTCAGAAGCAGTGTCACAAGACACAGCACATCCACAGCAAGGCCGCTTCATTAAATCGGCGACCCCCCCTCTCTGTCCCCCCATTCCTTAAAATGAGAGGATGGGGAGAAATCCCTTCGGGCTGCATCAAATTTTACTCACACATACTACCTCACCCCCCATCCACCCGCCCATTCCACTTCATGCTATCACAACATCATCCATATACAACCATTCTCCATTCACCCCTGTCTTCTGTCCTCTCCCGTCCTTCCTCAACAGACACTCCCCTCTTCCCCAAAGCCCCCTTCACCCCATCCATCCACCTCATCCTAGGACGTCCCCTCATGTTCACTCCCTCCACATCTGCCTTCCACACCTCTTTTACTAGTCTTTCTTCACTCATTCTTTCCATGTGTCCAAACCATCCTAATATTCTTTCATCAACCCTATCTCCCAGCTCCTTTTCCACCCCTGTTCTCATCACCTCCTCATTTCTCACTCTATCTAGCCTAGTAACCCCCATCATACTTCTCAGACACCTCATCTCAAACACATTCAAACTCCTTCTCTCTTCTTCTCTTATGTTCCGTGTTTCTGCCCCATACAGTGCTGTTGGCACAATCACTCCTTCATACAGTCTCCTCTTAGCATCCATTCCCAAATGTCTATTCCTCATTACACTCTTTAATCCACCAAGGCATTTACTCGCTTCTCTCAATCTACATTCTACCTCCACCTTCACTCCACCTTTCCCTGCCACATTTGCACCCAAGTATCTAAAACTATCCACTTCCTCCAGTCGCTCCCCTTAATGCTCACTTCCAGTCTACTGCCACTTTCACCCCTTGTACATCTCATCACCTTACTTTTACCCACATTTATCTTTAGCTTTCTTCTATCATATACTCTCCCAAACTCTGTCATCAACTTCCTCAATCCCTCCTCCAATCCTGCCACAAGCGCAGTGTCGTCCGCAAACTTCAGCTGGCTCACCTCCCACTTTTCTCCATTTTCTTTAACCATCTCCAATCCCTGACCCACTACCCTTGCATTTACCTCTCACACCACCCCATCCATGTATAAGTTGAACAGCCAGGGCGACATAACGCATCCTTGACGAAGTCCCACCTTTACCTCGAACCACTCACTCTCTCCATTCCCAATCCTGACACAAGCTCTACTCCATTCCCAATCCTGACACAAGCTCTACTATTCTCATAAAAACTCTTGACAGCTCCCAGAAGCTTTCCTCCTATCCCGTATATCTGCATAACCTCCCACAGTACCTTCCTGTCTACCCTATCATAAGCCTTTTCCAGATCCATAAAAGCCCAAAAAACATCCTTCCCCTTTCCTATAGCTTTTTCACATATCTGTCTTACCACAAAGATCTGATCTACACAACCTCTACCTGTCCTAAATCCACACTGTTCCTCACCAATTACTCCTTCTGTTCCTCTCCTAATCCTCTGAACCAAGATCCTCCCATAAGCCTTCCCAACTACACTCAACAAGCTAATCCCTCTGAAACTACTACATTCACACTTGTCCCCTTCTCCCTTGTAAGAGGAACTATACAGGCACTCCTCCAGTCCACCGGCACTCTACCCTCTCTCCAACAAACATTAAATAACCTCACCAACCAGTCCACCATCACTGTACCTCCCTTTTTCAGACATTCTGCATGGCATCCATCCAGACCAGGTGCCTTACCTACTTTCATCATCTTAACAACTGCCTTCACCTCATCCTTCCTTATTTCTCCTCTATTCTCCTCATTCATCACTCTCATTTTCTTCGCACTTCCCACTGCAGCAATCTTTCCTTCCCTATCCTCCTTCACATTTAGCAACTCCCTAAAATATTGTGCCCATCTTCCCCTTACTGCCTTCTCTTCCATTATCATCTCTCCATCTGCACGTTTTACCTTTTCTTCTCTACTTGATTCGCCTCCTCTTCCTCTCTTTATTTCTTTCCAAAACATCTTTTTATTACTTTCAAAATTTTCTGTCAAACTCTTACCCCATTTCACATCTGCTCTCCTCTTTGCAACCTCTTTGTTATGTGCATTTCATATTATACTGATTTATCTTGAGATATTTTAAGAATGCATTTATCTTTACACACCATTATTTTGGTGTACACAAGGAAATTGCATAAAAAAATCCATATACATTAGCTGGAATAACAATTATGTTTATCTGAAGGCTGCAGGTCTTCTACAATCTAAATTTAGTGTTTTCTTTTACCCATTGTGTCGTATGTTCTATAGTTATGTCGAGTAATACATTTCCCCATTGTTCCTCTCCACCTTTTACTGTCATCTCTTCCCAACAGATTTCTTTGCAGTTAAAATCTCCCATAAGTTCCATTTTACTTCCATCCTTTAGCATTTCATTTAATGAAAGTCTTGTATCTCGTGTGGGTGTGGTAAAAGAATTCTGGCACTGTATTCTTGTGTTGTAAAAGGCAGCTAAGTGGGATGGAGGAAGAGGACAGGATCTTCTACTTTATATTACATAAGAATGAAGGAGACTGCAAAAGACCATAAGGCTTACACTAGGCAGTTCCATGTCAATTACCATATGTCAACCTTTTCTTAAAACAACAGAGTTTCAGCAGTCACTACATGGTTATTAAGTCTATTCCATTTGTTGACCACTCTCTATTGGTAAACCAGTTCTTGCCTATTACCTTCTTAATTTGTGCAGTTTAACCTCTTCACTACGGGGCACATCGCACGTCTGGCAGCATTAGCTGCCCAACGTGCGATGTTGTGTCATAATAATCGCATTATAAAAAATAAAGTCAGTGCTCAATTGTTCGTTCTCTTTCACCCGTGTATTTTGATAACCATAGAAAACTGATGAAACCAGGTTAGAGAGAATGAAAATTACGTAGATATGACTACAATGAATATAATCAAGATGGCGACTTCGGCAACATCGAGTACCCACTTGCTCCTCATCCCGCCTATGTAGGTGTCATTGTATGGAAGTGGTTAAATCCATTATTGTGAGTCCTGACCTGTTGTCTTAATATGATGACCTTGTTAAGCCTTTGATCTACTTGAACACCTCTATTAGATAACCCTGCACTCTGCATCTTTCCAAAGAGTATAAGTTAAGGTGCTTAAGACTGTCCTCATAAGGTAAACCTCTGAGCCCATGTATGATTTTGGTCATTCTCCTCTGTACTGATTCTAGTGAATTTATATCCATTCTATAGGATGGAGACCAAAACTGTTCTGCATAGTCAAGGATGGGTCTAACTAATGCCAGATAGAGTTTGATGATTACCTATGCATTTTTATTCATAACCGTCCTAGCAATGAAAACTAATGCTCTGTTAGCTCTATTCCTGGTGCTAATGCACTGTTTCCTGGATTTAAGGTCAGGACTCACTAGAACTCCCAAGTCTCTTAACACTCGGTTTTCCCTAAAAATGTGTTATCTAAGCTATACCTGCTTTCTGGGTTGTGTAAACCCACATTTAGCACGTTGTACTTTGATGTATGTCCATTTGCCATTTCAGCAACCATGTGAACAATTTGTTAACCTCTTGAATACAATAACACCTATGTATGCATCATGAGCCATGAGTTGGGTATATGAGGATGCCGGCATCGACTTCCTGATTATATTTATTTTGTAGTTGTTGCTGGCCTCTATATTCTGTGAACAGGTTTGATCATGTTTTCTGTGACATATTATTCAGGGTGAAAGAGAACAAGTATAACAGGGTCAAAATATCATTCACACATACTCCCTAACCTCCCCCCAATCCCCCACCCATTCCTTTGCATACATCACAGCATTATCCACACACAACCACTCTCCACTCACCCCTATCTTGTCTTCTACCTTCTTTCCTTAACAGACATTAACCTCTTTCCCAATGCCCCTTTTACCCTATCCATCCATCTCATCCTTGGTCACCCCCTCAGGTTCACTCCATCCATCTCTACCTTCCACACTTTTTTTACTAATCTTTCTTCACTCATTCTTTCCATGTGTCCAAACCATGTCAATACGCTTTCATCAACCCTATCTCCTATGTTCCTTTCCACCCCTGCTCTCCTCCTCACCTTTTCATTTCTCATTCTATCCAGCCTAGAAATCCCTACCATACTTTTCAGACATTTTGTCTCAAACACATTTAAACTCTTCCTCTCTTATGTACCATGTATCCGCCCCAAACATCACTGTAGGCACAGCTAACCCCTCACACACTCTCCTCCCAGTATCCACTTCCAAAGTCTACTCACCACACCCCCAAATCCACCAAGGCATCCACTTGCCCCTCCCAACCCACCCCCTACCACATTGGCCCTTAGTGTCCAAAGCCATCCACTTCCTCCAGCCTCTCTTCCAACACTCACCCCTACCCATTAATAGTATGCAAAAAATAAAAGTAAAATGTTGTATGGTGAAGGGTGGAAAGCCAAGCATGTATCTCTTTGAATGTCTTTAGGGGATTGGGGAAACTGGTGCCAAGCACACACACGTGACTGTGCCGTGTTGCCAGACATATGAGATCACTCGTCTTGAACAAAGAAATGCTCAGAGAATTTGAATATTGACGAGTATACATGTAGTGAGCTTTAGAATGTAAAATGTTTAAAGAAATATACTCGTCCAGCTCTGGAAAAAAAAAAAACTGACAAAATGAGTGTACTCATTATTGCCAGGAAAGGATTAAATATTTTCATTAACTGGTCACAGATTTCAAATTTGCACTCTTTGAGCACTCTTAGAAAATTGTTGTCTGGACCCAGGGATTTTGTAGCTTTTAAGTCTATCAATATGCTTGACTACATTTACTATGCTAATGCTGATGTCAGTCTACTTCCTTCATCCCCACTGAAAATTGGGTAGCAGTCAAATACCATATCAAACCTCTCTTTTGTAAACATTGCAAAGTGAAGGTATAACAGGGTCTGGGAGGACTTCAACCATAATCCTAGTAATTGAGTCAGATGTGGAGGTATGTGGTACATGTGAGAGTAAAAGGGTATTACCTAGTTGTATTATACGGGACGGGAGCTATGCTCGTGGTGACCCATCTTTGTATCTTTCAGCATCAACTTTTTTCTTAAAATCTTGAATAGTGTTTGCAAATGCTGTTTATTTATCTGATTTATTCCATGTTTCCGGTACTCTATGTGGGAAACTTTTTTTTTTTTTTTTTTTTTTTTTTTTTTTTCTCTCTCTCCCAGATCTCTTCTGTGGTTATCCATTTCGAGTTTCTTTTTGTGTCCTCTTGTTTTTCCATTGTCCCATTTTAATAAATCATCCCTATCTAGGATTTCCATTCCTTTCATGATTCTATAAATAGTCAGCAATCTCCTCATTCTCCTCTTTGTTCCAGAGTTGGTAGTTCCAATTTGGACAATCTTTGTTCGTATATTAATTTGGAGAGAGTTGGTGCCAACTTTGTCGTTGCTCTTTGTATTCTTTCTAATTTCCATATATTCTTTTTAGCACTGGGTGTCCATAGTGTTGCTGCATACTCCAGTTTTGGTCTTATTAGTGTAACTAATATTTTTTTAATCATTTCCTCATCCAAGTAGTCAAATGACACTTTCATTGACCTTAATAGGTTGAAGGTTTCTCCGACTATTTTAATGATACATTTATCTGGTGTCATGTCTTTGCTGATTATTACTCCAAGATCTCTTTCCGAGTACACTTTTTTGACTTCACCAATTTTATAATTTCTTGATATTCTATTTTTACTTTTTCCAAACTCCATTATACTACACTTCTTGATATTGAAGTTCACTTACCACTTTTGAATCAATTTCCAGATTTTGTCTAGGTCTAACTATAATGATTCACAATCCTCTTCTGTTCCTACTTTCTTTAGTATTTTTGCGTAATCTGTGAAGAAATTCACATAACACTCCACTCCTTCATCCATGTCAACGTAACTAAAACGTAAGTTCCGAACGGCCGAACGTAAGTTGAAAATGAACGTAAGTTGTTACTGTACTATACATCGGTAAATTCTATTACCGTATCTTATAAAACACCCCTAAATAATTAATTAAACACATAACATTGTAAAATAAAAACATTAATTTCAAATAGATTAAATTCAAGCAACATAAATTGAGATGGAGGAGGAGGGGGAGGAGGAGGAGGCAAGGCATTTTCAGTTTGTCGTCTGCGCAATGTAAACAATGGACGCAGCGTCGTGCGCAAGTATCGTTTGAATTACGGAGAGCGCAGTAAACTAAAAAATTCACTCCAAATTTTTTTTTTACAATTTTTTTTTTACCGTCAGTTCAAACGTAAAATCGAAAAAATGTAAAACGAATGAACGTAAATAGAGGAGCGTCTGTACTCGTTTTTTTGTTTTGTTTTTTTTCCATCTTTTCCAAGCTTTGCCTCTTTTATCCTTAGCCTCTCTACATTTTTTGTTGTACCAGCTTTTTATGTATACTCTTGCAGAGTGGCAGTATGTTTGTAAGAAGATGGATGTGTTTGTGTTGAGTGAAACTAAGTTGAAAGGGAGGGGTGAGATTGAGTTTAAGAGTGTGGTGGGGAGTGATGTGTGGGTGAAGGGGGGAAGGAGTGGCACTGCTTGTCTATCTACAGTATATGCCAAGGGTAGCCAAATGAGGTAGCCAAATCAAAGATATGCACCAACTCTCACCCTTTCTATTCCCACCCACACCTTTGTTTCCCTCTTATCTTAGCTCCTCATGGATGAAGGGTCATCACTATCTCCTACCCACTGGCCAGATCAGAAGCAATTCAGCAAGACACAGCACAGCCACAGGAGGGTCAGTTCACTCTCACATTGACCCCCCTCCATTCCCTCGTATGGAAAATAGAGAAGACAGGGAGAAATCCCTTCAGGCTGCATCAAAATATCATCCATACACAACCATTCTCCACTCACCCCTATCCCCTGCCTTCTCCCTTCCTTGCTCAACAGACATTCCCCTCTTGCTCAAAGCCCCTTTCACCCCATCCATCCATCTCATCCTTGGTCATCCCCTCAAGTTCACTCCATCCACCTCTGCTTTCCACACCTCTTTTACTAATCTTTCTTTATAAATTCTTTCTATGTTTCCAAACTAACCCAATAATCTTTTATCAACCCTATCTTCCAACTCCCTTTCCACTCCACTGTCTTCCTCACATTCTCATTTCTCTCTCTGACCAACCCTGTAATCACTACCATACCTCTCAGACACTTCTCAAACACATTTAAACTTTTCTGCCTCTTAGATTCCAAGTCTCCACTCCATGCAGTGTCATAGGTACAATCCATCTATCTATCTGTCTATATACCAAGAGCTTTTTCCCCCTTATAAGGGAGGTAGCCAAGTCAAAAGGCACATACCCACTCCTACCCATTTCACTCCCATCCATTCCACTCCCACCTATTCCACTTCCATCTATTCCACTTCCATCTATTCCACTTCCATCCACCACCCTTTCCTCCTTATCTTAGCTCTTTATGGATAAAGAGTTATACCTGTCTTCCACCCTCTGCCCTGGGTCAGATCAGTGCAGCAAAACACAGTACTTCCACAAGAAGGCCAGTTCACTTAATTGGCAACCCTCCCTACATTTAATTCTCTCTTTATATTCATTTCTAGGTGCCTATTTCTCATGACACGTTTCAGGCCCTGAAGACATTTACATGCTATTCTCAATCTACAGTTTGCCTCCACTCCCATTTCTCCATTTCCTGTCACATGTGACCCCAAATGCTTAAATCTGTCCACTTTTTCTAGCCTTTCTCCTTTAAGATTTCCTTCCAACTTGCTGCCATCCTCTCCCCATGTACATCTCATCACCTTACTTTTACCCATATTTACCTTCAGCTTTTTACTACATACCTTCCCAAACATTGTCACTAACTTCCCCCCTCCTGACCCTGCCACAACCAGTATCATCTGCAAATGACATAAACTGGCACACCTCCCACTTCTCTCTTTTCTTTAACAATCTTCAGTTCCCTGCCATCTTCTCTTTCTGTATGAGGGGAAGGAAAGGGTGGGTCACTGATTAAGTAAAGTGGCCTTTCTGTGGATGTACTGTGTCTTGCTACATTGCTTCTGACCCAGAGCAGTAGGCAGGATACTGGGGTGACCCATCATCCATGAGGAGCTAAGATGAGAGGGAGGAAAAGGTGGTGGCAGGAAGTGGGATGGGTGGGAGTAGGTACATGCCTTTGACTTGGCTATCTCCCTTATAAGGGGGGAAAAAGCTCTTGGTATATAGATAGTCCCCTGCCCATTACTCATACATTTACCTCCTGTACCACCCCGTCCATGTACACCAATAACAGCCATGGAGACATGACACAGCCCTGATGTAGCCCCACCTTTACCTCAAACCACTCACTCTCTCCATTTCCAATTCTATCACATGCTCTACTACTATTGTAAAAACTCTTGGCTGCTCTTAATAGCTTTCCCCCAATCCCATATATCTGCAATACTTCCCACAGTGCTTTCCTGTGTGCCCTGTCATAAGCCTAATTCCAAGTCCATAATGGCCCAAAAGACATCCTTACCTTTTGCCAAACCCTTCTCACAAATCTGCCTAACCACAGAAATCTGATCCATGCATCTTCTACTTTTCCTAATCCCATACTGCTCCTCATCAATTACTCCTTCTGTTCTTCTCTTAATCCTCTCAATTAAAACCCTTCCATAAGCCTTCCCAACTACACTCAACAAACTGATCCATCTAAGCTACCACAAACACAATTGTCCCCTTTTCCCTTGTAAAGTGGAACTATACAGGCACTTCTTGAAACACCTCCATTCCTCTTCCACTCCTACCTCTACTCTATCTTTCACTGCCTCCCACACTTCTCTCAGCATCTTGTACTCCTGCTCCTTTTTCTTCTCATTTAAAACAGTTTACTCTAAGGACCTCTCTACCTTCTGCCCTTTTCCTCTTTCTCCACCTATCCTCCACTCTCAACTTCCTTCCACCAAAAAATGATCTGATATTCCCCCCACTGTCTCTCCTAAGAACATGGACATCCTTACTATTCTTCTTTTGGATACCACTACATAGTCCATTAATGCCTTACCAACACCCTTCCATCCACCACCCTCTCCCATGTGTACTTATGCTTGACTTTTTTCTTAAATGCTGTGTTAGCTGTCATCAACTCTTTCAAAATGCATCTTTACTATTGGCTCTCCAGTATGATTTCTATCTGGCACTACAAACTTCTCAACCACTCCATCTATTGCTTCATCCCCTATTCTAGCATTGAGCTTTCCCAATACTCCTACATTGACATTCCTTCCAAAATTATCACAGACATACATGCACATTAAGAAATTAAAACCTTAGGGTCCTGGTTGGAACCCCATGTGTCAAGTATATCATAAAGCAAGATAATATTTTACAGGTTTGATCCCAGCAATTACAAAACCTCTCCAAAATTGGAATCAGAAGACAAAGGCAAGAAATCAAGTGTGGAAAGCAAAATGGAAGATTTGAAGAAGAAATTAAATGAAAAAAGGGTGAGTGACAAATTTAGCTCATATGTTAGTATCAGTGGGGCACTAGTATGCATATCCAGTCAATAGTTGTAGCTCTCCTAATGGAAACTGCAGACCTACAACATCAGGCAATCCTTGGGCCCTCCCATAGACTTTGGTATGAAGAAGCAGACTGTTGTTTATTGTCACTGGAGCTATGTCATTTAGTAGGAGGAAGAAGTTATAGGTTCTCATACATACATATACCAAAGGCTTTTTCCCCCTTACATGGGGGGTAGCCAAAAAGAAAAAGGCATAGAAATCACTCCCACCCATTTAATTTCCCATATATTCCACTCCCCTCCACCCTCCTCCCTCCCTCCTATCTTGGCACCTCTCATTAAATGAAAAAACTATCCTCATCCATATGTCTATCCATCCATCCATCAATTGGTTCACACTCGACAGCTTTGGCTACTGGGCTCTGCTGTGGTGCTGTGTCTTGTTGTATTGTTTCAGACGTAGGTATTGGGCAGGGGACAGAGATGGCCCTTCATCCACAGGGAGCTAAGATGAAAGGGATAGAAATGGGTGTAGGATGGGTGAAGTGTTTATGTATGTCTTGGCTGGCTACCCCCCTTATAAAAGTGAAAAGACTTTTGAGTATATGTATGTAACACAGAATAGGCCTAGCCACAGGTGCAAATCGCTTCAGATGCAGTCACCAAGCAGAAGATGCCAAGCAGCTAATCTTACATTACTCTACTATAGCCATACCCAGACACCAACATAGTATCTCTTCTATGAGTAATTTGTGGGTCAGTCTGTTGTGTTGTGTACAAGGATACCTGGATTTTTTGATGAACATTCCCCCCTTCCAGATTCTTCATTAAACATGCCCCCAACTTTACACCTGCTGTCCTGTTGGCCTCCCTTACCTTGGTTTCTTTGATTAACAGTGTGGTTGGTGGTACTTGTTCTGGTCCATGCTCCATCCAACAATTCAGCACCTTCACAGGAAGGCAAACTTTGTCAGCACCCAAGGCAGAGCCTGACAACCAGAGCTAGTTTATCCCCTTCACATCATCATCATATGATGAAACCTTCCTCTCCCCAATATTATGTGAACATGAGGGCACGTCCTAGGATGAGGTGGATGGATGGGGTAAAGGGGGCTTTGGGGAAGAGGGGAATGTCTGTTGAGGAAGGACAGGAGAGGACAGAAGACAGGGGTGAATGGATAATGGTTGTATATGGATGATGTTGTGATGCATGAGGTGAAATGGACGGAGGGATGGGGGGTGAGGTAGTATGTGTGAGCAAAATTTGACGCAGCCCGAAGGGATTTCTCCCTGTCTTCTCCTTTTATGCATGGGGGGACGGTGAGGGGGGGTCGCCGATTTAATGAAGTGGCCTTGCTGTGGATGTGCTGTGTCTTGCGACACTGCTTCTGACCCAGGGCAGTGGACAAGGTGCAGGGATGACCTGTCTTTCAGTAGGTGCTAAGATAAGAGGGAGGGTGGAGGGGTGTGGAGTGTATTCAGGGATGGAATGGGTGGGAATGATTTTATGCCTTTTCCTTTTTGGCTACCTCCCTTGTAAGGGGGAGAAAGCCTTGGTATATGTATGTATGTATTCTCCAATTGTTTTTTTATTTTGTAAATGTATTTCTTTACAGATGATCTACAATGCTACCAACCTCCGAATACTGGCTGATGGAGGAGCCAAACTCCGACAAGAAATATCGCAGTTAGAAAAGGAGATTATGATTCATCAGATCACTTATGGTAACATTGCAACTCAGGAAAGAAAAGGTCAGTAAGAAATAGAAGAAGACCTGATTTCAATGAGAAAACCTAAATGTGCTCACCTGTATAATGCAGGGCAGAGATGATAATGATAGGTGTTCCTTTGGCTTTCACCAACTGGAAACCAGCAGTCTCACAGCAGCTGGTGGTGTCCCCAGTCCCTCCCATTGATCTCTTTAGGAAGAAAATTTGGGCTTAACTGTGTTGTATGGGGCAGTTTATATGTCACTGGCATATAGCTACAGGAGGGGAGCAGTTGCTATTAGTCAAATCAAATATGGAAAGATGGAGGAAATGGAGTCAACTGAAAGTGGTAGGAAGAGGAGAACAGTTGTCAGTTGTCAGTTACCCATATGTGGAAGAGTGTAATAAACGGGATCCGGGCAGGATAGCGACTGTCAAAACAGCGACAGTCATAATAGCGGCTTCATAAGGGCGACGTAATTAGGTGAGCGACATTCAAGACAGCGACTGTCATAATGGCGACCGCATTATAACAGCGACTGTAACAATAGCGACTTTACTATCAACCGGTCAGAATGGTTGTAGACTTATGTTTCAATTGCTTGTGTTTTCGTGTTTGTATTTACGTGTTCAGTTGTGTTTACTTTGTGAGATAGGTTCAGAATGAAATATGCTCAAAAGGTCGCAGACTTATGTTTCTATCGCTCATGTTTATTTGTTCGTGTTTACATGTTTATGTTCACTTTGTGAGATAAGTTCACTGAAGCGAATTTACTGGTCGGTCGCTCGGTCATCGGTCATAGTAATGTTTGGGTTGTTAAGACTTGAATACAAATGGCAAAAGCTGACAAGAATGTGAAGAACAACACCATGTAAGGTCGAAGCCTATATTGGTAGTACAGACGCTCCTCAACTTACGTTTTAGTTGCATTCCGAACGGCCGAACGTAAGTTGAAAATGAACGTAAGTTGTTACTGTACTACACATCCGTAAATTCTATTACCGTATCTTATAAAACACCCCTAAATCATTAATTATACACATAACTTTGTAAAATACAGTAAAATTCCACTTATGCGAACTCCAAGGGGGATTAGAAATGTCCGATTAACCGAAATGTTCGGTTAATCCGACTTTGTGTGTTTCATTCCCGTAGAGTTTTATGCTGTAATGTCGTATGCAATATTCGTACCTGTAAACTTAACATACACATGGAAATGCTTATAATAGTTCATAAACATATTCTATAGAATATAAACAGCCGATTAGGTGTAAACATGGAGTGTGCTCCCACCGTGTGAGCACTTAGTGAAGCTTGCGGGTGGCGGAAGAGGCGGCGGGGTGTTTGAATGCTCGGTTGAGATCCAAATACATTCGGTTGAAGCGATGGCTACCGTATTGAGAAAATATTCGGTTAATGCTATTATTCGGTTAAAATGCGTTCAGATAAGCGCGAGTTTACTGTAACATTAATTTCAAATAAATTAAATTCAAGCAACATAAATTGAGATGGTGGTGGAGGAGGAGGCAAGGCACGTTCAGTCTGTCGTTTGTATCATGTAAACAATGGATGCAGCGTCATGCGTAAGTATCGTTTGAACTACGGAGAGCGCGCTAAACTAAAAAATTCACAAAAAAAATTTACCATTTTTTTACAGTCAGTTCAAACGTAAAATAAAAAAAACGTAAAACGAATGAACGTAAGTAGAGGAGCGTCTGTACAACATTTCGCACGTTAGAGCTTTATCAAGAACATTGACATTGGTGCTCACAGAATGTCCCACTACATGAATATTACTTAATTAAAATAATGGAAGGTCGGCAACAACAAAATGAACCAACAAGAAGACTAATCTTACCAACCAGCAACGTCACCTCCCTCCTCACCCGGACACTTGAGCCAAGTAATATTCAAGTAGTGGGACATTCTAGCAGGACCATTAAGGATCTGACAAAACAGCAGGACAAAAAGGATGCAAGTTGCGGCAAATCCAATCCCTCCCTCCGTGGGCTGGTGTTCTTACCCATCTCACCCCTCCTTTGCTCGAGACCTTCCCCCATGGTCCCTCCGGCTGACTATATGACTTTCTGTTGTTTGGTTTGACTAGCCTTTTTCTTTTTAAATCATGTGACTTCTATAGCTACTCCAAATAAAATATTGTTTTCCATTCCCTTTAGGTTTCAATTTTTTATCACTGAGCAGATTCATGCAGTTGATGCTATGATGTCGCTATTATGACGATCACTCTTATAATACAATCACTATCATGTGGTCGCTGTTGTGATAGTCGCTGTTTTAAAAGAGTCGCAGTTGTGAAGTCGCTCTATTGACAGTCGCTATTTGGAACCCGAGCCGTAATAAACACACTTAAAGTTAACAGACAGATCTTGGGCCCAGTCCAGGGACTGAGTGGCAGCCCCTCAGGGCTGTACCTCCTTATAGAGGTGAGGGGTTTTGAAAATTGACATCTTAACAGGACCACCACATGCAGGTACCCATGATTAATCCCCACACCAATTTTTCCCCACTTTGTTTTAATAACCTGTTTGAGATCCCATCAGGTCCCAAGACCTAGAATTTTGAAAAGGTTAATTGTTTTGAGCTTTTACACCTTTACATTGTTTAATACATCTAATTATTCCCATCTTTGGTGAATACCAATGTTCTATCTATTCTATATACCAAGAGCTTTTCCCCCCTTATAAGGGAGGTAGCCAGGTCTAAGACACCTATCTACTCCCACCCATTCCACTCCCCTCCACCACCTTTTCCTCCCTCTGATCTTGGCTCCTCATGGATGACAGGTCATCCCTGTATCCCACCCACTACCCTGGGTCGGAAGCCAGGCAGCAAGACAGTACATCCACAGCAAGGCTGCTTCACGTAATTGGCGACCCCCCTCCCCCTCTCTATCCCCTCATGCAGAAAAAGAGGAGAAATCCCTTCATGCTGCGTCAAAATATCATTCACGCAAAAGCACCCCATCTCCCGCCCCTCCCTTCCTTGCATAATAGTATCATCTATACACAATTACTCTCCACTCATCCCAATCTCCTGCCTTCTCCTTTCCTTGTTCAGCACTCCCTTCACCCCATCCATTTCATCCTCAGTCATCCCCTCAGACTCACTCCCTCTACTTCTGCCTTCCACACCTCATTTACTAATCTTACTGATTACAGGGCGGTGGGCAGGGTGCAGGGATGACCCGTCATCCAGGAGGTGCTCGGGTGGGAGGGGTGTGGAGTGTATTTAGGGATGAAATGGGTGGGAGTGTTTTTATGCCTTTCCCTTTTTGGCTACCTCCCTTGGAAGGGGGAAAAAGCCTTGGTATATGTATGTATGTATGTACTGATCTTTCTTCACTCATTCTTTCTGTTTGTCCAAACCATCCCAATATGCTTTCATCAACCCTATCTGTCATCTCCTTTTCACTCTCCTCTCCTATCACCTCTTTTCTTATTCTATCCAACCTAATAACCCCAACCATACTTCTCGGACATTTCATCTCAAACATGTTCAAACTTTTCCCCTATGCCTCTTAAATTCCATGTCTCTGCCCCATACAAAGCCATCAGCATAAGCACCCCTTCATACAATCTCGTTTTTGCATTCATTCCCAAATGCCTATTTCTTATGACACTTTTTAATCCCCTAAGGCACTTACTTATTTCTCTCAATCTACAAGTTACCTCCACTCCTCCCTTTCCCGCCACATGAGGCCCCAAATACCTAAAGCTATCTACTTCCTCCAGCCTCTCTCCTTTAAGCCTTACTTCTAACTCACTGCCATCTCCTCCCCTTGTACATCTCATCACCTTGCTTTTACCCACATTTACCTCCAACTTCTCTTATCACATACATTCCCAAATGTCATCACTAACTCCCTTAATCCCCCCTCTGGCTCTGCCACAAGTGCAGTGTTGTCAGCAAACAACAACTGGCTCACCTCCCACTTTTCTCCAATTTCTTTAACCATCTCCAGTCCCTTCCCATTACCCTCACCTATACCTCCTTCACCACCCCATCCATGTACACATTGAACAGCCACAGCAACATGACACATCCCTGATGCGACACTGCTCCTGACCCAGGGCAGTGGGCAAGTTGCAGGGATGACCTGTCATCCAGAAGGAGCCAAGAAAAGAGGTAGGGAGGGGTGGTGAATGGGAGTGGAGTTGGCATTACTTGTATCCGAATATCATAGTTTTCAGTCCCAATAGAAGGTTGAATAGAGGAGGGGGTCATAATAGGTTAGTTATTGTTATGGTGGTGAGCCTTCATGCCCTGAATAATCAAAGGCATTGATCACACTGAATCATGGGAGGTGGTTGTGGTTGATTTGTTCTTTCTGCCCATTGCTGTCATTTAAAGTGGGCATAGACTTCAAAGAGGTCTGTGCCCACTTTAATTTTGTTTCTCCACTCGTTCCTGTTGCTCACTGAAGCTTCAAAGGTGTTTGAGTCTATATTAGCTTCCTTGAGGGATTTCTTGAGTTGGTCTTTAAATTGAAGCATAAGATGGCCTCTTGGGCGATCACCTATATTTAACTCACTGAAGAGTATTTTCTTTGGTAGTCTTGTCCTCTATGCGCACCACATGGCCAGACCATCTTAGATGGTGTTTCATGATCATGGCCTTGATGCTGGTGACTTTGGCTCTTTCAAGGACTGCTGTATTGGAGTATGTAGGGATGAAATGGGTGGGAGTGGATTTATGCCTTTGACCTTGGCTAACTCCCTTGTAAGGGGGAAAAAGCCATTAGTATATGTATGCAATTTATTCATTCATCTTTTCTTTCCCTCTGAGATTTGGTTTAAGCGTGTGTATAGACATTTCTGTCTTCATCCAATTGACTACTGTCTTCAGTAATACATTCATGCCATTCTTGTTCCTGGCTGATTCAAAGTTATCTCGTTAATATAAAAATTGACAATTTCCTGTTCAGATTCAACACCAAAATCTACACTACTTCTGCCAACTGCCATGGGTATCAACTCACAGGTCCTTGACCTATTTTCTGAATTCTTGTGACTTTTCATCATATATTTCACTTATCATGCCTATTTCTATATTTCTTAACCTCTCTTTTTCTTTATATATATATTCATATCTATCTATATCAGTACCCATCAAGAGATAGCATCTAATGTATTAGTCAACCATAGTAACTTTAATATTAGTAAATTTTCAGGTTCATCAGGTACGGAGAAGAAAGGCCCTCGTCAGACCACATTAATTGATATCACTCATGATGATGATCATGATGAGGGGAAGAAGAACAGAAACCCACTATACCCACCTGCAACACACCTGAAACAGTTACCTCAAAATGTGCTCAATGCCATGTATGCTACTAATATGGACTATGGGGCTCGCAATTATGGAGGAAAACTGTCCACAGGTAAGTTTAGATATCATGTCATAATTAAGGGTTTATGTTATGGTATCTTGATGTGGAAGGAGAGAGAGAAAAGAATACCACTACTGTGTTCCTGTGTGTGTTGTAGAAGGCAACTGAATGGGATGGAGTAAGGGGGACTAGGGATTCCCCACACTGTATTTTTCTCCCATGAATAGTCCAGCCTTAAGAAGGTCTTGGAGGAGGACTGCAACCAGAACCCTAGTAATTAGGTTATTAAATGTCAAATGTACATGGATATGGCACAGCTGAAAGCAAAAGATAAAAGATTGGTACAATGTTTGTGAGAAGAAAGATGGATTTGTTAGTATTGATTGAAACAAAAGGGAAAGGTGAGTTGGAGTTAGTGAGTAGGGTGTTAGGAGTGGCATGAGGACAAGGAAGGAAAGGAATGGTACTGTTGGTAAGTGATGAGATATGTAAGTGCATGGTGGAGTGGAGAGAATTGTAATTAAGGATAATGTGTGCCAAGATGAAATTGGGATGGAAGATAAATGCATTTGAGTGCATAGGGCTCTAGTAGTGAGACAAGTGAGGAGGAGAGGAAAGATGTATGGATTGATTTAAGTGAACCGAGAGTTGGGAGAGATGTAAATGTAATGGTGTTGGGGGATCTTAATGCTAGTGTAGGAGATAAGCTGATAGATGAAGTAGTAGAAAGGGTTAGGGTGGTAAGAAGGAATGATAGTGGAGAGATGTTGGGAGATGTGTATTGAAAAGGAAATAATTATAGCAAACAGTATTCAACAAGAAAGCTGAGCATAAGTACAGGGAATCCCCTATTTACAAAACTCCAATGTATGAAGATTTGAAAGTAAGAAAAGTAAAAATTTAGTTCAATTTTCTCTATGCAAAAGGCATATGCTTCAAAAAGTAGCATGAAAACCTAATAAAAATGATTCACAGAACCAAGTTTACTACATGAGTGATTGCAGCACCTGTTTTGCTTTAATATATGAATTATCAGTATACAAGTGTTTAGAGGTAGATGTCCCTCTCACATACAGGTGATTTCTTCTATATGTGGGTCAGGGTGAATGGTGGAGTGGTAGTTGAAATGGCATTAAAGAAGTATTTAGTGCTCCTAAAAGGAGGACTGGAAGAGTTCTAAAGAAAAGGGAGTGGATTGACATTGTGGAGGGGAAATTAAGAGTGAAAAGAGAAGTAAAGGGAGGAAAGCAATGAGGTTACTGAAGATGAACAAATTGAATGAGAAAGAGAAAGAATACCAGGTGAAGCTATGTGATGTATGGGATGGTGAAGGGTAAAGGAGTAGAGGAAGAATTGGAATGCTTCAAGGAGGAGGAGCCAAAATGTACAGGGATGACATGTGGGATAAAGAGGAAGGTAGGGAACAGGAGAAACAGTGAATGATGGGGATGAAGAGGTGAAAGTGGTGGTGGCAGAAAAGAAGTGAGCATATGAACAATGGTCATTAAAAAAAATAAGGAAGCACAAGAGAGGTACATAATGAAGAGGGTGGAAGCAAAATACAGTGTGAGGAAAGTTCACAAATGAGGAGCCAAAAGGTGTGCTAGGTGTTTGATAGAAGATATGAAAAATGGTAGAAGTTTTGGAAGAAAGTTTTGGAATCAAGTGAGATAAGTTGGGTAAAGCTTATAAGATAAAGGATACAGATGGACAGATGTTAATTGAAGGGAAGATGAGTATTTTGGAGATTTGCTGAATGGAGAGAAGGATAGGGAGGATTTGATTTATGTTCATGGTAGATGCCAAGAAAAGGACAGTAATGTAAGAGATGAATGATAGGGCTATAGCAAAAGAGGAGATATAAAGAGCATTGGAAGATGAAAGCTGGTAAAGCATCTGGGTTAAATAATGTTACATGAACTGCCTGACAAAGGGAGAAATATTTATAGTGGAATGGCTGGTGAGATTATTTAGTGTGTGCCTATGGGAAGGAAGTGTACTAGTGGTCAAGAAGAATACATGTATAATCCTACTCTCCAAAGGAAAAAGGAATAAATATGAATTAAGTTGTTGTAAAGGGATCAATCTGTTAAGTGCAGTCTTTAAGATGAGTGGGAAGGTGTTAACAAAGATAACTGAGATGGGAACAGAAAGATAGGGAAGAACAGTGGGTTTAGGAGAGGAAGGTGGTGTAAGTATTTGTAGTAAAACATGAGTTTTTATTATTATTATTATTATTATTATTATTGGGGGGGGTGGCTTTCATTGATGGGTAAAAGACATACAACAGGGTTGATGGAGAGGTGATATGGAATGTGTTGTGGTTCTATGGGATGGTAAAAGTCTGTTGAGAGTGGTCAAAAGTTTATACAGGTAAACGTCGACTTACGATGGCATTAGGTTTCGATAGAGCCATCGTAAGACGATTTCATCGTAAGTCGATCCCCAATTTGTGTATCACTGTTCCGTGGTCACTGTACCTAGCCTACCTGTATATTAACCACCAGAGATACTGAATATAGCCTATTAAACATGTACAGTAGTTTATTTAATTATTTTTATCCTTTTTACCATATTCAAACACTATAATATGTATTTTCAGTACGGCACTTAAATCTCGCGGGCAGCAGCCAATGCCAGCCGTACGACGTGACGTAATAATACTCGCATCATAAAATATAGTCACCGCTTATATCGATCGTTCTCTCTTTCACCCGCGAATTTTGAAAACCACAGAGAATGGGATTCAGGCACATTTGAGAGAATGTAAAAACACAGGGGCGACTACAATAAATATAATCAAGACGCCAATATGGCAGCGTTGCGAATCCACTTGCTCCTCATGACGCCTACGTGTGCGGCACCGTATGGAAGGGGTTAAATTATCATATCGTCGTCGTCGTCGTCGTCATCGTAAAGTCGAACAATCGTAAGTCGCGGCCATCGTAAGTCGACGTTTACCTGTATATAAGTAGTAGAGCTTGTGTGAGGTTCAGGAAAGGAGAGAACAAATGGTTTGCACCAGGATGACATAAGGTCACCATGATTGTTCAGCCTGTATATGGATGGGATGGTGAGGGAAGTAAATATAAGGGTGCTAGGTATGGTTTTGGAATTGGTGAGTGAGAGTGGAGGAAGTGGGAGGTGAGCCAGTTGTTTGCAGATGACACTGCACTTGTATCTGAGTCAGTGGATATACTGAAGCAGTTGGCAGTGGAGTTAGGGAAGGATTGTGAAAGGAGAAAGTTGAGAATGAATATGGGCAAATGTAAAGTGTTCAAGATGTATAAGGTGTAATGATGGTGGCATATTGAATGAATATTTAGGGCTGGAGGAAGTGGAGAGTTTTGAGTACTGGGGGTCTCAGGTGGCTGTGAATAGAGTGGATGTGTAAGTTATAGAGTAAAGGAAACAAATTAATTTCTGGTTGGTTTGAAAGTTCCAATAGAAAGGAACTTTCATGAAGGGGTGGTTGTACCCATGACACTAAGGAACAAAAATTAGAATATAACGGAGGCAGAAAGGAAGAGGTTGAATGTTTTGTTGATGAAGTGTTTAAAAAATATGTCAAGTGTTACTAGAATGGCTAGAGTGAGAGATGTGGAGGTGATGCAGAGAACAGGGTGGAAGGAGAGTTCTCAGATAGGGTGAATAAAAGAATGCTGAAATGGTTTGGGCATGCGGAAAGGATGAATGAAGAAAAACTGGCAAAATGTGTGGAAAAAAGAAGTGGATAGAATGAACTTAAGAGGAAGACCAAGAATGAGGTGAATGGACTGGATGAAGGTGGCACTGGATACATGAGGAATATCTGTAGAGCAAGGAAGAATGTAAAAGGCAGTGGTGAGTGGAGGGAGATTGTTTATGGATGAAAGAATGATGCAGACCAAAAGAATGTTCTCATCTGCTCCATGATGTATTTTAACCCCTAGAATATGATGATGCCTTACATAGACATCATGAGGTGTGAGTGAGTATACAAGAAAGTCAGCATCAGTCCTGATTATATTTATTTTGTAGTTGTAGCTGAGTGACCCCCGTATTCTGTGAACAGATTTGATTGCGTTTTCTATGGTTATAAACATTCTGGGTAAAAGAGAATGAGTACAACAGCTGTAACTTTATATTTTATAAAGTGCATATTGTGATGATCATCATACATCAGGCAACCCAATGTATTGCAGAAGTTAACCTCTTCAATTTGAGTCAAATTTTCGTGCGTAACATCGGCTGCCTGATGTACAATGATTTGATTATGCATCACAATACTTGCATCATAAAATGTAAAATTACAGCTGTATTACTCATTCTCTTTCACCTTGAATGTTTATAACCATAGAAAATGAGATCAAACCTGTTCACAGAACACAGGGGGTCACTCAGCTACAACTTCAAAATAAATACAATCAAGACACAGACACCAGCATCCTCGTATACACACTTGTGCCTCATGATACCATTGTTGTCATTGTATGGAAGTGGTTAAGTGGATAAGGAAGGGAATTGCCATATGATGAGGCAGTAGAGTTAAGCCAACTCCAGTTGTCAGGCCATACTGTGAAAGTGCCATGTCTTGGTGCATTGCCCTTGACTCAAGCAGTGTGGCAGGGAGAATGGATCCTCATTCATGAGGTGCAAAGATGAGAGGTGCTTTAGATGGTATTTGATGTATGTATGTAATAGATGTGTGCTTTGCTATGTCCATTTCCTCAATAATAGGGAAAGGTCCTTAGGTATATTGATTAGAGCTATAATCTGGTTGTTGATAAAGCAACCATGATATGGATTTCATATTGCAACTGTAATCAAGTTGTGGCATCCACAGTCATTCACATGTTTGCACCAATAGTACAGAAATCAAAGCCACAGAAGCAAACATAAGGGGGAAGGGAGGAAGATTATGATTGATTTCTTTATTGATTTTTCAAACTATTGGTATTTTACTCATAATCCGCTGCATTTGTATTACCAGTTCGTGAACGTGAGATGGTGCGAATTACCAGTGATGCCATAGAGAAGCTTCATCATACTCTGAAAACTGCTCCTGACACAGACAGAAAGGAAGAAGAACCTCCAAAAGGATTGGTGTCAAACCTTATGACTCATCAGCGCAGGGGCCTAGCATGGCTGATGTGGAGGGAGCAGCAGTTACCACCAGGAGGAATACTTGGTAAGAATTGTCATTATCCATGTTCTCAAACCATGTGAGAATGTGGATGCCCTTTGTACAATTTAGATGAACTCTGAATAACATCTGTTTAATCCTTGCTTCATAACTTTTCCTCTTTCTCATTTTCCTGTCTCTTTCCTCACACTGTATTGTCTTGTCTCTCCTTCAAAGTGCTGGTTATCACTGATGAAATACTAAATACAAGTGCCATCCTCCTATCTTGTCAATTGATATCTCACAGTTTTATCAAGAAAATCAGTGAATTAGCTTATGTGGTTGTCTTCATCCTATATTGTAGCGGATGATATGGGCCTAGGAAAAACATTGATCATGCTGTCCCTGCATCTGAAGCACCAAGAACTTGTCACAGATGGTGTCATTGCTGAGGACTTCCCAGGGCTGGACTTAGGAAGTGAAGATGAAAAAGAGAAGAACAAGGAAGTTAAAGATGACTGGTTCTCAAGGAAAGGTAAAACTAAGAATGTTATAGAATTAATTTTATAGATGTAACATGCTGTGTAACTATATTTTAGAATTTCTTTGTGGTGTTTGGAAATGCATAATTAATTTGTAGGTAGTACCACACGTGCTTGGAGTATTGATTTATCATATGTCTGGTTGCTTATTCAGATAATGGAAATCCTATCTTCTTTAGCTCTGAAGCAAGCAGACTGTAATATACAGTTTAAGGATCATAATAGTGACCCTAATGTATACAACTGTCAACTTTGTCTGGTGCTAGGAGGAGGAGGAAGAGGAAATGAAGTAGGGTGGTGATGCAGTCATCCTCCACTCCTGTCTCAACCCAGCCACTACCTCAGTCAGATACTGATCCCAGGCAGAAGTCATTGGCTTCACCAGAGTTTATAACCATAGCTTTTGAAGAACAAGAATCTCCCCACCTTCTAAATATTTAGATTGGAAAGCAGAGCAGAATAATGAGAGAGAGAGAGAGTGTGGGAAAGAAATGGCAATAAGATGAGAGAGGAAGTTGGTGTCATAACTGGAGGAGGGTGGAATTGCAACTGCACAGGCCCTACATGGTGTTATGCTCACACCTTTAATCTGGACAGATTGATGCATTGCATCTGATTCAGACAGTGGGTGGTAGGCAGGGATGACCCTTCATCCACGAGAAGCTAAGATAATAGGGAAACAAATGTGATGGATGAGTGGAGGTGGGTGCATGCCTTGGCTGGCTACCTCCCTTGTTTGGGATAAGAGGCCTTTGATATATAGATAGGTCAGTGAGGGTTAGATCAGGTCCTAACTTAGGAAAGACCTGTATTTTTAGAGATTAGACAGGATTGCACCATCAGGTAGTCTGGATCTTTGAAGTTTTACTATATTACTTACTTTGGGATCAGCAATTGGTATGTATGTAGTTGTACTACAAAATGGATGTCAAGGAGAGTAGACTGTTAAAACTAAACACCATGACCTGTATCTAGAGGTATGTTTCTGAGTAGATTGCACTCTGTCTTTGGACCAAGTTCAAGATCTGTGTCTTATCATCTTTAATTTTATTTATTTATTTATTTCTATTTTCATTTTTCCTCCACTTTAAATAAGGAAAGATTAGAGGGAAACAAGAATGGTGGATGGAAGGGGAATGGGTGGGAGCGGGTTTGTGCCTTTGACTTAGCTACCTTCTTCTAAGGGAAAAGAAGCCCTTGGTATACAGATAGATAGGTATTAACCCCTTCCATACGGTGCCGCACACGTAGGCGTCATGGGGAGCGAGTGTATTCGCGAGGCTGCCATATCGGCATCTTGATTATATTTATTGTAGTCGCCCCTCCATAATGACATTCTTTCTAATTCTTTTGTAATCGCATTTTCTATGGTTATCAAAATTCACGGGTGAAGAGAGAACGATCGATATAAGCGGTGACTATATTTTATGATGCGAGTATTATTACGACACGTCGTACGGCTGGCATTGGTTGCTGCCACCGAGATCTAAGTCCATGACGCCTACGTGTGCGGCACCGTATGGAAGGGGTTAAATAAGGATAGTTGACAACCAGAGTTGACAATGGGCCATCATCCACAAGGAGCTAAAAGATTTTTTTTGAAAGGGAAACAAATGGGTGGGTGCATGCCTTATCCTTCAGGGCTTTGCCCCTGGCATGATGGTGGAGGGGCATGGTATCAACCCCTCCACCTGTGCACCATTTTGTTAGGAGTCAGGATAAAGTACACTCAGTCACATCTGTTGCCTTGGCTATTTCTTGATTATTCTTTCCCACATTGTGTAGTTCAATCACTTTCACAATGTTATCACACTGTGCTATTTCCAGGCATCATGCAAAGTGCAGGGTACACCCCAAAAGTCAGTGAACACTGAGGAAAAACAAAGAAACCCAG
Organism: Oratosquilla oratoria; assembly: GCF_046742065.1. Classification (NCBI taxonomy): domain Eukaryota; kingdom Metazoa; phylum Arthropoda; class Malacostraca; order Stomatopoda; family Squillidae; genus Oratosquilla; species Oratosquilla oratoria. The sequence goes on along the minus strand of NC_134810.1, from coordinate 18,568,161 downwards.
TGACAATGAAAAAAACAAAACAAAACAAAAAAACACTTCCACTGAAAGTAGTACCACATGTGCTTTGTCTCGTATGGCTATTGAGTGGGTGGATGGCTTAAGGTTACAATTTAGTCACTTTCATGTGCATGGTTTTTGTGAACGAGATATCACACAGGTCCCAAAAATGCAGACTGTTATGCATATTTGAAAAGTTTGCAAAATGGTCTGCGCTAACTGTACTCCACTCCCATTCATCACCCCTCCCTCCCTCTTTTCTTGGCTCCTGGATGATGGGTCATCCCTGCATCTTACCCACTGCCCTGGGTCAGAACCAGTGCAGCAAGACACAGCACATCCATAACAAGGAAAGAAATCCCTTTGGGCTGCATTAAAATGTCATTCACAGCATCATAGCATGCATCACATCATCATCCATACACAACCATTCTCCATTCACCCCTATCTTCTGTCTTCTCTCTTCCTTCCTCAACAGACATTCCCCTCTTTCCCAGTACACCTTTTACGTCATCCATCCATATCATCCTTGGTCGCACCTCATGTTCACTCCCACCACCTTTGCCTTCCACACCTCTTACCAATCTTTCTTTACTCATTCTTTCCATATGTCCAAACCATCCCAATACTCTTTCATCAACCCTATCTCCCAACTCCCTTTCCACCTCTGCTCTTCTCCTTACCTCCTCTGTTCTCACTCTATCCAGCCTAGTAACCCCTACCATACTTCTCAGTCTATTCATCTTGAACACATTTAAACTCTTCCTCTGTTATGTTCCATGTTTCTCCCCCATACAGTGCTGTCCACACAATCATCTTCATACAATCTCCTCTTAGCATCCATTTCCAAATGTATATTTCTCATTACACTTTTTAATCCAAGGCATTTACTTTCAGTCTACATTCTACCTCCACTCCTCCATTTCCTGCCACATTTGCACCCAGGTATCTAAAGCTATCCACTTCCTCCAGCCTCTCTCCTATAATACTCAATTCCAATTTGATGCCATCCTCTCCCCTTGTACCCACATTTATCTTAAACTTCCTTCTTGTGCACACCTTCCAAGACTCTGGCACAAACTTTCTTAGTCCCTCATCTGATCCTGCTACAAGGGCAGTGTCGTCAGCAAACAACAACTGGCTTATCTCCCATTTTTCTCCATTTTCTTTAACTATCTCCAGTCCCTGGCCCATTACCCTCTCACACCACCCTATCCATGTTTAAATTGAACAACCAAGGTGACATAACACATCCCTGGCAAAGTCTCGCCTTTACCTCAAATTATTCACTCTCTCCATTTCTAATCCTAACACAAGCTCTACTACTCTCGTAAAATCTCTTGACTGCTCCTAACAGCTTTCCTCCTATCCCATATGTCTGCAAAACCTCCCACAGTGCCTTTCTGTCTACCCTCTCATAAGCCTTTTCCAAATCCATAAGGGCCCAAAAAACATCCTTAACTTTTCCTAAAGCTTTCTCACACATCTGCCTTACCAAAAACATCTGATCCTTGCAACCCCTACCTGTCTTAAAACCCACACTGTTCATCACCAATTACTCCCTCTGTTCTTCTCCTAATCCTCTCAATTAAAACCATTCCAAAAGCCTTCCCAATTAGACTTGACAAGCTGATCCCTCTGAAACTACTCCACTCACACTTGTCCCCTTTTCCCTTGTAAAGCAAAACTATACAGGCACTTCTCCAGTCCTCCTATACTCTACCCTCTTTTAGACAAACATTAAGAGAGCGTCGCCAGCGATATTTCGAAAAATTCTGGTACATGAGTGAAATTTAGGTAAATATTTCAAAAGAATCTCTATGTTGGTGACAACACTCGTACAAAGTTATACAGTTGTATTTTGTTTCTAATTTTTTATACAGAATAAAATAGATAAAATATTGGCAACCTCTGGCTACCCCATTGTATAAGAAAAAAAAACATTCTGTATATTAAAATAGCGTCAACATTTCTATAGCTATTTCGTTTTTTGCTACAGAATTGTGTTTATGGAGATATTTGGCAATTCCTCCCACCAGCTTACCCCCACAAAGACAGTGGACAGGGCACCTGTACTCTTGAAAAGGTCAGAGGAAGATGACATCACTCCTGGTGCTCTCACCATATGCAACAATTTTGATTCTTTGCCCTGTAATGTTGCTGTGATCATGGGAAAATTAACAAGAAACAAGAGAGTGAAATGGCAGAATATAGAGAGGGCCTGTGAGTGCCTGAAATAGAAACAAGAAGAAGAAAAAAAAAAAAAAGAGGAGGAAAGCAGCAAAGCTGCGCCCAACACTCCACAAGCATTTACTAGCCACGCCCACTTTACACCTCCACCCACACCATGCCACTCACCCTCACCTCACCCTTCATCAGCAAAGAAGAGGAAATTGGAGATTTGCCATACATTGCAACCATCAAACAAATGATTACGAAAATTTAAATCCCCCGTCCTGTAAAGTTTGTTTTTGTTCTTTCTGTTGTAATATCTTTGGTTGTTCTTTATGGATTTTTGTCATTTTTGTTTAATTTGAAAGTAAACATCATGCCCTTTATTTTCTACAGTTTTTTTTTTTTTTTTTTTTTTTTTTTTTTTTTTTTTTTTTTTTATTTTTTTTTTTTTTTTTATGAAACCTAAATTTTGCAGCATTTTTTTTATTACTCAGAGAAACAAATTAAAAAAAAAAATCAGAGGTATTAGGTTGAAAAAATGTATTCAATAAGATTTGTTCCCCAGACTCTAAGCTTTCATTTCATACCAAGCTGAATGATGTGGAAGGATTTTCCCATAAGTAATTAGAATTTCAATAAAGCTCATTTTATCGTCATTAAATATTCAGTATGCCTTATATATACATGGGAGGAACACAATACCCTGTGGAATTACACACTAATGTAAGGGGTATTTATACCTATATTCATTAAACACATATTTGAAAAAAAAAAAAGATTACCTTCTCTATGTGGTGATTGGTTTGACGACACCACCAACACCATCACCACTAGTTGCTACTAGAGGTTGATACTAGTACAGTGATACTAGTCGATACTAGTTTTCGTCATTGCATCGCGCGAGGGGCATGACGCATCGCACGCTGGGCCCTTATCGAGCCATATGCTGTTCTGCTGAAGTTGCATGAGATGTTTACGAAAAAGTCATGTGTGCCCATTGGTCATTTGTGGTATACAGAGAGAATCTTAACCAATCATAATAAGTTGTAGGAGGAGCCTATAGCATCCAGAGGTTTCCTTATAGCCAACAATAGTGTAAACTTCAGTCTTCAGTCTTCTCTCTTAAGAACATAACAGTGTCAAGTTCAGTCTGCTTGGACACCCAAAAGTATTCAGTTAAAGTTATCAGAGCTAAACTATTATCAGTCTAGCCTAAAGCTAAGTACAAGTGATTTGTTCAACGATCAGCGGTTACAGTTGGAACTGCAACCAGGACATTCATACAAGTTCGGTGTCTATTAATTAAGTCCAGCCTCCCACACCCGCACACTCGTACACATCACAGTCATTCACTATATAATTTGAATATAAATTAATATCACACAATAATAAAAGTCACATACTTAGGAAACATTAGTCTCATTCACCACCAAATGTGAAGTGATAATTTCTTAAACATACGTTTGTTCGTGTTCCTTGTTATTCTAGTTATCTTGGCCACAGCTACCACTTACATATACCTATTCATATTTATTCGTAAACAAGGAGGACGACATTGGTGGCGCCGCGGTGGGATTAAAGTTCCCTATTAACGATTAAGTTTCATGTTTAGACTAATGATTAAGTTTCCTGTATACATTAACAATTAAGTTCCCAGTATACATTAACGATAAAGTTCCCTGTATACATTAACAACTAAAAATTTCCCTGTATACATTAACCACAAATACATTGCTAAACAGTACACTCGTGAGAGAAGGACATTGTTTATGAGCATGTATGAAATATTTATGAGCATATATGAGATTTGTGAAATATGTGATATATTCATATATATATTTAAAAAAGTGTGATTAGTGATATGAAGAAGGCATACTCCCCCCCAAAAAAAAAAAAAAAAAAAAAAAACAGGGTGTCCTACAAATTTTACGTGAGAATTTTTGGCGATTCCCTCAAGGTTTAAAAAATTATAAACGGGCAACATTGAATGAAACCTACGAGTATAGAGATATTAATTTTATAAATGGGCAATATTGAGTGAAACCATATCTGTTACAAACGGGCAACATTGAATAAAACCTACGAGGATATCTTATAAACGGGCAACATTGAATAAAACCTACGAGGATATCTTATAAACGGGCAACATTGAATAAAACCTATGAGGATATCTTATAAACGGGCAACATTGAATAAAACCTACGAGGATATCTAAAATAAATGGGCAACATTGAAACATATGAGGATCTATACCCTTACGTTTTTAAGCGGCAATATCAGAATAAGTCTACGAAAAATATCGAAACAAACCGAAAGAAAAAATGGAAAGAATTTGCGGGCAGAAATAAGAAACCAGTGAAGGTGTCGAGTCCCTCTCTATTGAATGTATTTGCAGGCAATTGAATGATTTGTTGAATGTATTAGCGGGCTACTGAATGTATTTTAGCGGGCTAATGAATGTATTAGCAAGCTATGAATGTATTAGCGGGCAAAAAACATAAACCATTGAGGCCAAGGTTAATGGCAATTAAACAAGATTTATGAAATCACGGAGGAAGTCGGTTCCCTCTCGGTTGAAAAGTACAAAGAGGAAGAAATTTTCCTCGGTTTGAAAAAACATGTGTCGCGATCTAAAATTGGAAAAAGAACCAGAAAATATTTTGGAAACTTTATTTTTGTAAAACGATGTCTCAGGTTATACCTTTTCCTAGGAAAAAAGGAGGTACAAAAAGCGCGGTCGTGTCCAGGTTATACCTTTCCCTAGGAAAAAAGGAGGTACGAAAAGCGCGGTCGTGTCCAGGTTATACCTTTTCCTAGGAAAAAAGGAGGTACGAAAAGTGCGGTCGTGTCCAGGTTATACCTTTACCTAGGAAAAAAGGAACTACAAAAAATCTATGTTTCAGGTTATACCTTTACCTAGGAAAAAAGGAACTACAAAAAATCAATGTTTCAGGTTATACCTTTACCTATGAAAAAAGGAGATACGAAAAAACGATGTTTCAGGTTATCCCTTTACCTAGGAAAAAAGGAGATACGAAAAAATTATGTTTCAGGTTATACCTTTACCTAGGAAAAAGGAACTACGAAAAATTAAAAGTCCCACTAGAAATTAATTTAAAAAAGGATATATGTGGTGTCCAAGGTTTATGCCTTTCCTTGATGAAATGAAATTCCCTCTATAAATGAAAAAATATATATAAAAATATATATGAGTGATTGTCGTGAAAGGAGCCGTTAAACTATCAAAAAACATGGAATTTACAAAATCCTCTGTGCCTGAGGCATGTGCGGTTGTACATGTTCCAAGGATGAACAATCCCCTTGGTATATGATATCTCAAACAAAAACTATGTGAAATACAATGAATCCTCGGTAAATGAGGTTTTGAGGTTGAAACATTTCCCTCGTCGAAAGTAATTATACATTATGCAATTAAATGAGGATGAAACATTCCCTAGATAAAGTCCTGCATGTGAGTAAAATAGAAAAAATCTAATTCTTCGATATATAAAAAACCCAAAGAATTAAAGTTATGCCGTGAAATAATTTAATCCCACGAGTTTGGGCTAGCTCCTCAGTAAATGAACATCCAACATGTTAAAAGAAAAATATAAGTGAAATTTTATAATTCCATTTGTGAGAGGAATTCTCGCGTGTTAAGAATTGAATGAGGTTAACATTAAATCCTCGGTAAATTAAAGTCCCGTAAATAAATAAGGAGGACAACTAAGTTTTTCCTGAAATTGAAATCCCCAGATAGTGCCATAGGCATGGTCAATCCCTTTATATAATCTTCTGTTTGCATCCATTCCCAGATGTCTATTTTTCATGACCCTTTTCAACCTCCCCAAGACATTTACTTCCTGTGCTGTGTCTTGCTGCATTGCTTCTGACCTGGACATATGGCAGGAAACAGGGATGGCCCTTCATCCTTGAGGAGCTAAGATTAGAGGGAAACATGAGTTGTGGATAGGAGTGGAATGGGTGTGATTGGATGCTTGCCTTTGATTTGGCTACCTCCCTTATAAAGGGAAGAAGTCCTTGTTATATAGAGAGATAGAATAGCTATATGGAAACAGACCTATAAAACAGAATGGACAGGAATCTGCATTTCCTTCCATGGACTATTATCGATCACTAACTGTGGTTGTCCTCTCAATAAAACTTGGTCCAACAGTGGATATAATTATTTCTTATCCAGTATGAAATAGGTTGGAGTGGTTTTTATGCTTTTGTTTTTTGGCTACCTCCCTTATAAGGGAGGTATATGTATATATGTAGTATATAGTCTGTATGTAGTATGTAGTTTTTAGTATATGGTATGTGGTATCCTTAAAAATATAGAAGCTAAAAATGATGTGATCACATGCATATTAGCTTTGTATTTTAATATGTTACAGAACACAGGAAACGTCCACAACTTGTGACCTCCAGCGGTACTCTGGTGGTGTGCCCAGCCTCTCTCTTGAGCCAGTGGGAAGGAGAAATTAATAGACACATCAAACCTCATAGGATAGACTTTCTTATCTATCATGGACAAAATCGGGAGAAGAGTTTAAAGAGGTAAACTATGGCAGTTTAGGAGGGTATGTAAGAAGAAAAAGCCGAGAGTAAATGAAGAAAGAATTAAGGTGATGAAATATGCAGGGGTTGATGGTTGGGATGAGTTCGATGGGTGAAAGGTTGGAGAAAGTAAAGAATTGTGTATTTGGTGTCACATGTAGCAGGTAATGAAGGAGTAGGTAGTGAAGGTAAACCATAGAGTTAGGGAAGCAAGTAAATATTTAGGAGTATTGAAAAGTGTCATGAGAAGTGGGTATCTGAGGATGAATGTACAAGGGAAATAATTTGCCCATGGCACTGTATAGAGTAAGGATTTAGAATTTGAAGAAGGAAGTGAAGAAGAGCTTAAACTTGTTTGAAAAGTATAGTATGGTGGTTATTGCAAGGATAGAGTGAGAAATGAGATGGATAGTAGGGGTGGGAAGAGAGCTGGCAAATTGGGTTGATCAAAAAATGCTAAGATGGTTTGGGCTTATGGAAAGAATGAGTGAAGAAAGATAGTGTGGAAAGTGGAAGTGGATAGAGGGAACCTGAGAATGAGGTGGATGAATGGGTTTAAAGGTATATTGAATGCATGAGAAATGTTGAGCAAAGAAGAGAATACAAAAGATGGGAGTGAATGGAGAGTGGTTGTAAATGGACGAGAAAATGACACTCCCTGAAATTATATTCTTCTTGTCTGCTCTGTATATTTATTGATTAAATAAGGGAGGGGAGTTGCCATTTAAAGAAACGGGATAAATGAGCTCTGGCTGTCAGGCCCTGCTGTGGAAGTGCTCTGTCTTACTGCATTGCCCCTGACCTGAATTGTGTTGAGAGGAACAGGGATGACCCTTTATCCACAAGGTGCTAAGATGGGAGGGACAACAGATGGGTTTTTGGAGGGGTCTGGAATGAGTGTATGCTTGGACTGTTCAACCCCCCTCCAATGGAGGAGAGTTTTTTAGTGTATGTGCATGTGTACCCACATTCTGCAACAACTTCCATGCCTCCCACCAGACTCGTTGAGCCCAAAATAATCCTTAATATTGGTGAAATATCAAATATTATGTCCAAACTGTACAATTTACAAATGAGAGTTTTGGTTGGAAAAGGTAAGCAATTGTTGTGAAATGAACTGCAGAATGGTATCAGTTAAGTTTAATGTGCATGTGTACCCACATTCTGCAACAACTTCCATGCCTCCCACCAGACTCGTTGAGCCCAAAATAATCCTTAATATTGGTGAAATATCAAATATTATGTCCAAACTGTACAATTTACAAATGAGAGTTTTGGTTGGAAAAGGTAAGCAATTGTTGTGAAATGAACTGCAGAATGGTATCAGTTAAGTTTAATGATGTACTTATAGTTTCATTGTAAGTTGAAGGAGTGATGAGGTAATGTATTAAAGGATTATGATAATGATAAGAATGGATGATAAACTGACATGACCCAAAGGGATTTCTCCTCATTTTTTCTCTTGACTGATTAGGTGATGAGTGGTTGTGGGGATAAACTATGACTGTCAGGCTCTACTGTGGAGGTATTGTGTCTTGCTGCATTGCTTCTGATTCAGGCACTGGGCAAGAGACAGGGATGGCCCTTCATAAGTAGACGAGATTTTAAAAGAGAAACAAATGGGATGGGTGGTGGGTTGGTGCATGTCTTGTTGGCTACCTCTCTTGTAAGAGGCAAGAAACCTTTTAGTATATAGGTAGATAGACTTACATATACCAACAGCTTTTTCCCCCTTACAAGGGGGTAGCCAAAGTCAAAGGCATAAATACACTCCCAGCCATTTCATCCCCACATACTCCACTCCCATTCACTACCCCTCCCCACAAAAATCTGATCCATGCAACCCCTACTTATCCTAAACTCACACTGTTCCTCACCAATTACTCTCTCTGTTCCTCTCCTAATCCTCTTGGTCAAATCCCTCCCATAAGCTTTCCTAACTACACTCAACAAACTGATTCGTTTGAAACTACTACACTCACACTTGCCCCCTTTTCCATTGTAAAGCAGAACTATACATGCACTCCTCCAGTCCTCTGGCATTCTACCCTCTTTTAGACAAACATTAAGCAACCTCACCAGCCAGTCCACCATCACTGTACCTGTTTTTTTAAACACTCCACATGACATCCATCCAACCCAGGTGAATTACCTGCTCTCATCATTTTAATAACTGCTTTCACCTCATTTTGCCTTATTTTTCCTTATACATACATACATATACCAAGGCCTTTTCCCCCTTTCAAGGGAGGTAGCCAAAAAGAAAAAGGCACAAAATCATTCCCACCCATTTCATCCCCAAATACACTCCACTCCCCACCACCCTCCCTCTTATCTTAGCACCTCCTGGATGACGGGTCATCCCTGCACCTTATTCACTGCCCTGGGTCGGAGGCAGTGTCGCAAGTCACAGCACATCCACAGCAAGGCCGCTTCATTAAATCTGCGACTCCCCCTCTCCGTCCCCCCATGCAGAAAAGGAGAAGACGGGGAGAAATCCCTTCGGGCTGTGTCAAATTTTGCTCACACATACTACCTCACCCCCCATCCCCCCACCCATTCCACCTCATGCATCACATCATCCATATACAACCATTCTCCATTCACCCCTATCTTCTGTCCTCTCCCGTCCTTCCTCAACAGACATTCCCCTCTTCCTGAAAGCCCCCTTCACCCCATCCATCCATCTCATCCTAGGACGTCCCCTCATGTTCGCTCCCCCCACATCTGCCTTCCATACCTCTTTTACTAGTCTTTCTTCACTCATTCTTTCCAAACCATCCTAATACTCTTTCATCAACCCTATCTCCCAACTCCCTTTCCACCCCTGTTCTCCTCCTCACCTCCTCATTTCTCACTCTATCCAGCCTAGTAACCCCCATCATACTTCTCAGACACCTCATCTCAAACACATTCAAACTCCTCTCTTCCTCTCTTTTGTTCCATGTTTCTGCTCCATACAGTTCTGCTGGCACAATCACTCCTTCATACAGTCTCCTCTTAGCATCCATTCCCAAATGTCTATTCCTCATTGCACTTTTTAATCCACCAAGGCATTTACTCGCTTCTCTCAATCTACATTCTACCTCCACCTCCACTCCATCTTTTCCTGCCACATTTGCACCCAAGTATCTAAAACTATCCACTTCCTCCAGTCGCTCTCCCTTGATGCTCACTTCCAGTCTGCTGCCACTTTCACCCCTTGTACATCTAATCACCTTACTTTTACCCACATTTATCTTCAGCTTTCTTCTTTCACACACTCTCCCAAACTCTGTCACCAACTTCCTCAATCCCTCCTCCAATCCTGCCACAAGCCCAGTGTTATCCACAAACAACAGCTGGCTCACCTCCCACTTTTCTCCATTTTCATTAACCATCTCCAATCCCTGAACTGACCCACTACCCTTGCATTTACCTCTTGCACCACCCCATCCATGTATAAGTTGAACAGCCAGGGTGACATAACGCAACCCTGACAAAGTCCCACCTTTACCTCAAACCACTCACTCTCTTCATTTCTAATCCTGACACATGCTCTACTACTCTCACAAAAACTCTTGACAACTCCTAGAAGCTTTCCTCCTATCCCGTATATCCACAAAACCTCCTACAATGCCTTCCTGTCTACCCTTTCGTAAGCCTTTTCCAGATCCATAAAAGCCAAAAAAACATCCTTCTCCTTTCCTATAGCTTTCTCACATATGTCTTGTCACAAAAATCTCATCTACACAACCTCTACCTGTCCTAAATCCACACTGTTCCTCACCAATTACTCCCTCTGTTCCTCTCCTAATCCTCTCAATCAAGATCCTCCCATAAGCCTTCCCAATTACACTTTACAAGCTAACCCCTCTGAAACTACTACACTCACACTTGTCTCCTTTTCCCTTGTAAAGTGGAACTATACGGGCAGTCCTCCGGCACTCTACCTTCTCTCCAGCACACATTGAATAACCTCACCAACCAGTCCACCATCACTGTACCTCCTTTTTTTTAGACATTCTGCATGGCATCTATCCAGACCAGGTGCCTTACGGGTTTGAATAAGGAAATAAATTCACATAGTCTCAGTGCTAATGTTGATATATGTTTTTCATATTGTAAGGATTATCATAAATACTATACAATAACTGTATTTTATTATAATTTGAAATATATTTTTGTACAGGCTGGCAAGGTATGATATAGTTCTGACAACATACCAGCTGGCCATGAGAGAAGCCTTTCCAACAGGGAAACCGAAGAGTACAGACATTGACAGCAATGGTAATGTGGTAAGTTGACTTTTAATTTTGTTGTCTGGTGCTCCAGATCAGGGTGAACAGCAATCCCTAACAGATGAAGAGAGACTATCACTCTACAACCTTGAATCTCTTGCAGAAGACTCATGGTTCTCAAGAATCTGGCCATAGACACCAGGTCCATCATTACATTGCTCCAGATCTCTTTTGCAGGAGACCTGCAGTCACTAGGTAACTGGCAATAGCCTCTGGTTTGGCCCATAAATCACTCAAACAAGATATTTTGTATTATCGTAGTGAGAGGGACAGTGTAGCATATGAGGGATTCATTGTCTTCTGTGTGATGGTTACATCTGGGGCAGTTACCTAGTGACTGCAGGTCTCCTGCAAAAGAGATCTGGAGCAATGTAATGATGGACCTGGTGTCTATGCCCAGATTCCTGAGAACCATGAGTCTTCTGCAAGAGATTCAAGGTTGTAGAGTGATAGTCTCTCTTCATCTGCTAGGGATTGCTGTTCACCCTGATCGCTGCTTGCTACACTGCTTCTGATCCAGGGCAGTGGGCAAGATGCAGGGATGATCCATCATCTGGAGGAGCCAAGCTAAGAGGAAGGGAGGTTTGGTGAATGAGAGGATGAAATGGATGGGAGTGGGTTGTATTCCTTTCTTTTTTGTCTACCTCCCTTTTAAGGGGGAAATAGCCATAGTTATATGTATGTATGTACATTCTACCTCCACATCCACTCCTCCCTTTCCCACCACATGTGCCCCCAAGTATCTAAAGCTTTTTATCTCCTCCAGCCTCTCATTTAATACTCATTCCCAAATTGCTGCCATCCTCTTCCCTTGTACATCTCATCACCTTACTTTTACCCAATTTACCTTGAACTTTTTCCTCTCACACACCTTCCCAAACTCTATTAGTAACTTCCTTAATCCCTTCTCTGATCCTTCTACAAGCACAGTGTCATCAGCAAAGAACAACTGGCTTATCTCCCATTTCTCTCCATTTTCTTTAACCATGTCCAGTCCCCTGCCTATTACCCTTGCATTTACTCTCTCACCACCCCATCCATGTACATATTGAGCAGCCATAGTGACATGACACATCCCTGGTGATGTCCCACCTTTACCTGAAACCACTTGCTCTCTCCATTTCTAATTCTAACACAGGCTCTACCAATCTCGTAATTACATACATACATATACCAAGGCTTTTTCCCCCTTACAAGGGAGGTAGCCAAAAATAAAAAGGCATAAAATCATTCCCACCCATTCCATCCCTGAATACCCTCCACTCCCCTCCACCCTGCCTCTTATCTTAGCACCTCCTGGCTGACAGGTTATCCCTGCACCTTGTCCACTGCCCTGGGTCAGAAGCAGAGTCGCAAGACACAGCACATCCACAGCAAGGCCGCTTCATTAAATCGGCAGCCCTCCGTCTCTGTCCCCCCATGCATAAAAGGAGAAGACGGGGAGAAATCCCCTCAGGCTGCATCAAATTTTGATCACACATACTACCTCACCCCCCATCCCCCTCCCATTCCACCTCATGCATCACATCATCCATATACAACCGTTCTCCATTCACTCCTGTCGTCTGTCCTCTCCCGTCCTTCCTCAACAGACATTCCCCTCTTCCCCAAAGCCCCCTTCACCCCATCCATCCACCTCATCCTAGGACGTCCCCTCATGTTCACTCCCTCCACATCTGCCTTCCATACCTTTTTTACTAGTCTTTCTTCACTCATTCTTTCCATGTGTCCAAACCATCCTAATACTCTTTCATCAACCCTATCTCCCAACTCCCTTTCCACCCCTGTTCTCCTCCTCACCTCCTCATTTCTCACTCTATCCAGCCTAGTAACCCCCATCATACTTCTCAGACACCTCATCTCAAACACATTCAAACTCCTCTCTTCCTCTCTTATGTTCTATGTTTCTGCCCCATACAGTGCTGTTGGCACAATCACTCCTTCATATAGTCTCCTCTTAGCATCCATTCCCAAATGTCTATTCCTCATTACACTTTCGTAATTACACTTGTATTTAAAATAGTTTAAAACCTGGAAATTAGAATTATTATTTTTTGGTCCTAATCTTTCATAGATGATTTTGAGGGGTTTTGAATTGATTTTAACAACTATGTTTTTATTGAATTGGACTTATTGAATTTGTACTTATTGCATTGTAAAAATTTTCTATTCTGTGATGAATTTTCAGATGCGACCCAAGAATCAGGGGTGTCTTTATCATGTTGGCTGGACCCGAATTATCCTGGATGAAGCACACTCTATCCGTAACCATAAGAGCCAGACAGCACAGGCAGTTTGCATGTTGAAGGGTGGCAGGCGCTGGGCTGTAACAGGGACACCATTGCACAACAAGGAAATGGATTTGTTCTCGCTCCTTCGCTTCCTCAGAGCTTCACCCTTTGATGAATATACGGTGAGTATTAAGTGTAATTTACCTCCCTTGTAATACAGGAGGGAAAAGCCCTTGGTGTATTAAGTACTCTAGTGTCACAGAAGTGGAGAAGTTTTAAGTATCAAGGGATGAAGGTGGTGGAAAAGAGTTACATAGTGAAGGAAGTGAATAAATGTTTGGATGCTGTTGGAAAGTGTGGTGAATAATTGTTGTTTAGGAAGATGTAGAAAGAATAGTATGAAGGAGTGATTGTGATGGAAGAGAGACTTGGAGTGTAAGAGAGGCTGAAAAAAAGAGGTGAATGTTTTTAGAATGTGTTTGGGAAATATGATGGTGTCTCAAAGAATGGATAGAGTGAAAAATGTGGAGGTGATCCTGAGAAAAAAAATTAGAATGAAATAGATAGATGAGGTGGTAAGAGCTTTGAATGCACATGATCTGTCAATAGAATAGGGAAGAGAGAGTGTAAGAAATGGGAATGTGTGGAAGGAGATAAAGTAGATCAGTAAATGATGCAGCACAAAGAAATGCTCCTGTATCTATCTACAAGTCTATTTATATACCAAGAGCTTCTTCCCCCATATTAGGAAGGTAGCCAGCCAAGGCATGATATATAGATATATAGCCTGGAAGGTTGTACCAAAGTGCAGTGGTAATGTGGTAAGAGACTTGGAGATAGCCTTCCAGACAGCAACAGAATATCTTTTCATTGAGTGACATATGGGCTGAACCGGTGGCTATAGGGTTCAAGGGCTTGTAGCAATTGAGGATTGGAGTAGCAAATTAATTGATTGATATATCTATATGATGGATGGATGATATTTTGATGCAGTCCAAAAGGATATTCAACACCCCCCCTTATAGAGTATAGGTACCCCCACAAAAAAAAAAAAAACTTGAATTATTGTTGCATATGAAAGACAACTTTATTAGAAACAAAATGCTTTTAAAAATTTTGAAATAGCTTGAAAAATAAGGGAGATACAATTTTTAAATTATTTTTTTAGCCCACATTTTTGGCTAGACTTTACCATAACAAAGTGTTAGAATTAAGGGTAGTAATTTGTAAAAATTACAGTAAAGAAATACACATTAACTCTAAACCACTGGTCCAATTTGATTAAAATTCGGAATACTTGGGTTTTATAGATCAACAAATCACATGAGCATGTCAAAAACAATGTGAGACATCTCCATCATACCATATTTGCCTTTTCATGGCAACCATGGGGCTGTCAATGGTGGGTCTCGCTAAACGCCGACCAAAGTCTACCAACGTCGACCAAAACCACGCAATGACGGTTTTTGCTCAAATGCATAATTCATATATAAAAAAATAGCATATGGTTACATTATTTGACCTATTTTCTTTAAAATGGGTGATTTCCATGTAAAATGATCAAAGAGAAGTTACGTTTTTATCCTCTGCAAAATTACCAACCGGCAACCAACGCCGACGAAACCCAAACAATGATGGCTTTTGCTCAAATGACAAAAACGTAACTTCTCTTTGATGATTTTACATGGAAATCACACATTTTAAAGAAAATAGTTCAGATAATGCAACCATATGCTATTTTTTATATATAAATTATGCATTTGGGCAAAAACCGTCATTGCGTGGTTTTGGTCGGCTTTGGTCGACGTTGGTCGGCAGTTGGCGGTTGTTAATTTTGCAGAGGATAAAAACGTAACTTCTCTTTGATGATTTTACATGGAAGTCACACATTCTAAAGAAAATAGGTCAGATAATACAACCATATGCTAATTTTTATTTATAATTATACATTTGAGCAAAAGCCATCATTGTTTGGGTTTGGTCGGCGTTGGTTGCCGGTTGGTAATTTTGCAGAGGATAAAAACGTAACTTCTCTTCAATCATTTTACATGGAAATCACACATTTTGAAGGAAATAGGTCAAATAATGCAACCATATGCTATTTTTTATATATAAATTATGCATTTGAGCAAAAACGTCATTGTGTGGTTTTGGTCGTCAATGGTGATGTGTAAACAAAATCAAACATGAACTGGACACATCAGATTCATGGGTGATATGCCTATATGTGATGACCCTAAGCTCAAACATCAAGTGATCAACGCTCTTAAGCTTCTCATATCCGGGAGAAAATAGGTTGATAAACATGTTTATGTATATTTAAATAATATTTAGTGATACCTTACCTTAATATTTTTACTCGGAAAACTATGTTGCCGAGTTTGATAACCAAATTTCCGTTCAAATCGCTGAAGAAATTTTCTATTTAAAGAATTGGGCATACACTTGCAAAACAACAAGGTAATTTTAATATCTTGCGCATCCGCTGAATGTGGGAAGCATTCAGATTAAACTAAACAGAAGCTAGTGGTCCGCAACAAATGGCGACGTAAACATTACATGGTCGACAGTGGCGTCGCGCGTGGATTCCGGAGTACCTATAGAGTATATGTTGTGTTGTTGGTGTGCATAATTGTGTACAATGCTGTCTTCCATAATGTGTTGTATAGTATGGGGTGAAGTGTTATAGCCTGGACAGATGTTTGCAGTGCGTTCATCTATCTGCCTTTGGTACGGTAATTTAGAAGGACTGGGTGGTGGCTGCACCACAACCTGACCAAGTGAACTTTGTCCTCTCAAGAAAGAGAGGCTTGAGAGAGATGGATGTCAGGGGATCTGGCATGCAGTAATGTGTTGTTGATGGAGCAGTGAACAATAATATGATTATGGATATGCTTATAGATGTGGGTATCTAATGGTTGTGGAGAAAGAGAAGAGAGTATTTGTGTGTGATATAGGCATTTGAGTATTCTTTTGATATTGGCATGAATAAATCATACGAAAATTGACTAAAACATATGAATCTGTTTTCCCTAAAAAAGCGTAGACTCAAAGGTGACTTGATACAGGTCTTTAAAGTTCTAAAGGGAATTGACAACATCAAAAGTGACAAAATTTTCACATTGAATGAGAATCAGACAAGAAACAATGGTATCAAACTGTCCGAAAATAGATTCAATTTGGAAGTAGGTAGAAACAACTTTGCCAACCATGTAGTTAATGAATGGAATAAACTTCCTGCACAGGTAGTGCAATGTAGTTCAGTTCGAAGCTTTAAGAATCATTTATATAAACACCTAAGCAAGATGCTATAAAGATTATGATTTATTTTATATTATTTGTTTTTGTTTTGTTATCATTTGTCTGTTTGATTTTCAATTATTATTAGTTCTATGTCAATTTATCCTTATTTACTATTCACCTGTTTGTTTGTTATTTAACTATACCTATGCATTCATTTATGTACTTTATTTGTTATTTACATTATTATAGTTTTTATTTATTATTTTATTATTATGATTTTTTTCGCATCCGACCTAGATATGGACCAAAAGGTCTCCTGTCGGCATGCTCCACCTTTGTAATCCTTTGTAATCCTTTGTAATCCTTTGTAATGTTGTTGTTATTGTCGTTCCCTAGACTGTCTGTCCAAGCAGTCCCATCTCCCCAAGGAATGCCATGGCCAGGATGGGGTTTTCCCACAAATCCTTTATAGAGTGTATGTTGTGTTGTTTGCATGCATGATTGTGTATAATGCAGTCTTCCATTATGTGTTGAATAGTATGGGGTGAAGTGTTACATCCTAGGCAGTTGTCCATAGTGTGATCATCCAGTCTCTTTTAATAGCTCAGAAGGGCTGGGTGGTGGCAGCACTGCAGTCTGGCCAGATGGACTCTGTCCTTTCGTTGGAGAGAGGATTCAGAGGGATGGATATCAGGGGGTCTAGCATGCAGAAGTGTGCTGTCTTTTAGTGTGTTAATGGAACAGTGAGTGATATGATTATGAATATGTTTCCAGAGGCTGGTATTTGGTGGTTGTGGAGGAAGAGAAGAGAGTATTTGTGTGTGATATAGGTATTTGGGTGGTTTTTTTTTGGTGTGTGTGGATGTTCTGCTATGTAGTGTAGTGGGTGTGTTGTTTTTGTGGAGGCTGCAGCAAGTGTTTGTGTGCCTTTCATGTCAAGGTGATACTTGACTTTGAGAACTTTTGTTTCATGGTGTAGATGGTATGTAGGTGTTGTATTTGTGCAGGCTGCAATTGTTTTTAGGGCTTTGTTTTGTATGGTCTCAATGGTGTTGAAGTGTGTCTCACTGAGATTAGGTGCCCATGTGGGACTTACATAATTCATCACTGAGCATATGCAGTGTTTGTATATTGTAGTATTAGTTTCTTTGTTTTGTCCAAATGTTGTTCCAGTGAATGATTTAAATGCATGGGTGTTCTGCCATATGGTGTAGTGGGTGTTCTGTGTTTGTGGAGACTGCAGCAAGTGTTTGTGTACCGCTCATGTCTTTGAGGACTTTCATTTCATGGTGTAAATGGTTTGTAGGTGTTGTATTTGTGCTGCCTGTAATTATCTTTATGGGTCTCAGTGAGATTAGAGGCCCATCCAGGGGTTGCATAATTCAAAACTTGAGCATATAGTTTGTATACTGTAATGGTAGTTTCTTTGTCATGTCCAAATGTTGTACTTGCAATTGATTTAAGTGCATTGAGTCCAGGTGTGCATTTTGTCTTTGTGATGTGTAGTTTGAATGATGTGATATGCTATGCCAAGAATGGTGTGGTATGAATGTGTTGTTGATAAAAAAAAGGCATGGTATGTATTTGTGTTCTTTGCTGTCCATTTGATGAGAAGTGTGGCTGTGAATTTGGTTGGGGCAATTTTGAGTCTGTAGTAAACTAGGTGTTGGTTGTATTGAGGTATGGTTGTAGTATTTCTGTGGCTCTGCATTAGAATGTGTGCATGTAATTGTTATGTTGTCTACATATGAAGTGACTTGTATTTCTGGGTTATGGGGTGTGGGTATATTGTGCATGTATAGATAAGAGTATGAGGGATAGGACAGAGCCCTGAGGTACTGCATTCCTAAAGTTTCTTGTGTGTGATGATTGGCCATTATATAACACAGGTATTTCTGCCTGAGAAATAGACATTTGGGAATGGATGCTAAGAGGAGATTGTATGAAGGAGTGGTTGTGCCAACAGCACTGTATGGGGTAGAAACATGGAACATAAGAGAGGAGTTTGAATGTGTTTGAGATGAGGTGCCTAAGAAGTATGATAGGGGCTACTAGGCTGGATAGAGTGAGAAATGAGGAGGAGAGTAGGGTTGGAAAGGGAGTTGGGAGATAGGGTTGATGAAAGTGTATTGGGATGGTTTGGACACATGGAAAGAATGAGTGAAGAAAGGTTAGTGAAAGAGATGTGGAAGGCAGAGATGGAAGGAATGAACATGAAGGTGTGACCAAGGGTGAGATAGATGGTGTAAAAGGGGCTTTGGGAAAGAAGGGAAAGTCTGTTGAGGAAGGAAGAAGACAGAAGATAGGGGTGAATGGAGAATGGTTGTGTATGGAAAGTGCTGTGATGCATGGAAGGAGTAGGGGGATGGGGTGAGGGAGTATGTGTGAATGATATTTTGACACAGCCCAAAGGGATTTCTCCCAGTCTTCTCTTTATATGTATGAGAGGATGGAGAGGGGTGGTCACTGATTAAATGAAGTGGCCTTGCTGTGGATGTGCTATGTCTTGCTACAGTGCGTCTGACCAAGGGCAGTGGGCAAGATGCAGGGATGACCCATCATCCAGAGGAGCCAAGATAAGAGGGAGGGAGGGGGATGAATGGGAGTGGAGTATGTGGAGGTTGGAATAGGTGGGAGTGGATTTTATCCCCCCCTTTTTTTTTTTTTTTTTTTTCCTTCGTCTGTCTCCTTTGTATATGTATGTAAATAACTGGCCAGCCATCTTTTGATATTATTGTGCATGTCTGTATCATATATTGTGTTTCTGGAGGCCTATCTGAAGTGATGCTGTCAAAAACTCTATGTAAGGTCAATTAGAGAAGTGTTTGTTATGTGTGTCGGTCTAAAAATGTGTTGTGATTTGGCAAGGGGGATATGTGGTGTGAAGAGTTGTAGTATGAGGTATTTTATGACTAGAGGGGGTGCAGAGAAGTGTGATTGGGTGGTGTGATGCTGGAACTCTTGGGTCTTTTTTAGGTTTGGAGATTGTAATGTGTTGTGTGAATAGCTGTAGTTTGCAATGTTGGTAAGTGCATGCATTCCATGTTGTCCAAGGTGTTTCAGATGGATGTTACTTGTGTTGTATGAACCAGAAGCAGGTGAGTGCTTGAGATTATAGATTGTATGCTTTGTCTGGCTTTCTATGAAGGGTGTATAGTCTTGAGTGTGGGGAAGTCTTTCTTATGTCAGATGATACATTGGTCATCATAGTGAGGAATGAGATGGCTTGTCGTTTGAAGAGGGAAGAAGCCCTTGGTAATGTATAGATAGTTCCTTATAGCAAACAATATTTTGAAAGTACTCTTATGATTTTATCAGTAAGTGTTGGGGATAGAGGGATAAAGGTGATGCTTACAGACATGTATATTACCTTGTTTTATTTTGGTTTTATAGTGCTGGAAGCATCAGGTGCAGAACAACAGTGCCCAGGGAATGCAACGGCTGAACCTCTTGGTCAAGGCCATGATGCTTCGAAGGACAAAAGACCAAGTGGACAATCAGACAGGCAAAGCCATTGTCCAGTTGCCACCTAGGCAGGCAATACAACACAAGTTGGAGCTATCACAAGAGGAGAGGAAGATATATGACACAGTTTTTGCCTTTTCCAGGTGTGTTCAAGGGTTTTTTCATGTATAATCATGTATAATGTGTAGTTGTAGATTTGTGATTTTGTTTGTTTATTCAGTAAATTCATTCATAATGATTTAATCCAGCACCTCTTAAAATTAACTGCTGTACCCAACTGCATTGCCCTTGACTTGAACAGTGTGGCAGGGAAGAGGAGTGACCCTTTGAGTTGAGGTGTAAGGGGTGTTAAATGGGTTGGTAATGATAATTGTTGACTTGAGTTTCACTGACCAGAAACCTGCAGCTCCACAGTGGCTTATAGTGGTCCACAGGCCTTTACATATATCTGTCTGAGAAGAAACTTTGGACATTTGTCTGTGTTTTGTGTGTGTGTTTACCTAGTTATATTTTACGGAAAGAGAGCTATGCTCATAGTGCATATATACATACATATACCAAAGGCTTTTTCCCCCTTACACAGGGGGTAACCAAAAAGAAAAAGGCATAGAAATCACTCCCACCCATTTCATTTCCCATATATTCCACTCCCCTCCACCCTCCTCCCTCCCTCCTATCTTGGCACCTCCTGGATGACGGGTCATCCCTGCATCCTGTCCACTGCCCTGGGTCAGAAGCATTGTCACAAGACACAGCACATCCACATCTCATAGTGACCTGCTTAATTTGTATCTTTCCACAACCAGTTTGTTCTTAAAATCTTGTATAGTTTTAGCACTCACTGTTTCCTCATTCAGTTTGTTACAGATATCTATCACTCTGTGTGGGAAGCTATTCTTTTTCAGATCTCTTCTGTAACTGTCCTTCTAGTTTCTTCTTGTGTCCTCTTGTTTTTCTTCTGTCCCACTTTGTAAGTCGTCTCTATCAAGAATTTCCATCCCTTTCATAATTCTGTAGATGGTTAGCAAATCACCTCTTTCTCTTCTTTGTTCCAGGGCTGGTAGATTTAGTTTATCCAAAATTAGAGTGTTGGTGCCATCTTTGCCATTGCTCTGTGAATTCTTCTTCTTCTTCTTCTTCTTCTTCTTTTTTTTTTTTGTGTGTGTGTGTGTGTCTTATCAGTGTTTCTTTACCATTTCTTCATCCATGTATTCAAAGGCTTCTTTCATTGAGAAATTAGGCAGTGAGGAGGATAGTGGATATGGAAAGGGAGTTGGGAGATAGGGTTGATGAATGAGTATTGGGATGGTTTGGGCACATGGAAGGAATGAATGAAGAAAGATTAGTAAAAGATGTGTGGAAGACCAGTAGAAGGAATGAACATGAAGGGGAAAACAAGGATGAGATGGATGGGTTAAAAGGGGCATTAGGAAAGAGGGGAATGTCTGTTGAGGAAGGAAGAGAGAAGACAGAAGATAGGGGTGAGTGGAGAATAGTTGTGTATGGATGATGCTGTGATGCAAGGATGGGTGTGGGTAGGGGATTTGGGGGGGGGGGGTTAGGAAGTGGTTATGTGTGAATGATATTTTGACACATCCCCAAGGGATTTCTCTCCATCTTTCTTTCTGCCTGAGGGGATGGAGGGGGGGGTTGCCCTTTAAATGAAGCAGCCTTGCAGTGGATGTGCTGTGTCTTGTTACATTGTTTTTGACCCAGGGTAGGGGGCAAGATGCAGGGATGACCTGTTATCCAGAAGGAGCCAAGAAAAGAGGGAGGGAGAGGTGGTGAATGGGAGTGGAGTATGTGGGGATGAAAAGGGTGGGAGTGGACAGCCTTTGACTTTGGCTTCCACCCTTGTAAGGAGAAAAAAGTTGTTGGTATATGTATGTTTGTATGTATTAATATTTGTGTTTGACAGGTCTACACTCATCCATTACATGAAAACCCAAGAGGAGAAGGATGAGGAGAAGAAACAGAAATGGGGAGGAGACAAGCCTCAGCTGGATATTCAGAAGAAATCTAATGGTAAAATGGCTTCTTTTGTATTTGTACAGATAAGGACTTAAACTCAGAGTACATTACAAGCTGACTGAAATTCCTTGGGGATTACAGTAAAAAGAAAATCAGTGAGATGAAGTTGCCACTTTCATCTGCAAATTGAATCAGATTGTAGGGCATTAGCTAGAAGAAAACTTATGACAGGTGGAAGGGATCTCATTTGCAAAGAATTATAAGAAATATTCCATAATCATTTAGCACTCTTTCCCTCTCCCTCCCCTCCCCCTCTCTCTCTTTCCTTCCTTCCCACCCCTGTTCCTCCCCTCTTCGTCGCTTCATCCTCTCCTTTTCCATCCCCTTTTCTCTTTCTCTCTCCTTCTCTTTCTCCAAATCTCTTCCCCTTTCCTTCCCTCTTTCTGTCTCGCCCTTTGTATCATTCTATCACTCTCCTTTCCTTCTCTCCTCTCTCTCTCTCTCCCTCCCTCCCTCCCTCCCTCCCTCCCCATCCCATCTCCTCTCTCTCTTTCTATCTCCCCCTCCCCTCCTCCACCTCTCTCTCAACCCCCATCTTTCTCTTTCTCTCTCTCCTCCCTCCTTCATTTCCCTTTTCCCCTTCATCTCTCATTCCTTCCCCCACCTCTCTCCCATTCTCTCTTTCTATTGTTGTTCCCTTTCTCTCTTCCTCCCACTCCCCCCCTCACTCTCTCTCCTCTCCCTGTTCCTCTCCCTCTCTCTCTCCCTCTTTCTCTTTCATTTGATATTGTAATATACACATGGACTAATCTTTTTCTTTTTATTGAATTTGCAGATTACAGGTTTACCCCTTCCCTTAATGAAGATAATTTGGCCATTTCTGGTGACATCAAAACACACCATGTGCTAGTTCTCCTCCTGAGGCTGCGTCAGGTGTGCTGCCATGCATCTCTCATCAAAGCGGTGGGTCAATATTTGCATATCCATGGTTTTATTTCCTGCAGGTCAGTTTGATCAAAGTTTTGTAATGGAGGGACCAGTTGGTGAAATTCCTCTCCCTCACTGCCCATTTTTAGAACTCATCAAGATCTTAACCCTACATGAAAAGTTGAGTCTGAGTATGGAAGATATTAGTGATTAAGTATTTAAAATCATTATGAAAATATGGCATAAGAAAACGACCTGAAAATCTAGAAGTATTACATGTAGCATGTGCACACAAGATGTTATTTCATAGATATATATACCTTATTAGTGTATTACCTACATTATATCATTTAGTTAGTACATTGTGGTCAATACATTAGAAAGCATTAATTGAATTACTGAAAGGAGGAGGAAACATAGTAATTATGGGTGACTTTAACTTAAAAGAAATATGTTGGGAAGAAATAACAATGAAAGGTTGAGAAGACCTTTGGGGTAATAAACTTCTGGATATGACCATTGAATACACAATGACTCAATGGGTAAAGGAGAATACCAGATATAGAAACAATGAAGAACCATCGAGAGTAGACTTAATATTTATGCCAGTGCCTGAAATTGTGGATAATATGGAATACAAGACACCAATTGGGAAAAGCACAATGACAAAAATATGTGAAAAAGTTATCAAAAGTAAATGGATTAACCCCTTCCATACGGTGACGCCTACGTAGGCGTCATGAGGAGCAAGTGGGTACGCAAGGATGCTGACGTCGGCGTCTTGATTATATTTATTGTAGTTGTACCTGCGTGACCCCCATACTCTGTAAACTGGCTTCATCATATTTTCTATGGTTATCAAAATTCACGGGTGAAAGAGAGAACGATTAATACAGCAGTACATACATACATACATATACCAAGGCTTTTTCCCCCTTACAAGGGAGGTAGCCAAAAAGGGAAAGGCATAAAAACACTCCCACCCATTTCATCCCTACATACACTCCACACCCCTCCCACCCTCCCTCTCATCTGAGCACCATGAATACAGCGGTGACTTTATTTTTTATAATGCGAGTATTGTGACACAACATCACACGTCTGGCAGCTAATGCTGCCCACGAGATTTTGGCCCATATTGAAGGAGTTAAACATCTGGAAGAAAATAATATACTGAATCCAAAACAATTTGGCTTTAGACCAGGAAGATCATGTGCCACTAACTTGATTTGCTTTTACTTGAGGCTAATAGAAATAATACAAGAAAGGGACAGATGGGTGGATTGTGCTTACCTAGATTTACAAAAAGCATTTGATAAAGTACCACACCATAAGCTACTAAGAAAAATTGAAACAAAAGGTGGTGTACAAGGAAAGTTATTGAAATGAATGGGAGAAAAATGACGGTGGTACTTAGAGACAAAAACTTGACATGGGAAGAAATGATAAGTGGAGTCCCACAAGGTTCTGTATTGGCTTCAATAATGTTTGCCATATATATAAATGACATGGATGAAAGTGTGGAATGTTATATGAACTTCTTTGCAGATGATGCAAAACTACTAAAGTACAGAAGGGACAAAGCTTGGAAAAAGTGGAGAAAAGACAAAAAACAAAGCAAATGGCAAATTTATGTTAACTATAGAAATGAGTATGTTAATGTGAGAAGAGAGGAGAAAAGGAACCATGAGAAGGATATTATAGACAAATGCAAAGAGCAACCCAAACTATTCTATCGGTATGTGAATGGTAAACTTAAAAACAAACAGGAATTGGTGAAACTATGCCAAGGAAACATAGAATACACAGAAGATTTAGAGATGGCCGAAGTCATGAACAATCACTTTAAATCTGTTTTCACCAGAGAGAAAATACCGAATTGTGACATAGACAAAAACAAGAAATCTCCCCTCATGAATGAGTTTACAGCATCACTAAAGGAAATATCAGAACATTTATCAAGGCTGGATGTCAGAAAATCACATGGCCCGGACGGTATTGCAAATTGGATTCTAAAGGAGTGCAAAGAAGAACTAACAGACAAAATACACATCTTAATAAACAGCTCACTCAAAGAAGGAAAGATACCCGAGGACTGGAAAAACGCTAACATTGTACCAATACACAAAGGAGGAAACAAAGAAGAACCCACCAACTATAGGCCAGTATCTCTAACAAGCACCATTGCCAAAATTTGTGAGAAAATAATCAAGAATAGATGGGTAAAACATCTGGAAGACAATGACATATTAAACCCAAGACAATTCGGATTCAGACAAGGAAGATCATGCTCCACAAACTTAATATGCTTTTACTCAAGACTAATAGACATAGTGCAAGAAAGAAATGGATGGGCTGATTGTGCATTCCTAGACTTGCAAAAAGCCTTTGACAAAGTACCACACAGAAAACTACTAAAAAAACTGGAACACATAGGAGGAATACAGGGAAACCTACTAAAATGGATAGAGGACTTTCTGACTGGTAGAAAGATGAGAGTAGTGCTCAGAGAAAAATATTCAGACTGGAAAGAGGTGATCAGTGGAGTACCGCAAGGATCTGTGCTGGCACCAATAATGTTTGCTATCTATATGAATGACATGGATGAGGACGTGAACTGCTACATGAGCTTCTTTGCCGATGACGCCAAACTGCTAAGGAAAATAGAAACTGATGAGGACTGTGAAGCACTGCAAGAAGACCTAAATAGGGTATGGAACTGGAGTCAGAAATGGGAAGTGGACTTTAATACGAAGAAGTGTAGCATAATGGAGTTTGGAAAAAGCAAAAACAGAATATCAGGAAAATATACAATTGGAACCAAAGAAGTAAAGAAAGTAGGATCCGAAAAAGATTTGGGAGTAATTATCACGAACGACTTGTCCTATGATATACAGATTAACAAAATTGTCGGGGAGACTTACAACTTGCTAAGATCAATAAAAGTGGCGTTTACATACTTGGACGAAGACATGATGAAAAAAATATTGGTTACATTGATAAGGCCTAGATTAGAGTATGCAGCGACATTGTGGTCCCCCAGTACCAAAAAGAATATAAAGAAAATAGAAAGAATCCAAAGAGCAGCTACAAAAATGGCACCTGCACTTGCAAACCTATCATACGAAGAGAGATTGGCTAAACTGGAGTTACCGACACTGGAGCAAAGAAGAGAGAGAGGTGACCTATTGACCATCTACAGAATCATGAAAGGCACAGAGGTACTCGATAGTGAGAACTTACTTAACTGGGACAAAAGAAACACAAGAGGACATGGAAAGAAAATAAAAAAACATAGCTATAGAAGAGAACTGAAGAAAAACAGTTTTCCTCATAGAGTTTTGGACACTTGGAACAAACTGGACAATGAAATAGTATGCGCAAAAACCATTCATGAGTTTAAAAACAAACTAGACACTGCAAGATACAAAGGCGGGACAACACGAGCATAGCTCCCCTTCCCGCAAAATACAACTAGGTAAATACAACTAGGTAAATACAGAGGAAGACTGTGAATCACTACAGAAAGGCCTGGATAAAGTCTAGGAATGGAGTCAAAAGGGTGAAGTGAACTTCAACATCGAAATGTAGTATAATGTAGTTTGGAAAAAAATTAAAAATAGAATATTAGTACATACATATACCAAGGCATTTTCCCCCTTACAAGGGGGATAGCCAAAAAGAAAAAGGCATAAAATCATTTCCACCCATTCCATCCCTGAATACACTCCACACCCCTCCACCCTCCCTCTTATCTTAGCACCTCCTGAATGACGGGTCATCCCTGCACCTTGTCCACTGCCCTGGGTCAGAAGCAGTGTCGCAAGACACAGCACATCCACAGCAAGGCCGCTTCATTAAATCGGCGACCCCCCTCTCCGTTCCCCCATTGCATAAAAAGAGAAGACGGGGAGAAATACCTTCAGGCTGCGTCAAATTTTCCTCACACATACTACCTCACCCACCATCCCCCACCCATTCCACCTCATGCAATCACATCATCCATATACAACCATTCTCCATTCACCCCTGTCTTCTGTCCTCTCCCTTCCTTCCTCAACAGACATTCCCCTCTTCCCCAAAGCCCCCTTCACCCCATCCATCCACCTCATCCCAGGACGTCCCCTCATGTTCACTCCCTCCACATCTGCCTTCTGTACCTCTTTTACCAGTCTTTCTTCACTCATTCTTTCCATGTGTCCAAACCATCCTAATATTCTTTCATCAACCCTATCTCCCAGCTCCTTTTCCACTCCTGTTCTCCTGTTCTCCTCCTCACCTCCTCATTTCTCACTCTATCTAGCCTAGTAACCCCCATCATACTTCTCAGACACCTCATCTCAAACACATTCAAACTCCTTCTCTCTTCTTCGCTTATGTTCCATGTTTCTGCCCCATACAGTGCTGTTGGCACAATCACTCCTTCATATAGTCTCCTCTTAGCATCCATTCCCAAATGTCTATTCCTCATTACACGCTTTAATCCACTAAGGCATTTACTCGCTTCTCTCAATCTACATTCTACCTCCACCTTCACTTCACCTTTTCCTGCCACATTTGCACCCAAGTATCTAAAACTATCCACTTCCTCCAGTCGCTCTCCCTTAATGCTCACTTTCAGTCTACTGCCACTTTCACCCCTTGTACATCTCATCACCTTACTTTTACCCACATTTATCTTTATCTTTCTTCTATCACATACTCTCCCAAACTCGGCCACCAACTTCCTCAATCCCTCCTCCGATCCTGCCACAAGCGCAGTGTCGTCAGCAAACAACAGCTGGCTCACCTCCCACTTTTCTCCATTTTCTTTAACCATCTCCAATCCCTGACCCACTACCCTTGCATTTACCTTTCGCACCACCCCATCCATGTATAAGATGAACAGCCAGGGCGACATAATGCATCCTTGACGAAGTCCCACCTTTACCTCGAACCACTCACTCTCTCCATTTCCAATCCTGACACAAGCTCTACTACTCTCATAAAAACTCTTGACAGCTCCCAGAAGCTTTCCTCCTATCCCTTATATCTGCATAACCTCCCACAGTGCCTTTCTGTCTACCCTATCATAAGCCTTTTCCAGATCCATAAAAGCCCAAAAAACATCCTTCCCCTTTCTTATAGCTTTCTCACATATCTGTCTTACCACAAAGATCTGATCTACACAACCTCTACCTGTCCTAAATCCACACTGTTCCTCACCAATTACTCCTTCTGTTCCTCTCCTAATCCTCTCAATCAAGATCCTCCCATAAGCCTTCCCAACTACACTTAACAAGCTAATCCCTCTGAAATTACTACATTCACACTTGGTACAAAGGAAGTTAAAAAAGTAAACTCGGAAAGGTACCTGGGAGTAATTATCAGCAAAGACATATCACCAGACAAGTATATCAATACAATAGTTGGAGAAATCTTCAAT
Source organism: Oratosquilla oratoria (assembly GCF_046742065.1). Lineage (NCBI taxonomy): Eukaryota > Metazoa > Arthropoda > Malacostraca > Stomatopoda > Squillidae > Oratosquilla > Oratosquilla oratoria. The sequence goes on along the minus strand of NC_134810.1, from coordinate 18,539,884 downwards.
TTAATAAGATCAGTGAAAGTGGCCTTTGACTACTTGGACGAGGAAATGGTAAAGAAAATATTAGTTACACTGATAAGACCAAGATTGGAGTATGTTGTGACACTATGGACACCCAGTACTAAAAAGAATATAAAAAAATTAGAAAGAATTCAAAGAGCTGCAACAAAGTCAGCATCAACTCTCTCTAAATTGACAAGTGAACAAAGATTGTCCAAATTGGAACTACCAACCCTGATACAAAGAAGAGAAAGAGGAGATCTACTGACCATCTACAGAATTATGAAAGGGATGGAAGTCCTCAACAGAGATGATTTGATAAAGTGGGATAAGAGAAAAACAAGAGGACATGAAAAGAAACTCAAAAAGGAGTTATAGAAGAGATCTGAAAAAGAATAGTTTCCCACACAGAGTGGTGGATATTAATACCTGAGGCATCAAACAGAGCTAAAGTAATAAATACTCACATAATTCACTGCCAATTTTTCAAATCAACATTACTGAAGCATTCATTAGAATCTACATACATAGACATAAAGTAATAGATACACACAAAACTGAATCCACAACCAAATCTTCAAATCCACATAGATCAACCTAAATAACGATACATTCAGCCAACAGCTATATACAAACAATCAAATAATAGACAGACTCTCAGTACATAAATAAAGAGAGGATTCAGTACATAATACCAAGCACTATGTAAATATATAAATTCTCAGAAATATAGAAATAAATAATTACATACCCTGTCTGGGTATTGGCTGCATGTTATTGTGGGGTTAAAAGCTGCTAAGTAGCATGCAGCTGATACTTTAGGGTCTGTATGGGGTGCCACTATGACAAAGTCATTTATGTACATAATGAACAGTAGGGGACCCAAAACAGAGCTCTGGAGGACCCCACTAGAAACACTCCCCCACCAGGATTTTACACCATTTATGGTGACACAGTGTTTTCTGTCTTTGATCCAAGCTCCCATCCATTCTAACACTTTTTCTCCTATGCCATGGCCTTTGATTTTATTTAGTAGTCTCTGGTGGGGCACCTTGTTGAATGCCTTATATCTTCACTGTAAAAGGATAGAAGATTAGTCACACATAACTTGCCCTTGGAGAAACCATGCTGTGTGTCACGAATCAAATTATGTCTCTTGATGTGATCTCTGAGTCTGTTAATTATTATTGATTCAAGCATTTTACCTACAACTAATGTCAAACTGATTGGCCTGTAGATGCATATAGATGACTTATCTCCCTTCTTAAAAACAGGAACATTTGCCTACCCCTAAGCAATAGGCACAAAACCAGTGTCTACCGGCTTATTAAATATTTCTGTTAACTGGTCGCAGATTTCAAATTTACACTCTTTAAGCACTCTCGGAATTTTTTTTATCTGGACCCGGGAAATTTGTAGCTTTAAGTCATTCAATCTGCTTGACTACCTCTACCCTACTAATGCTGATATTAGTCTGTTTTCTTTATCCCCACTGAAAATTGGATTGCAGTCGGTACCTTATCTAACCACTACTTAATAAACACTAAGAGAAAATACTTGTTAAACGCCTCACTCATTTTTTCCTCCGATTCTATCATAACATTTTCATCAATTTCAATTTGGCCTATCCTTTCTTTATTTTTTGTTCTGTAAAGATGAAATAGCCCATTTGGGTTGGATATTACCTGTCTGGCAACCTTAATTTCATAGTTACATTTCGCTGTGTATGTATTCTTTTTAACTAGTCTTGCCGTATCGTTATATTTGGATCTGAGATGTGTTTCCCTGTTTTTTATTCTTATGTAAAGTCCTCTTTTCATTCGGATCTCATGTTTCAGCCTGTCATCCGTTTGGGAGTATTACCATTCTTCCATAATGACTCGAGGGGAATAAATTTATTTTGTGCATGTAGAATTAAAGCTGTTAGGTTACTATACATTTCATCCAAGTCACTGACCGGCCGTTAACCACTTCGGTACGGGACTTAAATCTCGCGGGGCAGCAGCCAATGCCAGCCGTATGACGTGTCGTAATAATACTCGCATCATAAAATATAGTCACCGCTTATATCGATCGTTCTCTCTTTCACCCGCGAATTTTGAAAACCACAGAGAATGGGATTCAGGGCGCATTTGGGAGAATGTAAAAACACAGGGGCGACTACAATAAATATAATCAAGACGCCGATATGGCAGCGTCGCGAATCCACTTGCTCCTCATGACGCCTACGTGTGCGGCACCGTATGGAAGGGTTAACCCCGAGCTGGCAAGTGACCTGACCCAAGGTACACATATTACCCTCCATGACCCAACCCCTGACTGCGCTAATGACATCCGGACTGACCATGTATCACCCCATCACAGATACAGGAAGGAAGAGAGAAGAATGAAGATAGGGGTGAGTGGAGAATGGTTGTGTATGGATGATGCTGTGATGCATGGAAGGGAGTGAGTAGGGGATGAGGGTTGAGGGAGTATGTATGGATGATATTTTGATGCAGCCTGAAGGGATTTCTCCCTGCCTTCTCTTTTCTGCATGAGGGGATGGAGAGGAGGGTCGCCTATTAACCACTTCCATACGGTGACGCCTACGTAGGCGGCGTGAGGAGCAAATGGGTACTCGATGATGCCGACGTCGCCATCTTGATTATATTTATTGTAGTCATACCTACATAATTTCCATTCTCTCTAAACTGGCTTCATCAATTTTCTATGGTTATCAAAATACACGGGTGAAAGAGAACGAACAATTGAGCACTGACTTTATTTTTTATAATGCGATTATTATGACGCAACATCGCACGTCGGGCAGCTAATGCTGCCAGACGTGTGATGTGCCCCGGAGTGAAGAGGTTGAATGAAGCAGCCTTGCTGTGGATGTGCTGTGTCTTACTACATTGCTTCTGACCCAGGGCAATGGGCGAGATGCAGGGATGATCTATCATCTAGGAGGAGCCAAGAAAAGAGGGAGGGAAGAGTGGTGAATGGGAGTGGAGTAAGTGGGGATGAAATGGGTGGGAAAGGATTATGCCTTTGACTTTTGCTACCTGCCTTGTAGGGGGGAAAAGCAATTGGTATGTATGTATTTATGTATATATTAATACATATATATAAATCCAGTCCCTATATTTGAATTATTTAAATTAGAGCTGTTTGATGTAGTGAATGCCTGTTTCAATTTCATGTAAAGAACATCACTTAACCTGTTAAGCATCACCCGCTGCTACCATTGGCACTTTGACAGTGTCACCCTCTTTCAAGTGTAGGGCACTTTTTGTTGTTGTTGTTGCTATTACTCATTTCTTATGAACTTGTTTGCTTTTGTTTTATAATTTTTGTATTTTTCAAACTATTTGTCTATTTTGACATAAATATACATATTTAGTCAATGTTGGAATAATGAACAAATTAGGGAAAAGAAAAAAAATTACTTGATTTCTTTTTATTAAAAAAAATGCTAAATTCAATGACAAGAAAATGGAGAAAAGGACACACACACACACACACACACATGAAAAATCCAGAAAAACGAAAGTAATTGTCCCTTTTTTTAATATCTCAAGGAAATATGAAAATATAATTCTATGAATGCTCATCGCATACTGAAAACGTTTCTTTGCTACCTTCTAGCAAACCAGCAAAAGTTGCCACAAACTTCAAGATGCACTCAGAATGTTGTCAGATGATGTTCCTGTAGTTTTCTATATGTATAAACATGATATGATGTCAGAAACAGCTTGAAAGGAGCTTTTAAAGTTGAGAACGGTATATACTGTTGAGTGCAATTGTGGAAAGAAATTGGAAAACCGCATAAGCAGTTGCAGACGCTTAACAGGTTAACTAATAACTGATACCTCAGTTTAGTAGGTGCTGAACTTGATGAAAGGGTCTGTATTTTATTTACAGCTGACAGAATTTCCAGACCATATTAATCTAATCTTGTCACATTCTAAATTTACCTTAAAGTTGCAGGTGCTGATTTGTGTTATTTTTTGTTGTTCATTTTGTATGCCCTTAGGTGCTTCATGTACATATTTCCTACAGATGGCCGATTCAGATACCTGTGAGTTAGATGGTTTTGATACCCCAAATAGCAGTGGTTCACTGGATGTAGATCTTGCTACCCAAATGAATGAGATGAGTCTTCATGAGCCAGCAGAATCAAAACAAGAAGTGGATCAGAGCATTCGTGAGAAAGTCTTGTGTTTAAACAACCCATTGTTCAAGACCGAAACAAAAAGCTCTAAGGTTAGTGTTTGACTCAGTTGCCTTATTAAGGTTATTCTTCTTGGATTTATCTAGTTAATGTTAAAGTAATAGATGAGCCAGTAGCTAATACAATTAGGAAGTATGGTGTACCTGATAGAAATGAAAGTGGAAAGAAAATGCTGGAGATGGGTATGTAAAGAGGATAGATCATTGCAATTACTGAGCTAAAGAAAAAATATGTACATAAATATATATGGGTCGGAGTGGTTAGTGGTATCATTGTTGAAAGTTCTTCATACCACCCACTTACCAACCCTTGTTTTCCATTCCAATCAACTAAGTGAATTGGCAAAGCAACTGAGAAAATATTAATGCACTATGTAATGGTGTCCATAAAATATGTGGAGTAAAAGATGTAAATGTTTTGAGGGAAGAAAGTGGATTAATGTCTGATCATCATCTGTTAGAAGGATTGAAAGTGAATGTGATGTGGAGAAATGAAAGGGAGGCAGAGTGAGTGGAGTGAGAAAGGGAAATACTATAAGTACCATGTGAATCAGAGGAATATGTAGAATAAATTTAAAGAAAGGGTGGAAGATCAATCAGTCAATCTGTTGTCTCTGGTCTCTCTCACAGAAGACCCATGGCCTTCAGGTAACTAGCAACAGCCTCCAGGAAGATTCTTAAATCACTTAGGGAAGATGCATTGTGTTGTTGTATAATGATTGTTAGTGTGGTTGCATCTGGTGAATTTTGAATTTATGCCAAGGCCTATTCTGTGTTGGTACTGTTCCAGTGCTTGATGGTGCCCTGAGCAAAATTGTGGCAGTGTAGTTCTTACAAGATATGAGAGGGTTTTTTCTACGAGACTTATGTGTACTACATTGCTTCTTGTCCAAGCAGTGGGTTAGAGACAGGGATGACCATGTTTCTTTGAGGAACCAAGATGAAAGGTAAAGAGATGGATAATGGATGGAATTGGGATGGATGAGGTGGGTTCGTGCCTTGGCTGGTTACCTCCCTTATAATGGGGAAGATGCCTTTGGTATATAGATAGCCTATGTCTGTGGCCCTAAGGGTGGAAAAGATAGTGGAAAAAGAATATGTGTTTTAAGGAGGAAGTTTTGAAGTGTGTGAAAAAATACATGAGATGAAGTGAATGGCTGGAAGTAGGAGTGGTGAGCGGTAATGACTGAGAAGAGGTGTTTATCAAATCTTTTTACCATAATAGAGGTAGCCAGCCAGGTATGAATCCAGCCCCCAACTATCCCATATCCATCCAACATCCACTTGTTCTCCTTTTATCTTAGCTCCTTGTGGATGAAGGTTCATCTCTGCCAGCCACCCACTGCCTAGGTCAGAAGCAATACAGCAAGATGCAGCACACCTATGGCTGGGCCTGACAGCCTAAGATGGTTTACTCCCACTGCTTCATTTATATGGTGACACTCCCTCGTTGCCCTATTGTGTGTAAATAGAGGAGACAAAGAGAAAACCCTCTGAGCCACATCAATATATTGTCCATTCACAAAGGTGTGTACAGTGGTTTATATAGAGGTAGTCTGCCAGGGCCATGGTGGACCAGTGGAATGTCGAAAATGGAAACACCCTTAAGGGGGGTGAGTTTTTGTGCCATTTGAATGTGCTGCCTGCCATCATTGTGTTGTGGGTGAAGCTAATCATCCTGCCAGAAACCAATATGCTCAGTTGTTCATGCCACCATGGGGGGAGGATTTGTGCCACAAGTGTCCTGTGTGTCCCTGCCTCTCATCCTCCACTGCAGCCCCTTGTAACCCCCCCAGTGTTGTTGTTGTTGTCGTTCCCTAGACTGTCTGTCCGAGCAGTCCCGTCTCCCCAAGGAAGGCCACAGCCGAAACTGGGTTTTCCCACAAATCCTTTATAGAGTGTATGTTGTGTTGTTTGCGTGCATGATTGTGTATAATGCAGTCTTCCATTATGTGTTGTATGGTATGGGGTGAAGTGTTACATCCTGGGCAGCTGTTCACAACACGGTCGTCCAGCCTCTTCTGGTAGATTTGAAGTGCTGGGTGGTGACCGCATCGCAGTCTGGCCAAGTGGACTCTGTCCTTTCGTGGGAGAGAGGATTCAGAAGGGTGGATATCAGGGGGTCTGGCATGCAGCAGTGTGTTGTCTTTCAGTGTGTTAATGGAGCGGTGAGTGATATGATTATGAATATGTTTCCGGAGGCTGGTATTTGGTGGTTGTGAAGGAAGAGAAGAGAGTATCTGTGCGTAATAAAGGTCTTTGGGTGTAGTGAATATGGGTTCTGATAAGGATTTATTGCAAGAAACCATTGCCCAGGTCTTGGCCTTAAGAAATCCAGTCTTACAATGAAGGAAATAGTTGAACAGGTTGGTATGTGTTCACAAAACGTTAGACATTGGGTTGTCAAGTTTCACCCGGATGGCTTCTCCACTCCCACTCAGATAAAGGGGGAAAGGCACTGAAAACCAGTAAAAGGTGCCAAGACAATTATAAAACATTAGGTTCAGTCTCATCCATGAGTGACTGCAAGGAAAGTAACCCTGAATTGTTTGGCAAGGTGTCAATCCAAACTGTGAATCGTAGGATTGCAGCGCTTATACTTAAGTCACTGACATGTCAAGAAGCCTCTTCTCACCCTTAAACCGAGGCACAGTAGTCGCTTTTGCCCATAAATATAGTAATTGGGATAGTGACAAGTGGCCGAGTGTACTGTGGGGCAATGAATCCACCTTTACAGTGTCTGACAGTAGAGGTGGAAATGTGTATCAGCAGCCCTGAAGTGACCCTCTTGACTTATGCTTCATCCAAGCTACTGTAAAACACCCAGACTTGTTTATGGTATGGGGTGCATTTACTGAGTATGGCAGCACTAAACTTCAAGTGCTTCCTAAATATCAAACATAAACCTTGTATGTTTCTCTCATTTTCTCCCAGTATTATACAGTATTTTTGTAATGAAATTTGTTGTATATTTATTTTGCCATTGCTGTTACGTAAGTATTACCTTACCTTACCGGGGTGCCGTATCGACTTGGATGTTGGCCACCATGGAACTCCATTCCTGTCTGCACATGGCTCTTCTTAACAAGATGGCATTTGTTATTTCTTCTCCTTCAAACGTCCTTAATCCGTCTACATATTTTATGCGTGGTCTTCCTCTTGACCTCTTTCCTTCTATTTTTCCTGTTAGGCACGTATGTTCTAATTGTTGTTTTCTCATGACATGTTCTACAAAGTGTAACTGTCTTTTCCTGATGGTTGTTAATATTTCCCTCTGTGTTCCTATTTGCTGCAGTATTTCTTCGTTTGTTTTAAATTCTGTCCATGAAATTTTCAGCATCCTTCTCCAAATCCACATTTCTACTGCTTTTATCCTGTCCTTCATTTGTTTACTAATTGTCCAAATATTACTAATTGACAAAATATACTTGAGTATATTTTGTCATTAATCAATTAATCAATCAACTGATTTATTTGTCCTCATCGTTTTCAGTAAAGCAATACTACATCATGATAACCATGTACATTTATTTCTGAGAATCATTCACTTTTATTCCTCAGATACGAAAGATTGAAGAAGAACTTGCAAAATTGAAAGACAGTGGTGAAAAAGCAGTGATTGTGTCTCAGTGGACTTCTTTATTAGAAATTGTCAGGTCACATCTGTGTAACTCAGGCTTCAGATGTCATGCTATCACTGGGCAAGTCAATGTTAAAGAAAGAGGCGGCATTGTGGATGACTTCAATAACAATAGAAAAGGACCACAGGTTTGTCAATATAATAGTTTTTGGTGCCAAGTGAGGATATGAATCATTATACAACTCATAAAAGGAAGTTGGAATTATATTTTCTATTCATCACATTAGAGTATAATGGAAATGGGCATTCTCTTGTTATGGTTACTGTGTTAAAAGATTAATTCAGCTATAAGACTGCAATAATCTTTAGTTAACTACTGAAATTGGTGCTATAGAACAAAAAGAACAACAATAGTGGTAATATAATTTTCTCACCCTTTTGAATATTTTAGAAATGTTGCATAATGACGTGAAAAAAGGAAAACGAAAAAAAAAAAAAAAATCCTGTGGAACTTCAGATATTGAAATATTTGCTCCAGGTAATGCTTCTTTCACTGGCTGCTGGTGGTGTTGGTCTCAATTTAATTGGAGCCAATCATTTGTTCCTGCTTGACATTCATTGGAATCCCCAGATGGAGGCACAGGCGTGTGACCGTATCTATAGGGTCGGGCAAAAGAGAGAAGTCTTTATTCATAGGTAAGAATGACAAAATATAATAAATAATGAAACCTCACTAATTCCTGTGGGTGGTCTTGGTTTATGAAAACAATACAATTTTGAGGACTATAGTGTCAAACCTATTTATTAATTGCCATTCAGATTTATTTCATGCACCCACCCACACATTCATCCACTTGAAAAATACCTCTTATATGATTCTCTCATCCTACTTTGTAACCAATCTGTGAATGCATGAAAAGTAGAAAATATGTAGTAATGTATGTGCCTCCCTCATCCTCTCTTCACTCCTGACACCCTCCCATAATCAAACTTGCCCCTCCCCTTCAACTTGTTGTTTCACTCAATGCCAACACATCATTCTTCTCACAGACATAATGCTTATCTCTTACCTTTTACTCTCATCTGTACCACATCCACACACATTAAAAGACCCAAACCTTGGGGTTCTGGTTTGATTTTTTTTGGGGGGGCTACAAAGAGTAGGATGCTTAGTCCTATACCCATACCATTTTTGTCACCTTTTATAACTTGGAAAAGGGATGCGTACATGAACATGATATAATTTATGTTTTTATTTATTTTAATTAATTTACAGGTTTATCATCGAAAACAGTGTGGAAGAAAGAATACTTGACCTGCAGAAGAAGAAAATCCAGTTGGCAGGCGATGTGATGTCTGGAGCACAAAGAAAGACTGTACAGAAACTCACCCTGGATGATATCAAAGCACTCTTCAATGTCCAATAGATCTTCATTGGGTTGCTACCCTATTGTTACCAGAAACAATAGATTTGGAATTCATATAAATTCTGTGTATAATAAGATGCCACCATGCTTGTCATAAAAAGTATCTAATGGGGGGTGAAGGTTTAAGGGGACTGGAGATTCCCCTTTCTGCATTTTTCTCACGAGTCTGGGCTTGTTTCAACAATATTTAATGTATATAAAAAGGGTGTGTGATTTGACTTGGCCACCTTTGTAAAGGAGAACAGGTCTTATGCATGTATGTGGGTGTATATATATATATATATATTTCAAGGGTTTCTTCACCCATATAAGGGAAATAGCCAAGTCAGAGGCATGCACCCATTCCCACCTATTCCACTCTCATCCACCACTTCTTTCTGTCTCTTAAATTCCAAGTTTCCACCCCATACAGTGTCATAGGCACAATCACCCTCTTCTTATAATCATCTCTGTGCATCCATTCCCAGATGCCTACATCTTATGCCATTTTTCAATTTCCCAAGAAATTTTTTTTGCTTCCCTCAATCTACAGTTTACATCCACCCCCATCACAATTTTCTCTGCAATACCTCCCACAGTGCCTTAATGTCCACCGTCATAAGCCTTCTCCAAATCTATAAATGCCCAAATAATATCCTTACCTTTTGCCAGTTTTCTCACAAATATGCCTTGCCACAAAAATCTGATCCACGCATCTACTCGCAGAGCTCCTCACCAACAACTCCCCATTTTTCCTCTCCTAATACTCTCAAAACCTTCCCATAAGCTTTCCCAACTACACTCAACAAACTGGTCTCTTTAAAACTACAACACAATTTGTCCCTTTTTCCTTTTTAAAGTGGAACTATACAGGCCACTATAATTGTATTTTTAACACTGCATGATACCTATCCAACCAAGGTGCCTTACTAGCTCTCATTATTTTCAAAGCTCCTTGTACCTCATCTTTTCTTACATATCTTCCACTTTCCACTCCCATCACCATAATTTTCTTAGCACCTCCCACTGTCACAATCAATCCCTCCCTATACTCCTCCATACTGTACAGCTAAAATACTCAACCCATCTTCCCAATACACTTTCATTTCTAGTAACATCTGACCATCTGCACCTTTTACCTTTTCCTCTCTGGCTGACTCACCTCCCTCCCCTTCTCTTAACTTCCTTAAAAAAAAATATATATATATATCATAATTCCCTGGTTCTAATCATCTCAAACATCATACACCTTATTACTAATCAGTTGCCAGTTATTTGGGGGCTTTGGGTCTTGTCTTTGCTTTGCTGTTGCATATATTTTCTTATTTCATTCAGTTATCTTGACATATAGAAAACCAACCAATCTCAAGTGAATGCCCCAAACTTTGTAAAACTGGGGTCATTGACCCTTTTTCCATTGTACATGTAAAACTATATACAAGCCATGTGTTGTAGGTAGGGTGGTAGAAATAAATATATGATTTTCACTCTTTATTATAAAGTTACAAATTGGGAGCAAAACAAGAAAAGATGAGGTACATACATATACTAAAAGCTTTTTTCTCCTTTACAAGAGAGGTAGCCAAAGTCCACTCCTATCCATTTCATCCCCACATACTCCAATCCCATTCACCACCCCTTTCCCTCCTGGATGAAGGATCATCCCAACATCATGTCCACTGCCTTGGGTCAGAAGCAATGCAGCAACATCCACGGCAAGGCCACTTCACTTAACTGGTGACCCCCCCCCTCCTCTCCATCCCCTCATGCTTGAGAAGAAATCCCTCATCCCCCACCCACTCCCATGCATCCATACACAACCATTCTCCATTTACCCCTATCTTCTCCATTCCCCGATAGAAAGTACCCTATTTCCCAATATCTCTGTTACCCCATCCATATCAACCTTGGTCGCCCACTCCTGTTCGCTCCCCCCACCTCTGTCTTCCACACCTTTTATACTAACCTTTCTTCATTTATTCTTTCCATCTGCCCAAACCATCCCAGAACTCATCAACCCAACTCCCTTTCCACCCCTGCTTTCCTCCTCACCTCCTTGTTTCTCACACTATCCAGCCTAGTAACCCCTATTATACTTTTCAGGTATTTCATCTAAACACATTTAAAATTCTTTCTTCCTCTCTTATATTCCATGTTTCTGCCCCCCATACAATGCTGTCACCACAATCACTCCTTTATACAATCTCCTCATTACACTTTTTAATACCCCAAGGCATTTCCTTGCTTCTCTCAATCTACATTCTACCTCCACTCCTCCCTTTCCCACTACATTTGCACCCAAGTTTCTAAAGCTATCCACTTCCAATTTGCTGCCATCCTCTCCCCTTGTACATTTCATCACCTTACCTTTATCCACATTTATCTTCAACTTTCTTCTTTTGCTCACCTTCCCAAACTCCATCACTAACTTCCTTAATTCCTCCTCTGATCCTGCTAAAGTCCAATGCCATCAGCAAACAACAACTGGCCTATCTCCCATTTTCTTAACCATCTCCAGTTCCTGGCCCATCACCCTTGCGTTTACCTCTTGCACCACCCCATCCATGTATAAATTGAACAGCCAAGGCATAATCCCTGGCATAGTCCCACCTTTACCTCAAACCACTTACTCTCTATTTCTAATTCTAACACAGGCTCTCCTACTATCATAACACTCTTGACCACTCTTAACAGTTTTCCTCCTATCCCATATATCTGAAATACTCCCAAAGTGCCTTCTTGTCTATCTTATAAGCCTCTTCCAGATCTCTAAAGGCCCAAAAAAATCCTACTTTTTCCTAAATGTTTCTCACAAATCTGCCTTAACACAAAAATCTGATCTACACAACCCCTACCTGTCCTAAACCCACCAATTGCTCCTTTTGTTCCTCTCCTAATCCTTTCAATCAAAACCCCTCCCAATTACACTCAACAAACTGATCTCTCTGAAACTAATACACTCGCACTTGTCCCCCTTTTCCCTTGAAAAACAGGACCATACAGGCACCTCCTCCTCCAGCACTACCCTCTTTTAGACAAAAGATGAGGTGAAAGCAGTTATTAAAATGATGAGACCAGGTAAGGTACCTGGATTGGATGGGTGTCATGTGGAAAGAGTAAAAAAAAAAAGGGAGATACAGTGATGGCTGGTGAGGTTAATGTTTGTCTAAAAGAGGGTAGAGTGCTGGAAGAGTACATGTATAGTTCTACTTTACAAGGGAAACTGGGACAAGTGTAGCAGTTTCAGAGGGATCAGCTTGTTGAGTGTAGTTGGGAAGGCTTATGGGAGGGTTTTGATTGAAAGGATTGAGAGAAACAGAAGGAGTAATTGGTGAGGAACAGTGTGGGTTTAGGACAAGTAGGGATTGCATGGATCAGATTTTTGTGGTAAGGCAGATAGGTGAGAAAACTTTAGGAAAAGGTAAGGATGGTTTTTGGGCCTTTATGGGTTTGGAAAAGGCTTATGACAGGGTAGACAGGAATGCACTGAGGGAGGTATTGCAGATATATAGGATAAAAAGAAAGCTGTTAAGAGCAGTCAAGCGTTTTTATGAAAGTAATAGAGCCTGTGTTAGAATTAGAAATAGAGAGACCGAGTGGTTTGAGGTAAACGTGGAACTTCTCCAGGGATATGTAATGTCATCATGGCTGTTCAATTTATACATAGGGTGGTGCGACAGGTAAATGTAAGGGTTAGGAGAAAAATGGGAGATACCAGTTGTTTGCTGATGACACTGCACTTGTAGCAGGATCAGAGGAGGGATTAAGGAAATTAGTGATAGTTTGAGAAGGTGTGCAAAAGAAGGAAGTTGAAGATAAATGTGGGTAAAAGTAAGGTGATGAGATGTACAAGGGGAAAGGATGGCAGCAAATTGGAAGTTATTAAGGAAGAAAGATTATAGGAAGTGGACAGCTTTAAATATTTGGGGACGGATGTGGTGGGAAAGGGAGGAGTGGAGGTAGAATGTAGATAGAAAGGATTGGGGGATTAAAAAGTATAATGAGAAATAGGCATTTAGAAATGGATGCTTTCTGAGTGTATTGACAACACTGTGCGAGGGCAGAAACATGGAATAAGAGAGGAAGAGCTTAAATGTGTGTGAGATGAAATGGCATGGGTTATTGGGCTGGATAGAGTGAGAAATGTGGAGGTGAGGAGAGTGGGGGTGGAAAGGGAGTTGGGAGATAGGGTTGATGAAAGAATGAGTGAAAAAAAGATTAGTAAAAGGTGTAGAAGGCAGAGATGGCAACCAAGGATGTAGTTTGAAGGTTTAAAGGGAATTGGGAAAGGGGGATGTCTGTTGAGGAAGGAAGGGGTGAGTGGAGAATGATTGTATATGGATGATGCTGTGATGTGAGGGAGTATATGTGTGGTATTTTGATATAGCTGAAAGGGGGGGGGTCACCAATTAAATGAAGCAGCCTTACTGTGGGTGTGCTGTCTCTTGTTGCATTGCTTCTGATCCAGAGCAGTGGATGACCAGTCATCCAGAAGGAGCCAAGAAAAGAGGGAGGGATGGTGAATGGTAGTGGAGTATGGGGATGAAATGGGTGGGAGTGGCCCTTGGTATATGTACAAATTTCTGCTACACAATCTTTGATTAGTATTTATGCACCCATTTGTTTCCCCTCTTAGGGAATATGAGGAAATCTTGTTTTCTCATTTCTTCAGTATACTGTCATTTACTCTTATCTTCCCCACACTCACTCACTCATCCATTCACCATTTATTTATTTTTATTCAATTTTCTGAAGTTCGTGTGATTCTGAGCCTACTACTTTTTGGAAAGAAAAATGTATTTTGATTTTGTACAAAATAAAAATTTATAGACTTTCATTTCTCGTATTCATCACCTACACATTCATATTTGTGTCCAGACAACCTCACTTTGTGTTGGGTGATGGTTGCTGGGATAATTCAATTATAATAATTAGCACATTTGACTATACAGTAAAACCCCAATTATCCGAAAAACGGGATTATCCGAAATTGATTTGGATAATGTATTTAAATTCAAATTTTTTCTATACTAAAACGTTATAAAACATCAAAAACATGAAAATAAATAAAAGTAACTACATATGTACTATATTAACACATTTAAAATTGATAAGAACAGTTAAAATGAATACGTTTTAAGCGTACTATGTTTAGCGTAGCGTGTGTTTGGTTTCATTGTTTACATCGTCAGTCGGCGGCAGTCGCATCACAGAGTTCACACTGGGCAGTCGCGTTCTACCTGTGCTTCGACCTCACTTCTTTCTACATCACCATGCCGAAAGAAACCGGGAAAAGGAAGAAAGTCGTCCTTACCATACAGCAGAAGCTGGAGATATTGGACAAGCTGAAGGCGGGTCAATCGGGAACGTCCATCACCCACGAATATGGCATTGGGAATGCTACTGTTACGGACATCAAAAAGGCAGGGCCACAGTTAAGGCAGTTCACTCAGAAGCATCTCCCAGCTGTCTTCCACCACAAGAACAAAGATTCAGGACCGAGGACCATGAAACTGGGTAAATACCAAAACCTAGACGAGGCGTTGTTCAAGTGGCAGCAACAGCACGTATCTTCCGGATTGCCAGTGCGGGGTGTAGATCTACAGTCTGCAGCGGAAACCCTGGCAAACGATTTAGGTATTAATGACTTCAGAGCTTCTTCTGGGTGGCTTGTTAGGTTCAGAAAGTGTCATCTTTTAGCAAACAAGAGGGTCTGTGGAGAGACTGCTAGTGCTGCTATCGATGTTGTGGAGCCTTTCATTAACGATTTTTGGAAATTAGTGAGTGACGAAGGACTGCTACCCCATCAACTCTACAATTTTGATGAGACCGGACTATTCTGGAAGGCACTGCCCAACAACACACAGGCAAGCACAGCTGTTAAGGACACGCCAGGAAGGAAGCTGGACAAGGGCCGCATTTCTGTCTTGTTTGGCGCTAATGCTGACGGTACACACCGGGTTACACCATTTGTGGTGGGGAAATCAAGGAGCCCCCGTGTGCTGAAGGACTGCATGGACCACCTGCCTGTCCACTATTTTTCTTCAGCAAAGGCTTGGTTCACCTCCAGCGTTTTCAAGGACGTGTTTCATAAGATCATTGTCCCTTCCATCACCAAGCACCAGATCACCAAACTGAAGACGACACCACACAACGTGAAGGCTTTAATCCTCCTCGACAATGCCCCTGCCCACCCTGCCAAGGAGGATTTAGTGTCACGAGATGGCAGGATCCGTTGCATGTTTTTGCCCGCCAACACCACCTCAATCATCCAGCCAATGGATCAGGGCGTCATACAAGCAGTAAAGATGCGCTACCGCCGGCACTTTATGCAGGAAATTCTGTGTGACGCTCAAGGGGGAAGAAGAAGGAGACACCAGAGCCCAGAGGACAATAGCAATCTACAACCTTGAGAAAGTGTGGAAACAGGTGCCCCCTTCTACATTGGCCAATGCCTGGAATCCCCTGCTACAAGGCCATGAGGATATGTGAAAAGTGTTTGAAGGATTTGATCAGGAGGTGCGAGAGGTGAAGGAGGCCCTGGGTGATTACGAGACAGTTACAGAGGAGGACGTCAAGGAGTGGCTCACTGTGGATGAGGGGGACCCAGGTTACGCTCTCCAATCAACCAAAGAAATAGCTAAGGAAGTGATGCACGGCCATGACAACGATGATCCTTCTGATCCTTCCATGTCTTTGGCAACAGTCCGGTCCCACATCGAAGGAGTGCTTCAGTTTCTTGACCAGCGACCCAGGGACATTTCAAATAGCAATTAACTGTACCTGATGATGCAAGCAGCACTGAGTGACATCATCAAGAAACAGCTGTCTTGCACCAAACAGACTTCTATCACCTCGTTTTTTTGGCCAAGAACACCTTCGTCCACCCAGTCTTCTCGCCCTTCATCAAGTGCCTCATCCTCCTTGTCTACCTTTAATTTGGACAGTGAAGATGGAGCAATGGACGACCCTTCCTTCTGACTCCACCACCAGGAGGTGGGGAGTGGAAGGGTTGTGGAGTGATGGTGGCGGAGTTGCTTTATTGTGTTCGTCAGGATAATTCTTGTTCTCTGTTACGTATAAGGTATGTACGTCAACACGAAATAAAAAGAAAAAAAAGAAAAAAAATTGTGTTCCATCCACAACTTGAGACTGATGGAGAGAGAGAGAGAGAGGGGGGGGAGGAAGGCACAAGACACACACACACACACACAAAGTATGTCAACATGAAATATATTTCTGATAAATCTGGATTATCCGAAAAATCGGCTTATCCGAAAGAGGCTTCCCCCCTTTCGTTTCGGATAATCGGGGTTTTACTGTACCTGGGTTTGGAGAAGATTATATCTTTCTCACACATACATGAGCGAGACTGTATTACAGTGTTCAAGTCACTAAAGTGGATAGATTGCATTGATAGAAGAGATCTGATTAAAGATAGGAGGGCTTTAAGAGGTCATGGAAGTAAACTAAGAAAGACCGCATGTCGAAAGGATGTGAAGAAATAGTTTTCCATATAGATGTATAAATATGTGGAATAGCTTAGTTCACAATACAGTTCAAATCTAAGTATGACAATTGCAAATCAGATATTAATTAAGTTGGAACTGTACATGAATTTGAGTCTAGATATGTTAGAGCATAGGAGATGGGAGCCAATGAGCATTGCTCCTTTCCATGTGTTGGTGGTATGGTCTCCTCACACAGTGAAGGATGTAAGCAAGATTGAGAGAATACAAATGACAGTAACCAAGCTGGTTCCCAGTCTGACAGATAAACCATATGAGAGACTAAAAGCACTGGGTCTCCCAACTTAGAATGAAGAGAAAGAGATGATAGGATTAGAGTGTTCAGCTTGCTAAAGGAGATTGACATAAGGTATTTTTTTATGAAGGATAGGACTTTAAGAGGTGATGCAAACAAATTAAGAGACTGCACATAAAGGATAGGAAGAAATATTTTCCATATAGATGCATACATACTAGGAATAGCTTATATGATATAGACCACGTTGGAACAACATATAACTTGAAATCTAAAAATCACAGTTGGGAATTAAGGATATAAATCAAGTTTGAACTACACATGAATTTGATTAAATTTGAGAGTATGAGATGCTACCCCATTAGTGTTGCCCCTTAACTGTATACTACAATTAAGTAGATATACCACTTATACAAGCACCACAAAATGCACATTATTGGAAATGGGCAATAGCTCTAAAAGACTATCTTTGAACTATTCCTTGGTAAGCAAATTCACTACAATATTAAAGAGAGAAAAGCTTTGGGAGTATTGATAAAAGACAATCTGTCACCTGACAGACATATCAGTAGGACTGTTTCAATCAATCCGTTCCCCCAGGTGTCTCTTGCAGAAGACCCATGTCCTTCAGCCACAGGTTTATGGGAGAGATATATGGACTGCTGTAAAACGGTAAAGTGGCTTTTCACTATACTGTATGGATGAAAGGATGATAAAAAAAAATTGTGGAAACCCCAATCTGACCAACACTAGCATATGCATCAGAATTAAAGATAAATGCAAAACAACATAAGAATGAAGGAGACTCCAAGAGACCATAAAGCCTACACTAGGCAGTTCCATGTTCATTATCACCTATTATCCCCATCCATAAAGTTGTCTAACCTTTTCTTAGAAACAATGTAGTGGGTGCTTATTTCCTTCTGAAGTCTGAATTTGTCCAATTTAAATCCATTCCTGCAATTCCTGTCCTGTTGTCTTAATATGATGACCTTGTCTGCATCCCCCTTGTTAAAGCCCTTGACCCACTTGAACACCTCTACTAGGTCACCCCAATGCTGAGTCACGAGCAGGATAATACAAAGGGCAGCAACCAAACTGGTTCTGCCAACATTGGAAGATTTAAAAGAAAGTGATATGATTACAGTATTTAGGTTGATAAAGGGATAGACAACACTGACAAGAAATTTCTTGATTAGGGATGGGATGGTGTCAAGAGGTTGTGAGAACAAATAGAGAAAGACCAAATATCTGAAGGATGTGAAAAAAGTTTTCCATAGAGATGCTTACCTAGAATCCATGTGAACAAGTTGTATAGACACGGTAAAGGAAACATGGACTGGAGGTGAAGCTTTTATTCCTGACGTTTCCTTTGAGAAAGTCGTTAGACGAAACGTCAGGAATAAAAGCTTCACCTCCAGTCCATGTTTCCTTTACCGTGTCTATACAGATGCTTACCTAGTTGTATTTTATGGGACTGGAGCTATGCTCGTAGTGACCCATTTTCGTATCTCTCCACATCCAGTTTATTCTTGAAATCGTGTATAGTTCTGGCATTCATTGTTTCTCTGTTCAGTTTGTTCAAGACATCGATCACTCTGTGCGGGAAGCTATTTTTTTTCAGGTCTCTTCTGTAACTGTCACTTTAATTTCTTTTCATGTCCTCTTGTTTCTCTTTTGTCCCATCCCTTTCATAATTCTGAAAATGGTCAACAAATTGCCTCTTTCCCTTCTCTGCTCTAGTGTTAGCAGCTGTAATTTCTCCAATCTTTGTTTCATATGTCAGATTTGATAGTGTGGGTGCCATTTTTGTTGCTGCTCTTTGGTATATGTATATGTGTGTGTGTGTATATATATATATATATATATATATATATATATATATATATATATATATATATACAGACGCTCCTCTACTTACGTTCATTCATTTTACGTTTTTTCGATTTTAAGTTTGAACTGACTGTAAAAAAAAAAAATTTGAGTGAATTTTTTAGTTTAGCGCGCTCTCCGTAGTTCAAACGATACTTACGCATGACGCTGCATCCATTATTTACATTGCACAAACGACAGACTAAAAGTGCCTTACCTCCTCCTCCTCCCCTCCTCCTCCACCATCTCAATTTATGTTGCTTGAATTTAATTTTTTTGAAATTAATGTTATTATTTCACAATGTTATGTGTATAACTAATGATTTAGGGGTGTTTTGTAAGATACGGTAATAGAATTTACGGATGTATAGTACAGTAACAACTTACGTTCATTTTCAACTTACGTTCGGCTGTTCGGAACGTAACTAAAACGTAAGTTGAGGAGCGTCTGTATATATATATATATATATATATATATATGTATATATATGTATATATATGTATATATATATGTGTATATATATATATATATATATATATATGTGTGTGTGTGTGTACCTTCGAGCATTGTCATGGGTGAGCTGAGTTTGAGTCCTTGGCTCAACCACGTTTAAATTTCCAACGTATGCCTCCTTCGAGCGACTCTCAGTCTCGACTGCGATGGTATGGAATTAAAAGTGATTTGTGGTTGAAAAGATATTAATCTGTTCACTGGGAACCATTCAGTGTATGTATAAATTTTCCCACATGCACATACTAGCGACTACACTATCATGGCGGAGGTGGGTTGAACGCAATATTTTGTGTATGTGTATGCCACCCGAGCATACAAATATAAGAAAGTTGTACTCAACTTATATTTCTCTTGACAGCGTATTGGGCTAAGTCACTGCCGCTTTATCACGGGTGAGCTGAGTTCGAGTCCTCGGCTCGACCACGTTTAAATTTCCAACGTATGCCTCCTTCGAGCGACTCTCAGTCTCGACTGCGATGGTATGGAATTAAAAGTGATTTGTGGTTGAAAATATATATATAAGATTCCTTACATTTAAATAAAATGTACTATACATCTAATTACACTAATATGTACCTACAACTACACAAAAGGAATGTTTGCTGGCCAAGTACCTTCAAGCATTGCTACTTGTGCAAGAGATGTGGGAAGGTGGTTCAAGGTTGTGTAACATCATGTGAGTTTGCTGTAATGGCACACTACATTAAATCCCCATGCTTCACAAAATCCTACATAAGTCACCATCCTAGCCTAAGTAGAGGACTCCCATGATATTAAACTAAATCTACAGAGAAATCAACTTGTTCACTTGGTCCAAAAACAGCAAGACATTCCGCCAAACCAGTGAAACTATTACTAAGAAGCTTCTCCATCAAAGAGATCATCTTATCCTCTTCCTGAAACAGAGAATCAACAAACTTAGTTGTTTAAGATTACAGCATTACAAACATCAAAGAATCTGCAATATATACATATATAGACATACATATATACACATACCAAGGGCTTCTTCCCCCTTACAAGAGAGGTAGCCAAAATCAAATGCATAAATATTCAAATGAAGGAATGTGAGATATTTTAAACAACTATTTTAGCTCAGTATTCGTAAAAGAAACACCTCAAAGTGAAATCCAAACTAAAACCTGTGAAAAGTCTAGGGTGAGCTTACATACATACATATACCAAGGCTTTTTCCCCCTTACAAGGGAGGTAGCCAAAAAGGAAAAGGCATAAAATCATTCCCACCCATTCCATCCCTGAATACACTCCACACCCCTCCACCCTCCCTCTCAACTTAGCACTTCCTGGATGACGGGTCATCCCTGCACCTTGTCCACTGCCCTGGGTCAGAAGCACTGTCGCAAGACACAGCACATCCACAGCAAGGCCACTTCATTAAATCAGTGACCCCCCCTCTCCGTCCCCCCATGCATAAAGTAGAAGACGGGGAAAAATCCCTTCGGGCTGCGTCAAAATTTGCTCATACATACTACCTCACCCCCCATCCCCCTGTCCATTCCACCTCATGCATCACATCATCCATATACAACCATTCTCCACTCACCCTTGTCTTCTGTCCTCTCCCGTCCTTCCTCAACAGACATTCCCCTCTTCCCCAAAGCCCCCTTCACCCCATCCATCCACCTCATCCTAGGACGTCCCCTCATGTTCACTCCCTCCACATCTGCCTTCCATACCTCTTTTACTAGTCTTTCTTCAATCATTCTTTCCATGTGTCCAAACCATCCTAATACTCTTTCATCAACCCTATCTCCCAACCCCCTTTCCACCTCTGTTCTCCTCCTCACCTCCTCATTTCTCACTCTATCCAGCCTAGTAACCCCCATCATACTTCTCAGACACCTCATCTCAAACACATTCAAACTCCTTCTCTCTTCCTCTCTTATGTTCCATGTTTCTGCCCCATACAGTGCTGTTGGCACAATCA
The DNA here is from genome assembly GCF_046742065.1 of Oratosquilla oratoria. Lineage (NCBI taxonomy): Eukaryota > Metazoa > Arthropoda > Malacostraca > Stomatopoda > Squillidae > Oratosquilla > Oratosquilla oratoria. The sequence continues at coordinate 18,518,588 of NC_134810.1, read as the reverse complement.
CTCCTTCATACAGTCTCCTCTTAGCATCCATTCCCAAATGTCTATTTCTCATTACACTTTTTAATCCACCAAGGCATTTACTCGCTTCTCTCAATCTACATTCTACCTCCACCTTCACTCCACCTTTTCCTGCCACATTTGCACCCAAGTATCTAAAACTATCCACTTCCTCCAGTCGCTCTCCCTTAATGCTCACTTCCAGACTATTACCACTTTCACCCCTTGTACATCTCATCACCTTACTTTTACCCACATTTATCTTCAGCTTTCTTCTATCACACACTCTCCCAAACTCTGTCACCAACTTCCTCAATCCCTCCTCCGATCCTGCCACAAGCGCAGTGTTGTCCGCAAACAACAGCTGGCTCACCTCCCACTTTTCTCCATTTTCTTTAACCATCTCCAATCCCTGCCCCACTACCCTTGCATTTACCTCTCGCACTACCCCATCCATGTATAAGTTGAACAGCCAGGGCAACATAACGCATCCTTGACGAAGTCCCACCTTTACCTCGAACCACTCACTCTCTCCATTTCTAATCCTGACACAAGCTCTACTACTCTCATAAAAACTCTTGACAGCTCCTAGAAGTTTTCCTCCTATCCCATATATCCGCAAAACCTCCCAGTGTCTTTCTGTCTACCCTGTCGTAAGCCTTTTCCAGGTCCATAAAGGCCCAAAAAACATCCTTCCCCTTTCCTACAGCTTTCTCACATATCTATCTTATCACAAAAATCTGATCTACACAACCTCTACCCGTCCTAAATCCACACTGTTCCTCACAAATTACTCCCTCTGTTCCTCTCCTAATCCTCTCAATCAAGATCCTCCCATAAGCCTTCCCAACTACACTTAACAAGCTAATCCCTCTCAAACTACTACATTCACACTTGACCCCTTTTCTCTTGTAAAGTGGAACTATACAGGCACTCCTACAGTCCTCCGGCACTCTACCCTCTCTCCACCAAACATTAAATAACCTCACCAGCCAGTCCACCATCACTGTACCTCCTTTTTTTAGACATTCTGCATGGCATCCATCCAGACCAGGTGCCTTACCTGCTTTCATCATCTTAACAACTGCCTTCACTTCATCCTTCCTTATTTCTCCTCCATTTTCCTCACTCATCACGGTCATTTTCTTAGCATTTCCTACTGCAGCTATCTTTCCCTCCCTATCCTCTTTCACATTTAGCAACTCCCTAAAATACTCTGCCCATCTTCCCCTAACTGCCTTCTCTTCTATTATCATCTCTCCATCTGCACCTTTTACCTTTTCTTCTCTACTTGATTCGCCTCCTCTTCCTCTTAATTTCTTTCCAAAACATCTTTTTATTACTTTCAAAATTTTCTGTCATATTCTTACCCCATTTCACATCTGCTCTCCTCTTTGCCTCCTTTACCTTTTTCTTTACTTCTCTTTTCTTTTCTTTGTACCTCTCATATGACTCCCTCATCCTATTTTGTAACCAATCTGTGAAAGCTCGCTTCTTCTCTTCTACAACTTTCTTTGTTTCCTCATCCCACCATTCACTACCCTTTCTTCTATTTCCTCCTGTCCTTCTTGTTCCACACACCATCTTTGCACACTTTGCGACTCCCTCCTTGAACCATCCCCATTCCTCCTCCACACCTAGCTCTACTCTATCCTTCACTCCCTCCCACTCCTCCTTCAGTTTCGTCTTGTATTCCTTCTCCTTTTCCTTTTCATTTAAAGAGTTCACTCTAAGCACCTGCCTACCTATGTTCCTTTCCTCTTCCTCCATCTATCCTCCACTCTCAACTTACCTTCCACCAAAAAATGATCTGATATTCCCCCACCCTCTCCCCTTAGCACATGTACATCCTTAACTCTTCCTATCATAATCCTATTTACCACTACATAGTCCATTAATGCTCTACCACCCTTCCCTCCACCACCCTCTCCCATGTGTACTTATGCTTGACTTTCTTCCAAAACACTGTATTTGCTATCATCAACTCTCTAGACACATTTCCACCATCAACTCTCCACTACGATTCTTTCCTGGAACTCCACATTTCCCAACCACTCCATCAATTGGATGGTGAACTTACTATGGTAAATATAACAAAAGAAAAAAATTGAAAGGTGTATAGAAAAACTTATACATACTGTACATACATACATACATATACCAAAGGCTTTTTCCCCCTTACACGGGGGGTAGCCAAAAAGAAAAAGGCATAGAAAACACTCCCACTCATTTCATTTCCTATATATTCCATTCCCCTCCACCCTCCTTCCTCCCTCCTATCTTGGCACCTCCTGGATGACGGGTCATCCCTGCATACTGTCCACTGCCCTGGGTCAGAGGCTGTGTCACAAGACACAGCACATCCACAGCAAGGCCACTTCATAAATTTGGCGACCCCCCCTCTCCATCCCCTCATGCAGAAAAGGAGAAGACGGGGAGAAATCCCTTCGGGCTGCGTCAAATTTTTTTCATACATACTTCCTTTCCCCCTATCCCCCACCCACTCCCCCTCATGCATCACAGCATCATCTGTACACAACCCTTCTCCATTCACCCCTATCTTCTGTCCTCTCCTGTCCTTCCTCAACAGACATTCCTCTCTTTTGTAATGCCCCTCTCACCCCATCCATCCATCTCATCCTAAGACGCCCCTTCATATTCACTCCTTCCACCTCTGTCTTCCACAGTTCTTTTACTCTTTCTTCACTCATTCTTTCCATGTGTCCAAACCATCCAAATACTTTTTCATCAACCCTATCTCCCAGCTCCCTTTCCACCCCTGTTCTCCTCCTCACCTCCTCATTTCTCACTTTATCTAACCTAGTAACCCCTATCATACTTCTCAGACATTTCATCTCAAACACATTCAAACTCCTCTCTTCCTCTCTCATGTTCCATGTTTCTGCCCCATACATTGCTGTTGGCACAATCACTCCTTCATATAAGCTCCTCTTAGCATCCATTCCCAGATGTCTAAGTTAATAAAACACCAGGGCCTAATGGTTGGCATCCAAGAATCTTTAAAATAAAAAATGAGATTGTTATTCCATTAGAAATTATTTTCAAGAAATCCATCATATCCAGAGATATATATGTTACTCCCATATTCAAAAAAGGTGACAAAAAGAAACCAAATAACTACAGGCCTATAAGATTGACTTCAATCATAAGAAAAATTATGGAAACTATCATCAGAGATGCTATCGAACATCATTTAGAAAGTAACTGGTAAATGATAGCCAGCATGGATTCAGAGAAACATTCTTGCGAGACTTACTCAAATTCTTCAACAAAGTCATCTCAAATTATGACAAAAGAAACAATATAGATTTAATATATCTAGACTTTGCAAAAGCTTTTGATACTGACCCCCACAAAAGACTACTTACTAAATTAGCTTCACATGGAATAAGTGGTAGCCTATTAAGTTGGACTAGTAATTAGTTGAATGATCAAAAACAGTTATTTTAAATGGCAATACTTCTAGATGGCAGAATGTTACAAGTGGAGTTCCTCAGGGTTCCATTCTTGGGCCACTTTTATTCATAGTGTATATAGATTATATATACCACGGACTAAAATCTATTGTCTCCAAATTTGCTGATGATTCAAAACTGTGCAGAATGACAAATAATTACTTAAAACAATTAGATATTCAAGAACATTTAGATAAACCACAGCAATGGTCTGAAAAATGGCTAATAAAATTTAACACAAGTAAATGCAAGGTTATGCACATAGGTAAAAATAACAGTAAGTACGATTACAAGTTATTTGGAAATTCGTTAACAAAAGTGGCTAGTGAAAAGGATCTCTGTGTTATTATCAGAAACAATCTCAAATCATCTAAGCAGAGTATTTCAGCCTCAGAGAAAGCAAACAAAATTCTATGATTGAATGTGTGGTCTTTTGACATCAAAAGTCCATCTCTCATTAACAAACTATATAAATCATTAGTTTGTCCACATTTGGAATATGCTGTTTCTGTATGGTCATCGAATCTTATTAGAGCCATTGACAGATTGGAAAAAGTACAACAGCGAGCCAAAAAACTGATTCCAAATATTAAAAATAAATTGTATAAAGCAAGGTGATGAGATGTACAAGGGGTAAAAGTGGCAGCAGACTGGAAGTGAGCATTATGGGAGAGTGACTGGAGGAAGTGGATAGTTTTGGATACTTGGGTGCAAATGTGGCAGGAAAAGGTGGAGTGAAGGTGGAGGTAGAATGTACATTGAGAGAAGTGAGTAAATGCCTTGGTGGATTAAAAAGTGTAATGAGGTATAGACATTAGGGAATGGATGCTAAGAGGAGACTGTATGAAGGAGTGATTGTGCCAACAGCACTGTATGGGGCAGAAACATGGAACATAAGAGAGGAAGAGAGAAGGAGTTTGAATGTGTTTGAGATGAGGTGTCTGAGAAGTATGATGGGGGTTACTACACTAGAGTGAGAAATGAGGAGGTGAGGAGGACAGGGGTGGAAAGGGAGTTGGGAGACAGGGTTGATGAAAGAGTATTGGGATGGTTTGGACACATGGAAAGAATAAGTGAAGAAAGACTAGTAAAAGAGGTATAGAAGGCAGATGTGGAGGGAGTGAACATGAGGGGGCATCCTAGGATGAGATGGATGGATGGGGTGAAGGGGGCTTTGGAGAAGAGGGGAATGTCTGTTGAGGAAGGACAGGAGAGGACAGAAGACAGGGGTGAATGGAGAATGGTTGTATATGGATGATGTTGTGATGCATGAGGTGGAATGGGTGGGGGGATGGGGGGTGAGGTAGTATGTGTGAGAAAAATTTGATGCAGCCCGAAGGGATTTCTCCCTGTCTTCTCTTTTTATGCATGGAAGGATGGAGAGGGGGGGTTGCCGATTTAATGAAGTGGCCTTGTTGTGGATGTGCTGTGTCTTGCGACACTGCCTCTGACCCAGGGCAGTGGACAAGGTGCAGGGATGACCCATCATCCAGGAGGTGCGAAGATAAGAGGGAGGGTGGAGAGTGGAGGGGAGTGGAGTGCATTTAGGGATGGAATGGGTGGGAATGGTTTTTATGCCTTTTTCTTTTTGGCTACCTTCCTTGTAAGGGGGAAAAAGCCTTGGTATATGTATGTATGTATGTATTTTGCTTTGTTTGCTTCTATCCTTCTCTTTGTATTTCTCCATTTTCTTTGTTCTTTCATTTCTCTTATTTTATTTGTCTACATTTCAGGTGTGTGGGGGCTGCTTCACAGCAACTAGTCCCTGCACTCTTCCTACTTACCTATATTGTTCTGTCTAATAACAATACTAATAATAAAATCCACAAATAGAAGTGATCTAAGTTTCTTTTATGACTACATAATTGAGTACACTTCTGCAGGCAGTCCTTCCTTAACAATATTCTGACTAACAGGTTACTTGAAGACCCTTTTAAAAAGGAAGTAGAACTATCTGCATTCAGAAATTGTATGAGCTCTTCACTGAATATTTTGAACACAAAAAACACCATAACTTACATTTTCCATCTGTAAATATTCCTTCTGCAACATTAAGGGAAGACATGCTAAATTTCTTGTTAGGGAGAAGCACTTTCGGAAGTTTGGAAAGGCAATCAATTTCTTCATAGAGTCTTCAGAGACAAAAGAAGCCATCTCTGTACGCCAATGTCTTGTAAAAGCCTGGAAAACAATGAGGATGATCAGCACACCTGAAGACAGGGGGTTATAGTATATATGTTTTAATTATCCATTACAGTCCAATATCTGTTGTTGTTTAACTGTACCCTAATTCAGCAGCATTTCACAAGACTACTGATCTATGAACCCTTTAGGTAGTCAATGGATTGTAATGGAAATGCATGTAGGAATAATTTCACCACCTGAGTAATTAGCAAGTGGAATAATGTTCCTGGAGAGACAATGGCAAATGGTACAGTTCAAAGCATCAAAATTCAGGTAGCTAAATGCCTTAGCAATATGGTGTAATGTCTATCATTTAGTCAATTTATTTTTCTCTACATTTTTACTTAATTGCATTTTACAGGAAATGAGCTACACTCATTATTTTATCAATAATAAAATCTGGCTTGAAATGTATTTTATTATAATTTCTTCTAAGTTGTTCCAAAAGTATTTGTGCATTTATTTACTATATTTTTGTCTGCATCTGACCTTGTTAGAGACTGTCACCAGTCAGCAAGCTCTGCCACTGATATATTGCAAAATGGCTAAATCAACATTAAGATCCAGGCACACAAAACAATATAATATTTGTTATAAGCACTATGACCTTTTTTTTTTATCTAATCAGTAAAACAAGGTTGCTTGGCATGGGAGAGGAAATCCTCATCCCTTTTACTCCTATCACATGAGCGCCTTTCATTCATTCCAGTTTAATGCACTCCTCTAATGAAACAGCTCATCACCTAAGTCTATACGAGTGGTTCTCAACCTGATTTTGGCCAAACTCCAGGGTTTCAAAGCCAGCTACAGGTTCAGTGGAGGTCCTTTGTAATGCATCAACTCCCAAAAACTAGAATAAAAAAGTACCAACACACTTCTTCTTATTGTGCTTTGATTATGTTTTAGTGAACTTCATTTTCTTGCCCCATTTCACATCTGTTCTCTTTACCTCCTTTATCTTATACTTTACTTCTCTTTTCTTCGTACCTCTCATATGATTCTCTCATCCTACATCGTAACCAATCTGTGAATGCTCATTTCTTCCCTTTTACAACCTTCTTTGCTTCATCATCCCATCACTCCCTACCCTTCCTTCTATTTCCTCCCATCTTCCTTGTTCCACACACCATCTCTGCACACCTTGTGACTCCCTCCTTGAAACATCCCTAATTCCTCCTCCACTCCTAGTTTTACTCTATCCTTCACTCCCTCCCACTCTTCTCTTAACTTCTTGTACTCCTTTTCTTTCTCATTTAAGTAGTTCACTCTAAGCACCTCCTACCTTCTGTCATTTTCCTTTCTCCATTTATCCTCCACTCTCAACTTACCTTCCACCAAAAAATAATCTGACATTCCCCTACTCTCTCCCTTTAGAACATGTACATCTAAAATTCTTCCTACTCTTCTCCTAGTTACATATAGTCCATTAAAGCCCTATCTACCACCCCATCCACCACACCTCTCCCATTTACTTGACTTTCTTCCTAAACACTCTATTTGGATGGTGTCAGTTAATTTTCCTAATTGTTGGGAACCATGATATGGAAGCATAGTCAAGTGTCTTTCTCAAGAACTTTTGCAGACTGATTAGTTTTGTGGTGGCCTAAAGAGCTTATGACTGATTTAATGTTCATTTATTTTTTGTGCCTACAACACTATAGAATAGAGATTTGGAGTTTAAGAAAGGATGTACTGTGTCTTGCGACACTGCTTCTGACCCAGGGCGGTGGGCGGGGTGCAGGGATGACCCGTCATCCAGGAGGTGCTCAGATGAGAGGAAGGGTGGGAGGGGTGTGGAGTGTATTTGGGGATGAAATGGGTGGGAGTGTTTTTATGCCTTTCCCTTTTTGGCTACCTCCCTTGGAAGGGGGAAAAAGCCTTGGTATATGTATGTATGTATAAAAGAAAAGTTTAAATCTGAGAAGCATGGTGGGGTTATAAGGTTGGAGAGTAAGAAAGGAGGAGAGTGGGGGTGGAAAGGGAGCTGGCAGATTGGACTGATGAAAGATTATTAGGATGGTTTGGAAACATGGAAAAAATGAGTGAAGAAAAATTAGCAGAAGAGATGTGGAAAGCAGAGGTGGATGACCAAGGATAAGATGGATGGATGGGGTGAAAGAGGCTTTGAGCAAGTGGGGAATGTCTGTTGAGCAAGGAAGGTAGAAGGGAAGGGGTGGGGGCAAGTGGAGAATGGTTGTGTATGGATGATATTTTGATGCAGCCTGATGGGATCATTGTTCTCAATTTTCCGTATGAGGGTATGGGTAGAGGGGTTGCCATGTAAGTGAAGTGGCCCTGCTGTGTGTTGTTGCATTGCTTCAGACCCGGGCAGTGGGCAGGTGACAGGGATGACCCTTCATTCACAAGGAGCTAAGATAACAGGGAAACATGGGTGGTGGGTGGGAGTGAAATGGGTGGAAGTGTGTGCTTAACTTTGACTTGGCTACTGCCCCTATAGGGCAAAGAAGCCCTTATATATATATTTATATATATATATATATATATATATATATGTATATATATAGATATATATGTATAGATATATATATCTGTATATATATATATATATATGTATATATATATATATGTATATATATATATATGTATATATATATATATATATATGTATATATATATGTATATATATATATATGTATATATATATATGTATATATATATGTAAATATATATATATATATGTATATATATATATATGTATATATATATATGTATATATATATATATGTATATATATATATATATATATATACATATATATATATATATATATATATATATATATATATATATATATATATATATATATATATACATATATACATACATACATACATACATACATACATACATACATACATACATACATACATACATACATACAAATACCAAAAGGTATTTTCCCCCATGACCAAACAGTGGGCAGGGGACAGGGATGGCTTTTCACCCACAAGTAGCCAAAATGAGAGGGAAAACAAGTGGGTGTTGGACGGATGAAGGATGTGTGCATGCTTTTGTTAGCCAGCCCCTTCACCCATCCAAAATTTGTTATGTGATAACTATAAAGTAATGTCGTAACACATTCGTAAAGATTCAACAAAAACCCACTGTGTTGGATAAGAAGAAATGAACTAAAATTAATTGTCCCTTATTCTTATTGTATATAAGACATGCCATTTGCTCTACCTTTCTGTATTCCACTGAAGAGGATCACAGTCCGTGATCGAAATATATGGAATTAATTTTATTTCATTTCTTCTTATCCAACACAGTGGGTTTTTGTTGAATTGTTATGTGATGTTTGTGAGTAGTGCTGGTAAAATGGCCTTCCTTGAAACCATGTTGATTGAAAGAGTATTGGGATGGTCAGGACACATGGAACAAATGAGTGAAGAAAGATTAGTAAAAGAGGTGTTGAAGGCAGAGGTAGGAGTGAACATGAAAGGGTGACCAAGGATGAGATGGATGGATGGAGTAAAAGGGGCATTGGGAAAGAGGGAGTCTGTTGAGGAAGGAAGGGAGAAGACAGAAAATAGGGGTGAGTGGAGAATAGTTGTGTATGGATGATGTTGTGAGACATGGATATGTAGTGGGTGGGGGATGGGGAGGAGGTGAGAGAGAATGTATGAATTACATTTTTATACTGTGCAAAGGGATTTCTCCCTGTCTTCTCTTTTTCTGCATGAGGGGACAGAGAGGGGGGGTCACTGATTAAATGAAATGGCCTTGCTGTTGGTGTGCTGTCTTGCTACATTGCTTCTGACCCAGGGCAGTGGACAAGATGCAGGGATGACCCATCATCCAGAAGGAGCCAAGAAAAGAGGGACAGAGGGGTGGTGAATGAGAGTGGAGTATGTGGGGATGAAATGGGTGGGAGTGGATTTATGCCTTTGACTTTGGCTACCTCCCTTATAAGGGGGAAAAAGCCATTGGTATATGTATGGATGTATGATTCTTGTTGCAATCAACCTTTCTCAATTTCTCAATATTTTACTTTAACCTCTGCAATATCAGTCAAATATTCATGCACATATCAGGTTGTGATGTGATGATGCATCACAATACGCTCATTATAAAATATATAGTTACTGCTGTTATACTCATTTCTTTCACCCTGAACAAATATAACATCACAGAAAACATGACCAAGCCTGTTCACAGAATACGGAAGTCAGCAAAAACTACAAAATAAATATAATCATGAAGTGAACACTGGCATCCTCATATATCCTACTCGTGGCTCATGACACATATAGAGGCATCATCATATTGAAGAGGTTAATATGCATATATACAGTACTTGCAAAATTCCTGCACTGTAAAATACTAACGAAGTTGCTATGAAAAGTTGCTGGTATACAGAATTTCAAATTACCACCATAAGTTTCTCCTTACCCGAAAATTGTACAACCCATCTAGCAGTAAGATGATGCTGAGGTTTATCACTGACAACCTATGCAGGCACTCTTGCTGAACTTGCTGTCCTTCTGGCATCTTTGGTTTTGAGTTGTTCACACGATGAGCATCCTTCTTCAGTCTAGAACAAGGAGCAATGCATACATTAGTTTATTAAGGGGACCGGCTGATCAAAAGATGAAAATCTTTATTAATTGGGTTATTGCACAGAAATTTATGCCAGGAGTTAGGGACACCATATACATCTTTCCTAACCCAAAAAAACTAATCTGCAACCCTTTCATGTTTTGCTCCCCGACCTCCCTTTCAAAAAAATTGATAATTTTGAAATGGCTACTCCTTCAATAATAATTGCTCTACATGAATGAGATTAATATGGTGGAAGGACCTTATCCAGACCTTCAAGCTAATAGAGAGAAATTTTAGTTAAAGTAATTAGTTTGTGGAACTATAATTTTTATATTTTTCCCACCCCGTCACCCTTCAAATAGGGGGATTTTTTTTTTGGCAAAAATTAACCCTTTCAGATATTAAAAAAAACTTTCTATTTCATCAATCAGGCAGATTTAGACATTATGTGTGAATTTTCATTTAAATTTATTAAGATGTTATGGAGGAGTAGAAGTTTGAAGCAGCGGCGGCGCCAGGAATTTTTAGTTGGGGAGGCTAAGGGGGGGCTGAGCACATTTTTGGGGGGGCTAATAGTAATATGATAATACACATATATTATCCTCATTTCAGAAGGGGAGGGGGTTAATGGTAGGGCTTGCACTGATGGCTGACAAATCTTTAGCCCTGGCAATTAAAAATTCCACTTAATAAAATGATTTCTATGAGTGTTTTAAATTTTCAATTTGCTCATTTCAGTTGGGGGGGCTAATGGGGGGGGGGGGGGGCTGGCCACTTTTTTTTTGGGGGGGCTAAAGCCCCCCCCTGGTGCCGCCACTGGTTTGAAGGTATAAAACTTAGGTTTTGAGATACGAGCCGTCAAAGTTTTCACTAACTTTGAACCCCTACATACTAATATAGATAAGGGATATCATGGCATTTCCTTATTTAGTTTTTTAGGCTTGAATGTTGATAATATTTAGAATAAAATTTATTCATATTCAGTCATATATGTTGATGTCCAGTCATATAATCTTCTGTCTTCTGGCTCCTGGTCCCCACCTGCATTTTAGGCAGGTTATTACATTAGGGTGTCATAGCTTGCTTACTTTGTAATTCTTGCCTCTTCCTAGCTTCCTGAAGGTGTTTGGTTTGCTTGTGAGGATGTGGCATCTCAAAAATAGTATAACAGCTTGTCAAATGACAAAAGGATGAGTGATGGTGGCTTGCAGTGGAGCGTATCACTCAATTTTCGTCTACTGTTTATCGTTTTCTGAGGCATCTACCCATTCTGGGGTCTATGTATAACCTCTGGTACAGAGACAGAGTTGCCAAAAGTCACTAGCAATAGCACTCAATCATTACAAATTATTGTTATTTATTGCAATAATATATATATTGTAGTGACCAATACGTATCATAGGGCCGAGATGGGTCGAGTTGGGGGGAGGAGGGGGTTTATTTGTCATAACTACGAAAATAAGGCGAATTTTGATGAAATACTCTGCATACAGACTGTTGATTGCCATACGCAGATGTGGACAATTTTTCCCAGTTTTTCATTTTTTCCCCAATTTTCATCGATTCTTGACCAGCCGGTCCCCTTAAGAGAGAGCAAGAGAGAGAGAGCAAGAGAGAGAGAGAGAGAGAGAGAGCAAGAGAGAGTGAGAAAGAAAGCGAAACAGAAAGAGCAAGACAGAGGGCAAGAGTGAGAAAGAGAGAGCAAAAGAGAAAGATAGAGAGAGAGGGGGAGGAGGAGGGGAGAGAGAGAGGGGGGAGGAGGGGAGAGAGAGAGGGGGGAGGAGGGGGGAGAGAGAGAGAGAGAGAGAGAGAGAGAGAGAGAGACAGAGAGAGAGAGAGAGAGAGAGAGAGAGAGAGAGAGAGAGAGAGAGAGAGAGAGAGAGAGAGAGAGAGAGAGAGAGAGAGAGGGAGAGGGAGACAAAAGACAAAAAGACAGTTAGATGTACAGAGAGAGATACAGAGAGAAAGAGAAAGAGAAATATAGACAGAGAAAAAGACAGAGACAGGAAAAGGAGAAAAAAGTATGTGTGTGTGTGTGTGTATATATATATATATATATATATATATATATATATATATATATATATATTATATATATATATATATATATATATATATATATATATATATATATATACACACACATAGAGAGAGAGTGGAGAGGGAGGAGATGAAGGGAGTGAGAAGGAGGGGGAGGGAGGGAGGGAGGGAGGGAGAGGGAGAGAGATAGAGAGAGAGAGAGAGAGAGAGAGAGAGAGAGAGAGAGAGAGAGAGGAGAGAGAGGAGAGAGAGGAGGGGGAGAGAGGAGGGGGAGAGAGAGAAATGGAAGAGAGAGAGAAAAGGAGGAGAGAGAGAAAAGGAGGAGAGAGAGAAAAGGAGGAGAGTGAGAGAGGGGGAGAGAAAGAAAGAGAAAGGGAGACAGAGAGAGAGAGAAAGAGAGAAAGAGAGAGAGAGAGAGAGAGAAGGAGGAGAGAGGGAGAGAAAGGGAGAGACAGAAATATATATATATATGTAGAGAGAGAGAGAGAGAGAGAGAGAGAGAGAGAGAGAGAGAGAGAGAGAGAGAGAGAGAGAGAGAGAGAGAGAGAGAGAGAGAGAGAGAGAGAGAGAGAGAGAGAGAGAGAGAGAGAGAGAGAGAGAGAGAGAGAGAGAGAGAGAGAGAGAGAGAGAGAGAGAGAAAGAGAGAGAGAGAGAGAATGGGGGGGGGAGAAACAACACCAGTGACCCAAAATGAGTATAATAATGACAAAAGTTGGGAAACTTTAGTAGACATTTTCACCCTTTCAGCAAAGATGACATGCATTCATGGTTTTTGTTCTGGCAGATGCAATATGGTTCTATTCAGATAAAAGGTAGATTCTGGAGAATATGGGCTTTTGACTAACTGGGACAATGTTTTGTCCACAATCTGCCCCTCAGCTGACTATCACCATCTAGCACAAGTCCTATCTATATACCAAGGGCTTTTTCCCCCTTATAAGGGAGGTAGCTAAGTCAAAAGGCATATACCCACTCTCACCCATTCCACTCCCATCCATCCTTCCATCTTATCTCCTCATGGATGAGGAGTCATCCCCCTCTCCTGCCCACTGCCCTGGGTGAGAAGCAATGCAGTAAGACACAGTAAATTCACAGTAAGGCTGCTTCACTTAATCACACAAGTGAATTTTGTCAATGGTACTTTGCTAACAGCAAAAATTACATTTTCAACGTGGACTTTCCTCAAGAACAGAGGAGAATTCACAAACTTGTGTACCAGTGATATTTTGATCTTCGATTTCAGAGCCCAAGGTACAATCACTAATGGTGACAGCCACTTGCCCAACTGTCTGAGTATACTGGGGAAAGGTATTGGCTTTGGCCACAACTAACTACCTCCTGGCATAAAGTTCTCACTTTTACCTGAGTTATCCTGCCTACCACCTACATAATTTCATAATAAAAATATATACATACACACATCAAAAGGCCTTTCCTCCCATTTTGTCAATGGGGTACCCGAGTCAAAGCTCACCCCACACCCATTCATTCTCCCTCCCATCTTAGCTCTTCATGGATTAACAGTCATCCCTGTCCCCCACCAAACTGCTTGGGTCAGAGGCAATGCAGCAAGACACAGCACTTACATTAAAGGCCCTTTACATCTTATAAATTGGGTGGCTGAATCACAGCATACACCAACATCATACAGTTAAAACCCACTCAGTACACTTTTCTCATCTCAGCATCTTGGAATGAAAAGTCACCTTGACCCCACTTCACACAGTGTGGGTCAAATGCAATGCAGCAAGACATAATTCATACACAACCATGATATTTATTGCTTCAAGATCTGTGAGCAGGAAACCTGTATCCCATAATGCAGTCTGCAATGGCTCCTAGGCTCTCTCTCACAAATCTTTCCAGAAAGAAATGTTAGTTGGATGAGAGGAAGAGGAGAAGAAGGAAGAACAGGAGGAAGAGGAGGTGGAGGAGTAAGAAATTTATATTTCATATTAAATCACTGATAAGCAATACTTCTATCTTTGAGTGCAACATGATGCCAAAAGAGTGCAGGCAGCAGTACAGGAGAGATGTAAGAGGGCAGAAGTTAAAAGTGATCAGTATTCTTCTTTGGATGAAAGATAGGAGAAGGAAGAGGAGGAAGGAAAGGAAGAGGAGGGAAGGGTAGAGGAGGTGAGAAAGGAAGTGGAGGAGGGAAAGGAAGAGGAGGTGAGAAAGGAAGTGGAGGAGGGAAAGGAAGAGGAGGAGGGAAAGGAAGAGGAGGAGGAAGAGGAGGAGGAGGAAGAGGAGGGGGAGGAAAAGGAGGAAGAGAAGGAGGAGGAGGAAGAAGAGGAAAGGAGGAGGAGGAAGAGGAGGAGGAGGAGGAAGAGGAGGAGGAAGAGGAGGAGGAGGAGGAGGAGGAGGAGGAGGAGGAGGAAGAGGAGAAGGGAGGAGGAGAAGGGAGGAGGAGAAGGAAGGAGGAGTATAAAGTCAAATAATGAGTTCCCTTTGAATAAAGATCAACCTCACCTGCAGAACAAGTGTCCCAGCCTGTCAATGATGACAAGGTCACCAGCCACCAAATAGCAAAGAACCAGACTTGTTGGAGGATTGACAAATGCAGCCAGTTCAAAGTGATTTAAATACATCTGCACCTGGTAAAGATAAAATTTCAATTTTTCTTATCACATGTATGGATTACAAATTAATGTATGAATTATGCATGTAAATAAATATACCAGAAGACCTGGTATAACACTGTATCATCAAGAGATATCTATCATTACCACTGTGTATGTTATCTAGATGTATTTACCTGACTGTAGTATACAAGGTTGGAACTGTGTTCATGGGGTTCTATTTCTTTGCTTCAACTTAGCAAACTTTCCCTTAAATTTGTTTATGCTGTTGGCCTGGATTTCATTTTCACCCAATTTGTTTCACAAATCCATGCATCCATAAACATTTAATGACCCAATTACTAGGGTCCTGACTGAAGTCCTTTCCAGACTTTCATGCCTTGATTTTCCAATGGAGAATACAAAGTGGAAGCTCCCAAGTCCCCTCATTCCATTACATTCAGTCGCCTTTTATGACATGCATGAGAACATGATAGCAGAATTCTTTTCCCTCCCCAATCACAGAGGGAAATATAATCATATATTTGAGAAATAGTGCCACTAAATGAGAACTGTTTAAGACTTATATTTTAAAAACATAAGGCAACTTACCCTGGTATAGTAGTCAAGAATAGAGTGCTGGATCATGGGATGAAATTTGTGTAGTTCCATGAGACAAAGGAAACACCTCTCCAAACGATGACTCACAAACCAGATCCCCTCAAGAGCGCTCTCCCTCATTAAATCTAGTGGCCAATTTTCATCTGTAAGTAAACCATTTCACAAATCAGCTCCTGTATGTTGAGTTTATCAATCAATTGTTGCCTTAAGTTTCACTAAATGGAAAACCTGCAGCCCAAAAGTGGCTGGCAACAGTCCTCAGACCCTTCTACAGATTTCTTTGGGAAGAAACTTTGGACTGTTGTTTGTGTTGTATTGGTATGGGACTGTTTCTGTTATCGGGTGAAAGTTAGAGAGAGAGGAGAGCAGTCACTGGTTGTCAGCTCTCCATATATGAAAAAGTAAGAAATATAGCTTAAATTGATAGAAAGATCTTGGGCTTGGTCCAGAGATTGAATGTAAGCCCCCTGTTGGAAGTGAGGAGTTGATAGGTTTTGAAAATGGGCAGCTATGCTGTCCAATTTCAAGCACCACCACAAGCAGGTAACCAATACTGATCCCTGTTAAGGTAAAACGCAAGACTGGAAAAATGCAAATATTGTACAAATATATAAAGGAGGAAAATAGGAAGATCCAACAAACTATAGACTGGTCTCCCTTACAAGTACATACATACATACATATACCAAAGGCTTTTTCCCCCTAACAAGGGAGGTAGCCAAAAAACAAAGCCATAAAAACCATTCTCACCCATTCCATCCCTAATACACTCCACTCCCCTCCACCCTCTACCCTCCCTCTTATCTTGGCACCTCCTGGATGACGGGTCATCCCTGCATCTTGTCCACTGTCCTGGGTCAGAAGCAGTGTTGCAAGACACAGCACATCCACAGCAAGGCTGCTTCATTAAATCAGCAATCCCCCCTCTCCATCCCCTCATGCAGAAAAGGAGAAGACAGGGAGAAATCCCTTTGGGCTGCATTTTCCCTTACAAGTACAATAACTTAAATTTGTGAAAAAGTCATCAAAAGTAGATGGACTAAACATCTGGAGGAAAACAATATACTAAATCCAAAACAATTCGGTTTTAGACAGGAAAGATCATGTGCCACAAATTTGATCTGTTTCTATTCAAGGTTAACAGATATAATGCAAGAAAGGGATGGATGGGCAGACTGTGCTTTCCTGGACTTACAAAAGGCATTTGATAAAGTATCACACAATACAACTATTAAGAAAAGTCGAAACAACATGAGGTATACACAGAAAACTATTGAAATGGATGGAAGATTTCCTGTATAGGAAAAAAATGAGTGGTGCTCAGAGATAAAAACTCTACTTGGGAAGAAGTGATAAGTGGAGTCCTACAGGGTTCAGTATTGGCTCTGATAATGTTTGCTATATATGTAAATGACATGGATGAAGGTGTAGAATGTTACATGAACTTCTTTGCAGACAACACAAAACTAATAAAGAAAGTACTGACAAAAAATTGTGAATCACTACAGAGAGATCTGGACAAGGTCTGGGAATGGAGTCAGAATCAGAAGTGAACTTCAACATTAAGAAATGTAGTATAATGGAATTTGGAAAAAAGTATATATATATATATATATATATATATATATATATATATATATATCAGGACAATATAAGATCGATGCAAAGGAAGTAAAGAAGGTTGGTTCTGAAAAGGACCTAGGAGTAATCATCACCAAAGACATGTCCCCACACAAGCATATAAACAAAATAGTCGGAGAAACCTACAATTTACTAAGATCAATAAAGGTGGCTTTTAATTACTTGGATGAGGTAATGGTAAAGAAAATACTAGTCACACTGATAAGACCAAGATTGGAGTATGTTGTGACACTATGGACACCCAGTACAAAAAAGAACATAAGGAAAATAGAAAGAATCCAAAGAGCAACAACAAAGATGGCCCCAACACTTTCAAAATTGACATATGAGCAAAGATGGTCTTAACTGGAACTATTAACCCTGGAACAAAGAAGAAAAAGAGACAATCTATTGACCATTTACAGAATCATGAAAGGCATGGAAGTCCTTGACAGAGAAGAACTATTAAAGTGGGATAGAGGAAAAACAAGGGGACATGAAAAGAAACTCAAAAAGGAGTTGTAGAAAAGATCTGAAAAAAAAAAAAAAAAAAAAAAAAAAATCCACACAGAGTGGTGGATGTCTGGAACAAATTGAATGAAACAACAGTGTGTGCAAACACCATACAAGAATTTAAAAACAAACTAGAAGTTGCGAGATACGAAGACAGGTCACCACGAGCATAGTTCCCCTTCCCGTATAATACAACTAGGTAAATACAGTGGGGGGATGAGGGTGGAAGAAAATACCATACACTCACACTTCTCCTATAATTACATTACTTACCAATGGTTCCTTTGGCAGCATATTGTTCCTCCCTCTTGGCATCAAGGCACCAATTACAAACCATGTCTGTGATGGCTGACAAAATCGCACAAGACTGGCTCAGACGAACTTTTGTGAGTGTTTTCATTAGGTTATCCAGTAAAATGGTGGTGTTGTACTGGGCTGATATATATGGCATTCCGCTTATCAAGGGGAGAATCTGGAAAGGGAAGGACCATCATATGGAGATGTACACTGCATAAAGCATCATGGATTCATACCCCACAACTAGACCCTGTGACATTATCAGAGTAGTTAAAAATGTATCTTAAAGATTCCACACATTATGAAGCAATGATGGGTGCCACTTGAAGAAAGGTTAATGTGTTTGTTCAAGTATAGTTGTTGTTGTTGTTGTTGTTGTCGTTCCCTAGACTGTCTGTCCGAGCAGTCCCGTCTCCCCAAGGAATGCTACAGCCAAAACTGGGTTTTCCCACAAATCCTTTATAGAGTGTATGTTGTGTTGTTTGCGTGCATGATTGTGTATAATACAGTCTTCCATTATGTGTTGTATGGTATGGGGTGAAGTGTTACATCCTGGGCAGCTGTTCACAATGCGGTCATCCAGCCTCTTCTGGTAGCTTAGAAGTGCTGGGTGGTGGCCGCACCGCAGTCTGGCCAAGTGGACTCTGTCCTTTCGTGGGAGAGAGGATTCAGAGGGATGGATATCAGGGGCTCTGGCATGCAGCGTGTGTTGTCTTTCAGTTTGTTAATGGAGCAGTGAGTGATATGATTATGGATATGTTTCCAGAAGCTGGTATCTGGTGGTTGTGGAGGAAGAGAAGTGTATTTGTGTGTGATATAAGTATTAGGATGTTGTTATGATGATTCTTGGCATGTGTGGGTGTTCTGGTATGTAGTGTAGCGGGTGTGATGTGTTTGTGGTGGCTGCGGTAAGTGTTTGTGTGCCTCTCATGTCGAGGTCGTCCTTGACTTTGATGACTTTTGTTTCATGGTGTAAATGGTCTGTTGGTGTTGTATTTGTGCAGCCTGTAATTGTTTTTAGGGCTTTGTTTTGTATGATTTGAAGGGTGTTGTGGTGTGTCTCACTGAGATTAGGAGCCCATGCAGGACTCGGATAATTCAACACTGAGCGTATGCATTGTTTGTATATTGTTATATTAGTTTCTTTGTTTTGTCCAAATGTCGTTCCAGTGATTGACTTAAGTGCGTTAAGTCTAGGTGTGCATTTGTTTTTAATGTTTGTGATGTGTTGTTTGAAAGACATGGATGTATCGTATGTTACACCAAGAATTTTCGGTGTGTTTGTGTGTGGTATTAGAATGTTGTTGATGTAGAGATGAGGTTTGTATTTGTGTTCTATTGTCCAGTTGGTGAGAAGTGTTGCTGTAGATTTGGTTGGAGCTATTTTGAGTCTGTTTGTGATGAACCATGTGTCGAGTGTATCAAGGTATGGCTGGATTATTTCTGCAGCTTTGTCTGTTACGATGTGTGCATGTGATTGTTATGTCGTCTGCGTAGGAAGAGATATGTATTTCTGAGTTGTCTGGTGTGGGTAAGTCATGCATATATAGATTAAATAGTGTGGGGGATAGAACTGAGCCCTGTGGTACTCCATTCTTAATGTTTCTGATGTGCGATGATTGGCCATTATATGACACGTAAGCATTCCTACCTGCCAGATAATTGGCCAGCCATCTTTTGGTGTTATTGTGCATGTCTGTGTTATATATTCTATTTGTTAGGTTGTGGCGGGGGATAGCATCAAAAGCTTTACTAATGTCTAATGTTATGAGAAGTGTTCTGTGGTGGGGCCTATCTGAATTGATGCCATCTAAAATTCTTTGTGTGAGGTTTATCAGAAGAGTGTTTGTGGAGTGTAGTGGCCTAAAACCGTGTTGTGAGTCAGCAAGGGGAATATGTGGTGTGACAAGTTTAAGTATTACGCATTCAATGACTTTAGAGGGGGTGCAGAGAAGTGTGATTGGGCGGTGCAATGTTGGGATTGTTGGGTCTTTGTTCGGTTTTGGAATGGTGATTATTTTACCATGCTTCCAGATGTCAGGTATAGTGTTGTGTGAATAGCTGTAGTTTGCAATGTTTGTGAGTGCGTGTATACCTTGTGGTCCAATGTGTTTTAGGTGGATGTTGCTTATGTTATCAGGGCCACAGGCAGATGAGTGCTTGAGATTATGTATTATGAGTTTTGTCTGACTGTCTATGAAGGGTGTATAGTCTGAGTCTGTGGGGAAGTCTTTCTTACGTCGAATGGTGCGTCGGTCGTCAGGGTGAGAAGTGAGATGGCTTGTCTGTGCAAAATGACGTATGAGTGCGTTTGCTTGTTGTCTGTTTGAGGGTAGATTATCTGTTGTTGTGATTATTGCTGCGTGAGAGCGTGTAGTGTTACTGTTGGATAGTGTAATGCTGTTGAGTGTTTTGTACAATTTGCTGGTGTTTGTTTTGTGATCAAGTGCATTGATAAAATTTTGCCAATTTTGTGTTTTTTGTTCGTGTATTTTATTAGCAATCACAGTGTTTAGTGTTTGTATTTGGTCTGCTATGTTTTGAGGGATAGGTGTGGGGGTATCGTGTTTAAGTGTGTCACGTTGTCTGATGAGGTCTTGGATTTCTGGTGTGAAGTTGGGGTTGTGTGATTTTCTGTTGCCTCTAGGGATGTATCTCTTGTCTGCGTTTTGTATGATTGTATTAAAAGTGTGCACAGCATTGTTTATGTTTGTGATTGGTGTACTGTTAAATGTTTCAAAATGTTGTTCTGTCTCTTTAGTAAAAGCTTCCCAGTATAGTAGTAGCTAATGACTGTAGACAGCTTATGAGAAGGAGCAAAAGAACTGCTTTCATCATGAGATATATCTATGCAAGAATACCAAACCTACTGAAATATCAATTATCAGATTGTAGCTTCAAATCTATCAATATCTGAATAACAATACTTTTGTGAGCTACTGTACATATATTTCACTTTAGCTTTATACCATAATACAATGTCAAACATCCAATCAACTTGTGTAATGGCTTTCATGGAATAACTTTACATACTTTACAATCAAACCTGGGACCAATGATAGATACCTACTAGAGGTAATCCTGAGAAATGAATGTTTGAAAGAATCATTTGTCCATCACCTATCTTCAAAACTTAAAAACATCCTCACCTCTACATACAGGTATACCTGTGAGAGGCTGACACACAATCTCTGCATCAAACTCAAGATTTCTATCAACTTCAACGATTTTGTTCCTACTTTTTCATATAAGGAGAGTTGATGACCAATGTGCCTCCTTTTCTCTTACCATTCCTCCTCAACAGACACTCCCCTCTTTCCCAATGCCCCTTTTACCCCATCCATCCATCTCATCCTTGGTCACCCCCTCATGTTCACTCTTTCCACCTCCACCCTCCATACTTCTTTCACTAATCTCTCCTCAGTCATTCATTCCACATATCCAAACCATCCTAATACTTCCTCACCAACCACATCTCCCAACTCCCTTTCCATCCCCGCTCCCCCCTCACCTACCCATCTCTCACCCCATCCAGCCCAGCAACCCCTACCACACCTCTCGGGCACCTCATCCCAAACAACTTCAAACTCCTCTCTTCCTCTCTTATGAATGCATTTGAGATGAGGTGCCTGAGAAGAACAATAGGGGTTACTATGTTGGAATGAGTGAGAAACGAAGATGTGAGGAGAAGAACAGGGGTGGAAAGGAAGTTGGGAGATAGGGTTGATGAAAGATTATTGGGATGGTTTGGACACATGGAAAGAATGAGTGAAGAAAGATTAGTAAAAGAGGTATGGAAGGCAGAGGTGGAAGAAGTGAACATGAGGGGGCAACCAAGGATGAGTTGGATGGATGTGGTAAAAGAGGCATTGGGAAAGAGGGGAATGTCTGTTGAGGAAGGGAGAAGACAGAAGATAAGGGTGAATGGAGAATGGTTTTGTATGGATGATGCTGTGATGCTGGGACTGGGGTTGAGGAAGTATGTGTGAATGATACTTGATGCAGCCTGAAAGGATTTCTCCGTCTTCTCTTTTTCTGCACAAGGGGATGGAGAGGGGGGTCACCAATTAAATGAAGCAGCCTTACTGTTGATGTGCTCTGTCTTCCTGCACTGCTTCTGACCCAAGGCAGTGGGCGAGATACCAAGATGGGAGGGAGGGGGGTGAATGGGAATGAAGTATGTGGGGATGGAATGGGTGGGAGTGGATTTTATGCCATTGTTTTTTGGTTACCTCCCTTGTAAGGGGGAAACAGCAATTGGTACATGTATGTATGAGTCTGGTTAGCTTGCTTGTGTGATGTGGTGGGAAGGACGGATAGGTTCAAGGGCTCTTGCACAGAATTGTGCCTATTACTTCCATGCACTGTTCTATGGAAAGACACTGTTTCTTGGTGCAGGTGATCAGTTATAGTGACTTTGGAATCATCATTTTTAGAGCTTTGCTTTGTACTGTCTGTAAGATGTCTTTCTTTTCTTGAATCCCAAGAACCATGCTAGAGAGGCATAGTCAATTGTGACTCAAAAAAGTTATTTGTAAACTGTAATCAATTTCTTTCTTCTGGCCAAATCCTATGCTTGCCACTGATCCTAGTACATTTAATTTTTTTTTCTCATTGTGAGGTCTTTCATATGTGGAGTAAAGGACATATGCATATCACATGTGAAGCCTTGCATAACAAAGTGATGGACCTTGCAGTTGTTCTTGACAATGATGGAATGCCAACAATTGGCAAAGAAACAAGAAATCCATCACTTCTAAGAACTCAAAAACCATCATAAGTCACCACATAGTCCCCCAATTCCATTCATAGGTGTGGCTTTGAATACCTGGTAAACAAATAAAAATAACAAGCAATTTTTGTGAACATACCAGATCAATGAAGCTTTCTCCATCCCACTGTTCAAGAAATTCTGCCACAAAGTGATTCAGCACTGGGATGCGGGTGTCTGTCTTTTGTATGAGCTTGGCTGCTGCCTTCAATAATGTATGTATCCGCTCAACATTATTAGCTCTTTCTATAACTTCTGTAAATATATGAAACATCCTCTTACTACATAATTTTCTACATAAATATGTATTCTCACACCTTTAGAAAAATAATAAACTAAACCTTAACCTCTCTGCTGCATTAATACATACATACATCTACCAAAAGCTTTTTCCCCTTTTCAAGGGAGGTAACCAAAAAACAAAGGCATAAACCCCACCCCCACCCATTCCATCCACACATACTCCACTCCCTCTCTCTTATCTTGGCTCCTCCTGGATGATGGGTCATCCCTGCATCTTGCCAACTGCCCTGGGTCAGAAGCAGTGCAGCAGACCACAGCACATCCACAGTAAGGCCACTTCATTTAAACGGAAACCCCTCCCTTTCCAACTCATCATATAGAAAAAGAGAAGACTGGGAGAAATCCCTTCAGGCTGCATCAAAATATTTTTCATAAATATACCCTCACCCCTCCATCCCCCATCCACTCCCTTTCATGCATCGCATCACAGCATCATCCATACACAATCATTCTCCATTCACCCCTATCTTCTGTCTTCTCCCTTACTTCCTCAACAGACATTCCCCTCTTTCCCAATGCCCCTTTTACCCCATACATCCATCTCATCCTTCATTGTCCCCTCATGTTCACTCCCTCCACCTCTGCCTTCTACACCTTTTACTAATTTTCTTTACTCATTCTTTCCATATGTCCAAACCATCTCACAACATTCCATCCATAAATTGAATAGCCAGGGTGACACAACACATCCCTGGCAAAGTCCCACCTTTGCCTCAAACCACACACTTTCTCCATTTCTGATTCTAACACAGACTCTACTACATACATATATCAAAGGCCCACCTTAAAAGGGTGGTAGCCAAAAAACAAAGGCATAAAATCCACTCCCACTCATTCCATCCCCACATACTCTACTTCCATTCATTCCCCTCCCTCCCTCTTATCTTGGCTCCTCCTGGATGATGGGACATCCCTGCATCTCAACCACCCTGGGTCAGCAGCAGCGTTGCAAGATACAGCACATCCACAGCAAGGCTGTTTCATTTAATCAGTGATGCCCTCTTTCCTCCTATCCCATATATCTGCAATACATCCCACAGTGCCTTCCTGTCTACCCTGTCATAAGCCTTTTCCAAATCCATAAAGGCCCAAAAAATATCCTTACCTTTTCCTAAAGCTTTCTCACATATCTGTCTTACCTCAAAAATCTGATCCACACAACCCCTACCTGTCCTAAACCCACACTGTTCCTCATCAATTACTCCCTCTGTTCTTCTCCTAATCCTATCAATCAAAACCCTCCCATAAGCCTCCCTAACTACACTCAACAAACTGATCCCTCTGCAACTACTACTCACACTTGTCCCCTTTTCCCTTGAAAAGTGGAACTACAAAACCAGAATCTTTAACCTGAGTTTGAAAATTGCCCAAGAGCTATAAATTTTGTCATCAACCTTACCAAAATCCACAAATAAGCTACAAGATGTAAAGGAGTAACTAAGTGAGAGAGAGAGAGAGAGAGAGAGAGAGAGAGAGAGAGAGAGAGAGAGAGAGAGAGAGAGAGAGAGAGAGAGAGAGAGAGAGTGTAAGAGAGAGAGAGAGAGAGTGTAAGAGAGAGAGAGAGAGAGTGTAAGAGAGAGAGAGAGAGAGTGTAAGAGAGAGAGAGAGAGAGATAGTGTGAGAGAGAGAGAGAGATAGTGTAAGAGAGAGAGAGAGAGAGAGAGAGAGAGAGAGAGAGAGAGAGAGAGAGAGAGAGAGAGAGAGAGAGAGAGAGAGAGAGAGAGAGAGAGAGAGAGAGAGAGAGAGCAAAACAGAAAGGAAGAAAGAAAAAAGAGAAAGAGAAAAAGGAGAAAAAAGAGAGACAGAGAGATAAAGAAAAGTAGAGAGGGAGACAAAGAGAGAGGGAGACAAGGAGACTGGAAGGGAAGGAGAGATGGAGACAAGGAGAGAGGGAGAAAATGAGAGTGAGAGAGTGAAAGACAGAAAGTGTGTGTGTGTGAGAGAGAGAGAGAGAGAGAGAGAGAGAGAGAGAGAGAGAGAGAGAGAGAGAGAGAGAGAGAGAGAGAGAGAGAGAGAGAGAGAGATGGTTAGCAACAGTGAGTGACAGACAGATAGTGAGTGAGAGAGAGAAAGAGAAAGAAAGGGGAAGGGAGAGAAAGTGAGAGAGAGGAGAGACAATGAGACAGAGGGGGGAGAGTGAGAGAGAAAAAGGGAGAAAATGAGACAGAGAGAGAGAGAGAGAGAGAGAGAGAGAGAGAGAGATATGGTAAGCAAGAGTGAGTGAGAGAGTGAGTGAGTGAGAGAGAGAGAGAGAGAGAGAGAGAGAGAGAGAGAGAGAGAGAGAGAGAGAGAGAGAGAGAGAGGAAGAGAAAGAAAGGGGAAGGGAGAGAAAGTGAGAGAGGAGAGACAATGAGACAGAGGGGGGAGAGTGAGAGAGAAAAAGGGAGAAAGTGAGAGAGAGAGAGAGAGAGAGGGAGAAAGAGAGAGAGAGAGAGAGAGAGAGAGAGAGAGAGAGAGAGAGAGAGAGAGAGAGAGAGAGAGAGAGAAAGAGAGGGAGGGAGAAAGAGAGAAAGAGAGAGAGAGGGGGGAGGGAGAAAGAGAGAGAGAGGGGGGAGGGAGAGAGAGGGGGGAGAGAGAGAGGGGGAGGGAGAGAGAGGGGGGAAGGAGAGAGAGGGGGGAAGGAGAGAGAGGGGGGGAGGGAGAGAGAGGGGGAGGGAGAGAGGGGAGGGAGACAGGGGAGGGAGAGAGGGGAGGGAGAGAGGGGAGGGAGAGAGGGAAGGAAAGAGTGAGAGGAAGAGGGAGAGCATGAGGGAGACAAACAGAGATCAAGACCCACCAGTTCTGAGAGCCAGTTCCAGCCAATCCGATATAGCTATCTTCAGTCGTGTCTCATGAGGACGGAACAGAACGATGAGGGCCGGGCTGTGCAGCATCGATGAGGCTGCATTTGGCCATTCCCACTGTTTCCATTCATGCATTCCTCTTATGAATGCTTTAAATCTGTAAATATGATATATAATTTTTATCTATCTATATACCAAAAAACTAGGCTGGAATTGGAATTGGAAGTACGTATCAAGGAGGAGAGATTGGAGGAAGTGGATAGCTTTAGATACTTGGGTGTGAATGTGGCTGGAAAAGGAGTGGAGGTGGAGGTAGAATTTAGATTGAGAGAAACAAGTAAATGCCTAAGGGGATTAAAAAGTGTAATGAGAAATAGACATTTGGGAAAGGATGCTAAGAGGAGATTTATGAAGGGGTGATTGTGCCAACAGCACTGTATGGGGCAGAAACATGGAACATAAGAGAGGAAGAGAAGAAAAGTTTAAATGTGTTTGAAATTAAATGCCTGAGATGTATGGTAGGGATAACTAGGTTGGATAGAGTGAGAAATAAGGAGGTGAGGAGAACAGGGGTGGAAAGGGAGTTGGGAGATAAGGAAGAGTTTTAGGATGGTTTGGACATATGGAAAGAATGAGTGAAGAAAGATTAGTAAAAGAGGTGTAAAAGGCAGAGGTGGAGGGAGTGAACATGAGGGGGCAACCAAGGATGAGATGGATGGATGGGGTAAAAGGGACATTGGGAAAGAGGGAAATATATGTTGAGGAATGAGGGGGGAAGACAGAAGATAGGGCTCAGTGGAGAATGGTTGTGTATGAATGATGCTGTGATGCATGGAAGGGAGTGGGTGGGGGAGTATATGTGAATGATATTTTGATGCAGACTGAAGGGATTTCTCTCCCATCTTCTCTTTTTTGCTTGAGGGGACAGGTGAGGGGGGGGGGTTGCCAATTAAATGAACCAGCCTTGCTGTGGATGTACTGTCTTGCTACAGTGCTTCTGACCCAGGGTAGTGGGTGAGATGCAGGAATAACCAGTCATCCAGGAAGAGACAAGAAAAGAGGGAGGAGTGGTCAATTGGAGTGGAGTATGTGGGGATGAAATGGATGGGAGTGGATTTATGGCTTTGACTTTGGCTACCTCCCTTGTATGGGGGAAAAAGCCCTTGGTATATGTATGTCTGTATATATATATATATATATATATATATATATATATATATATATATATATATATATATATATATATATATGTATATACAATACTGATAACCCACTTTTGGAGAAGAATAAGCAAAAGTATAAAGATCCATATATTTCAATCACTAAATGTGATCCTCTTCAGCAGATGTGAATTACAGAGTAGATATATATACATACATACATACATATACCAAAGGCTTTTTCCCCCTACTCAGGGGGTAGCCAAAAAGAAAAAGGCATAGAAATCACTCCCACCCATTCCATTTCCTATATATTCCACTCCCCTCCACCCTCCTCCCTCCCTCTTATCTTGGCACCTCCTGAATGACAGGTCATCCCTGCATCCCGTCCACTGCCCTGGGTCAGAAGCAGTGTCGCAAGACACAGCACATCCACGGCAAGGCCGCTTCATAAATTCAGCGACCCCCCTCTCTGTCCCATCATGCAGAAAAGGAGAAAGTGGGGAGAAATCCCTTTGGGCTACGTCAATTTTTTTTCTCATACCTACTTCCTTATCCTCCATCCCCCACCCACTCTCCCTCATGCATCACAGCATCATCTATACACAACCCCTCTCCATTCACCCCTATCTTCTGTCCTCTCCTGTCCTTCCTCCTCACAGACATTCCTCTCTTTTGTAATGCCCCTTTCACCCCATCCATCAATCTCATCCTAGGATGCCCCCTCATATTCACTCCTTCCACCTCTGCCTTCCACACTTCTTTTACTAATCTTTCTTCACTCATTCTTTCCATGTGTCCAAACCATCCTAATACTCTTTCATCAACCCTATCTCCCAATTCCCTTTCCACCCCTGTTCTCCTCCTCACCTACTCATTTCTCACTCTATCCAGCCTAGTAACCCATATCATACTTCTCAGACATTTCATCTCAAATACATTCAAACTCCTTCACTCTTCCTCTCTCATGTTCCATGTTTCTGCCCCGTACATTGCTGTTGGCACAATCACTCCTTCATATAATCTCTTAGCATCCATTCCCAGATGTCTATTTCTCATTACACTTTTCAATCCACCAAGGCATTTACTCGCTTCTCTCAATCTACATTCTACCTCCACCCCCACTCCTCCCTTCCTTGCCACATTCGCACCCAAGTATCTAAAACTATCCACTTCCTCCAGTCTTTCACCCTTAATGCTCACTTCCATATATATATATATATATATATATATATATACACATACACACACAGTGGCCGCGAAAAGTTTGGGCGCAAAATTATAGGCGCCCCAACTTTCCCCTAAACTCAAAACATGCGAAAAATACAACTTTCCACCCAAACTTTTCACTATTTTTCAATGCTAGCGTTTGTACCCGTATTTAGCCGAGACAATACACACTATTTGGCAACTCTGTTTAGGCGCACTCGATGTCACATGGAGTCAGATTCTAAACATCTCTCACGGAGAGTAGTCTTTTTTTTGCGGTGGTCTCGGTTTTTGTGCCTTGATATCTCCGTAATGGGAAGTGGTAAAGAGCTGGAAAGAGACACAGTTGTTACAATCATAACCCTCTATAAGGAGGGTTATAAGTGTAAAGATATTGCTACTCGTGTGGGAATTGGAGTGCGTCAAGTGCAAAAGTGGACCAAGAAATTTCGAGACGAAGGAAGTGACATCATTCGTACTCCAAAGCATCGCTCTGGTCGGCCAAGGAAGATATCAAATCGTACTTCTACGGTTCTAACTGCCTCCTACGGTTATTAGGAGGCAGTTAGAACCGTAGAAGTATGATTTGATATCTTCCTTGGCCGACCAGAGTGATGCTTTGGAGTACGAATGATGTCACTTCCTTCGTCTCGAAATTTCTTGGTCCACTTTTGCACTTGACGCACCCCAATTCCCACACGAGTAGCAATATCTTTACACTTATAACCCTCCTTATAGAGGGTTATGATTGTAACAACTGTGTCTCTTTCCAGTTCTTTACCACTTCCCATTACGGAGATATCAAGGCACAAAAACAGAGACCACTGCAAAAAAAAGACTACTCTCCGTGAGAGATGTTTAGAATCTGACTCCATGTGACATCGAGTGCGCCTAAACAGAGTTGCCAAATAGTGTGTATTGTCTCGGCTAAATACGGGTACAAACGCTAGCATTGAAAAATAGCGAAAAGTTTGGGTGGAAAGTTGTATTTTTCGCATGTTTTGAGTTTAGGGGAAAGTTGGGGCGCCTATAATTTTGCGCCCAAACTTTTCGCGGCTACTGTATATATATACACATATGTATGTATGTATATATATATATATGTATGTATATATATATATATGTATATACATATATATATACATATATATATATACAGGAGTCCCTCAAATAACGCGGGGGTTAGGTTCCTGAAATTACCGCGTATGACCAAATCCACGTATGCTGACTTTCCATATTAAATACCGAGAAACATGTATGTGTACGTGTGTGTGTGCGTGCGTGCATGTGTGTGTGTGCGCATGTATGTGGTGTTTGTGGCGTATGTGTTTGTGCGTATATACATGTGTGTATGTGGCGTATACGCATATGTGTATGTTGCGTATATACATATATGTGTGTATGTGGCGTATACATGTGTGTGTGTGTGTATGTGGCATATGTATATATGTGTGTATGTGGCGTATGTATGTGTGTGTGGCATGTGTGTGTGCCTGCGTGCATGCATGTATGTGTCTGTGTTCACATGTACAAGTAAGCATGTACGTGTATGTGTCTGTCTTCGTATTTGTGTGTACACGCACATGCATTCACAACATACATTGGTTGTCTAACACGTCTAAGTGTGCGTGTCTACACATGTGTAAGCGTGTATATGTCTGTTTTTTATCTCCCAAACCACCACCGCCAGTAACAACAAGAACCTCATAAGAGAAATTAAGACACGACAAGCGCAGTCATTATCAGACTTATTAGTTGTGTTCCAAACGAAAGAAACATTACACTTCAACAGATTAGGGCGGTAAAATTTCACGATAGCACGGCACAGGTGGTGGAAGCGACAAGCTAAAGCTTGTTGGCTAACCCCCTACCACCCCCTACTCCACCTCTCCTCCCCTCCCTCCCTCCTGCATCAGTACCCGGAGGTTGACATGTAACCGCAGGCAGCCACCCACGGCTATCCCCTCGCCCCACACCCTTGTTTGAGCAGTTCCCAGTGTACATAATGACAACGTTATATGAGGATCGACTGTATATGGTAAAATAGAAAGCAGTCACCACAAATGTTTGCGATGTTGACGCGTGTGTGCGTATGCGTGCCCAACTCGGCGCGAATTTTAAAACGATACTCTACATTTGAGATGGTTTTGAAATAAAATCCGCGTATGATTGAATCCGTGTTATTCGAATCCGCGTTATTTGAGAGACTCCTGTATATATATATATATATATATATATATATATATATATATATATATATATATATATATATCAATCAATCAAATCAGCCATCCTGAGTCCACTGCTGAACAAAGGCCTCCTTCATAGCATTCCACGATTCACACGACTGTGCCACTCTCTGCCACGTCACTCCTGCAAACTTCTCGATCTCGTCTCTCCACCTTCTGTCAGGTCTCCCTCTTCCACGCTTCCTATCTCGCGGCGTCCATTCAGTAACGCATTTGCTCCATCGCTCATCAGTCGTTCACACCAACTTACCTGCCCAATTCCACTTCCTCTCTTTTACTGCTTCCACAATATCTTTCACTCTAGTCTGCTCTCCCACCCAACTTGCTCTCTTTCGGTCTCTCAGTGTTATTCCCATCATTGATCTCTCCATTCTCCTCTGTGCAGTCCTTAGCTTTGTTTCCATCGCCCTCGTCAGCTTCCAAGTCTCACATCCGTAGATTATTGCTGGTAGAATGCATTGGTTGTAAACTTTACGTTTCAAACATAAAGGTAGAGAGCCTCTCAGGATTTTATTATACTTACCAAACATTTTCCAACCAATTGTAATGCGTCTTTTTATCTCATTATCATGATCTTTCGTCACCTTCACCATCTGACCTAAATAATTATACTCTTCAACTTCCTCAAGACTCTCATCATCAATTACAATCTCTTTACTTTGAACTTTCGTGTTGAACAATACTTTGGTTTTACTCTTATTCATTTTTAAACCTACTTTGATACTTTCTTTGTTTAGATCGCTCAGCATATCTTGCAAGTCGTCTGCTCTTTCTGAAATAAGAATGATGTCATCCGCAAATCTTAGGTGGTTCAAATATTCGCCATTAATCTTCAAACCTTTCTTTTCCCAACTCAACCTTCTGAAAATATCTTCTAAACAAGCTGTAAATAGTTTGGGTGAAATTGTATCGCCTTGCCGTACTCCTTTCTCGATTTTGATCTTTTCTGTATCTTTATGAAGTCGAACTATAGCGGTACCTTTCGAATAAATCTTTTCTAAAACTCTTACGATCTGTTCGTTTGTACCTTGTTTGCGTAGCGAGTTTAGTATTGCTATTTGTTCTACTGAATCAAAGGCCTTCTCGTAATCTACAAAAGCTAAACACAGAGGTATATTATATTCTGTCGTTTTCTCGATTAGTTGGTTTATCGCCTGCAAATGGTCTAGAGTTGAATATCCGCTTCTAAAGCCTGCCTGTTCTCTCGGTTGGTTTCCATCTAAAACTTGACTCAGTCTATTTGTGAGGATCTTGGAGAATACTTTATATACGTTTGATAGCAAGCTAATCGGTCGATAGTTACTAAGGTCCTTCTGGTCTCATTTTTAAGAAGTAAAATCACTATAGCATTGCACCACGCATCCGGAACGCTCTCTTGACGTAAGCACTGGGTGTACAACTCAGCTAATTTAATATGAACTAATTTACCAGCGTCTTTCAGTAGATCTATTGATATACCATCTTCCCCAGGTGCTTTTCCTCTTTTCATAGTTTTTAGAGCAAATTCTACTTCTTCCTTTGTAATCTCTGGTACACTACTAACGTCTACACATGAATTTACTGACTCAACTACGGCCTTCGACGAGTAAAGCTCTTGGTAAAATTCTTCTACTCTTTTTACCATTTTGTCTCTACATTTAATTAATTCTCCATTTCTATCTTTCAAACATATCATCTGCTGTCTTCCTAAAGCATGTTTACGCTCGGTCACTTTAATACTTTTACCTTTCCGAATAGTTTCTTCTATTTCGTCCATGTTTCTCTTTCTTTTCTCTAATCTCTGCCTTTTGTTGATAAGCTTGTTTAGTTCTACTCTTTCTATTTCATCTCTACTGCTTTTAATCTGCATGTTCCTTCTTCTTTTAATTAGGTCATTTGTAGCTTTGGAGTATTTGTTTTCTCTAATGTTTTTTGTACTTCCTACTTTCTCTGCTGATTCCTTAATGTTCACTAAATTCAAATTGATATCTTCCACGCTGTCCTCGTTAGTTCTTAGAGCTTCAAATCTATTTTTAATTTCTAACTGAAATATCTTTTTATTATCCTTGACCTTTGCAAGGCTTATTTTCCTTTTTAAAACTAGTTTATTTCTCTCGGCTCTGAAGTTGAATTTAGCTGTGCATCCTACATATATATATATATATACAAGAAAAAAGTACATCACAAAATCCAATGAAATATCAAAACACAGACAAGAAGAAAAAAAATCTTACTTTTTGTACTGCAGCACAGATATTCGTTTTTCTTTCTTTTCCTCCAAAGTTTCCCTATAAGAAATTATTTCCAGTGGTGGTACTACAACAGCTGATGTGTAGGGGTTCTTCTGCAATTCAAATAGATTCACAATGATTCCATAAAACTGTATACACTAAAGGCCCTTTCCTCTTATAAGGAAGTGACTTAATCAAAACACATACCACCATCCTAAAACTCTCTACCTACTAAGTCAACTTAATACAAAACATTTCCCTCTCCTTTTCCCTCTTCTAGTATTATTTAAAAGTCAACTGAATACATTACAACAAAGCAAAATGGCAAGAACACACAAAACAAGTAAAGGATTTAAACAGCTCTAACACTACTCAAGTTCCTTCTCTCTTCCTCTCTCATGTTCCATGTTTCTGCTCCATACAGTGCTGTTGGCACAAACGACTGTATGAAGGAGTGATTGTGCCAACAGCACTGTATGGAACAGAAACATGGAACATGAGATAGGAAGAGAGAAGGAACTTGAATGTGTTTGAGATGAAGTGTCTGAGAAGTATGATGGGGGTTACTAGGCTAGATAGAGTGAGAAATGAGGAAGTGAGGAGGAGAACAGGGGTGGAAAGGGAGCTGGGAGATAGGGTGGATGAAAGAGTATTAGGATGGTTTGGACACATGGAAAGAATGAGTGAAGAAAGACTAGTAAAGGAGGTATGGAAGGCAGATGTGGAGGGAGTGAACATGAGGGGACGTCCTAGGATGAGATGGATGGATGGGGTGAAGGGGGCTTTGGGGAAGAGGGGAATGTCGGTTAAGGAAAGACGGGAGAGGACAGAAGACAGGGGTGAATGGAGAATGGTTGTATATGGAAAATGTTGTGATGCATGAGGTGGATTGGACGGGGGAATGGGGGTGAGGTAGTGTGTGTGAGCAAAAATTTTTGACACAGCCCGAAGGGATTTCTCCCCGTCCTCTCCTTTATATGGGGGGACGGAGAGGGGGGGTCGCCGATTTAATGAAGTGGCCTTGCTGTGGATGTGCTGTGTCCTGCGACACTGCTTCTGACCCAGGGCAGTGGACAGGGTGCAGGGATGACCCGTCATCTAGGAGATGCAAAGATGGGAGGGAGGGTGGAGGGGTGTGGAGTGTTTTCGGGGATGAAATGGGTGGGAATGTTTTTGTGCCTTGTCCTTTTTAGCTACCTCCCTGGTAAGGGGGAGAAGAGCCTTGGTATATGTATGTATGTAACATTACTCAGTTCCCATCCAAAGAATCACAAATTCCATACTAAAAGTTGAGTGAGAAAAATCAATCTGCAGCTTCAGTTCTCTCTTGGAGATCCTTGGCCCCCAGAAAACTGGCCATGGCCACTAATTCTGCCAACAAGTCACTCAGTAAAGAGATGTGGGTTGCTGTGTAGCAGGATTGAGCGAAGGGCAGTGCAGTATAAGGTGCTCTGTATCTTCTGTGTGGCAGTTACATCTGGGTCAATTGCTGTCTGTTGCCAGGCCAATTCTGTATGGGTACTGTTTTAATGTTGGGTAGTGACCTGAATGTAGTTGAGCAAGTACAGTACTTGCTTGCCTTAAGAGGAGTGCTTTTTCTGCCAAGTTGATTTTTGGGGAAGCTTTGGTAAAACATGGAATTTGGTAGTCTGTTGTGGAGTGTCTGTGATCTGGGTGTATATGTATTTACCTAGTTGTACCTAGTTGTATTTTGTGGGAAGATAGCTTGTAGTGACCCGCTATTATATCTTTCTCCATCTAGTTTTTTCTTAGTCATGTATACTTTTAGCACTCACTGTTTCCTCATTCAGTTTGTTGAGGAAACAGTGAGTGCTAAAACTATACATGACTTTTAGTATGGGTGTTATGTGGGGTACCCAGGGAATGTTTTCTAGACATTTGATTAGAATACATGCTGGAGTTGTATTTTGTTGCATTTTCTGTGGTATAATGCAGTGGAGATGCGTCTTGAAAGAGTTGATGATAGCAAATACAGTGTTTAAGAAGAAAGTCAAGCATAGGTACACATGGGAGAGGGTGATGGATGGAAGGGTGGCAGATAGAGTGTTAATGGACTGTATAGTGGTGACAAGGAGTATGGTAGGAAGAGTTAAGGATGTACATGTTCTAAGGGGAGAGAGTGGGGGAATATCAGATCATTTCCTGGTGGAAGGTACATTGAGAGTGGAGAATAAGTGGAGAAAGAGGAAAAGGGCAAAAGGTAGGGAGGTACTTTGAGTGAACTTCTTAAATGAGGAAAAAAAGGAAAATGAGTATAAGAAGAAGGTGAGAGAGGAGTGGGAGAGAGTAAAGGATAGAGTACAACTAGGAGTAGAGGAGGAATGGGAATGGTTCAAGGAGGGAGTCATAAGGTGTGCAAAAATGGTGTGTGGAACAAGGAGGGCGGGAGGAAATAGAAGGAAGGGTAGTGAGTAGTGGGATGAGGAAGCAAAGAAGGGTGTAGAAGAGAAGAAGCAGGCATTCATAGATTGGCTACAAATTAGGATGAGGGAATTGTATGAGAGGTACAAAGTAAAGAGAAAGGAAGCAAAGAGGAGAGCAGATGTGAAATGGGGTAAGAGTATGACAGAAAATTTTGAAAGTAATAAAAAGATGTTTTGGAAGGAAATTAATAGAGGAAGAGGAGGTGAATCAAGTAGAGAAGAAAAAATAAAAGGTGCAGATAGAGAGATGATAATAGAAGAGAAGGCAATTAGGGGAAGATGGGCAGAGTATTTTAGGGAGTTGCTAAATGTGAAGGAGGATAGGGAGGGAAAGGTAGTTGCAGTGGGAAGCGCTAAGAAAATGAGAGTGATGAGTGAGGAAAATGGAGGAGAAATAGGGAAGGATGAAGTGAAAGCAGCTGTTAAGGTGATGAGAGCAGGTAAGGCACCTGGGTTGGATGGATGCCATGCAGAATGTCTGAAGAAAGGAGGTACAGTTATGGTGGACTGGCTGGTGAGGTTATTTAATGTTTAAGAGAGGGTAGAGTGTCGGAGGACTGGAGGAGTGCCTGTATAGTTCCGCTTTACAAAGGAGAGGGGGACAAGTGTGAGTGTAGTAGTTACAGAGGGATCAGCTTGTTGAGTGTAGTTGGGAAGGCTTATGGGAGGGTCTTGATTGAGTGGATTAGGAGAGAAACAGAGGGAGTAATTGGTGAGGAACAGTGTGGTTTTAGGACAGGTAGGGGATGTGTAGATCAGATTTTTGTGGTAAGACAGATATGAGAAAGCTATAGGAAAGGGAAAGGATGTTTTTTGGGCTTTTATGGATCTGGAAAAAGGCTTACAACAGGGTTGAAAGGAAGGCACTGTGGGAGGTACTGCAGATATATGGGATAGGAGGAAAGCTGTTAAGAGCAGTCAAGAGTTTTTATGAGAGTAGTAGAGCTTGTGTTAGGATTAGAAGCGGAGAGAGTGAATGGTTTGAGGTAAAGGTGGGACTTCATCAGGGGTGTGTTATGTCGCCTTGGCTGTTCAATCTTTACATGGATGGGATGGTGCAAGAGGTGAATGCAAGGGTAGTGGGTCAGGAGTTGGAGATGATTAAAGAAAGTGGAGAAAAGTGGGAGGTGACCCAGCTGTTGTTTGCTGATGACACTGCTTGTAGCAGGATCAGAGGAGGGATTGAGGAAGTTAGTGGCAGAGTTTGAGAAGGTGTGTGAAAGAAGGAAGCTGAGTTGAGAAGGTGTGTGAAAGAAGGAAGCTGAAGATAAATGTGGGTAAAAGTAAGGTGATGAGATGTACAGGGGGAGAGAGTGACAGTAGGCTGGAAGTGAGAATTAAGGGTGAGAAACTGGAGGAAGTGGATAGTTTCAGATACTTGGGTACGAATGTGACAGGAAAGGGAGGAGTGGGGGTGGAGGTAGAATGTAGATTGAGAGAAGCGAGTAAATGCCTTGGTGGATTGAAAAGTGTAATAAGAAATAGACATCTGGGAATGGATGCTAAGAGGAGGTTATATGAAGGAGTGATTGTGCCTACAGCAATGTACGGGGCAGAAACATGGAACATGAGAGAGGAAGAGAGAAGGAGTTTGAATGTGTTTGAGATGAAATGTCTGAGAAGTATGATAGGGGTTACTAGGCTAGATAGTGTGAGAAATGAGGAGGTGAGGAGGAGAACAGGGGTGGAAAGGGGGTTGGGAGATAGGGTTGATGAAAGAGTATTAGGATGGTTTGGACACATGGAAAGAATGAGTGAAGAAAGATTAGTAAAAGAAGTGTGGAAGGCGGAGGTGGAAGGAGTAAATATGCGGGGGCATCCTAGGATGAGATGGATGGATGGATGGGGTGAAAGGGGCTTTACAAAAGAGAGGAATGTCTGTAGAGGAAGGACGGGAGAGGACAGAAGATAGGGGTGAATGGAGAGGGGTTGTGTATAGATGAGGCTGTGATGCATGAGGGGGAGTGGGTGGGGGATGGGGGGTGAGGAAGTATGTATGAGAAAAAATTTGACACAGTCCGAAGGGATTTCTCCCCGTCTTCTCCTTTTCTGCATGAGGGGACGGAGAGGGTGGGTCGCCGAATTTATGAAGTGGCCTTGCTGTGGATGTGCTGTGTCTTGCGACACTGCTTCTGACCCAGGGAGGTGGACAGGATGCAAGGATGACCCATCATCCGGGAGGTGCCAAGATAGCAGGTTGGGAGGAGGTTGGAGAGGAGTGGAATATATGGGAAACGAAATGGGTGGGAGTGGTTTCTATGCCTTTTTCTTTTTTGGCTACCCCCCCATGTAAGGGGGAAAAAGCATTTGGTATATGTATGTATATGTATGTATTATGCAGTGACTGAGTGGGTTTGAGGGCTCTTAAATAAAATTGTGCCCATCATTCTTATTTACTGCTCTATGGGAAAGATTTTGGTTTCTGTGTAGATATTCAATTGGTGTTTAAGTCAACCCAGTTATTATTCTTAATGGTTTATTTCATGTCATTTTCAAGATGCCTTTGAATTTTCTTGTCTGTTAAGTACCACAGTTTTCTAAAAATTGTGGGTCTCCTGCAAGGGAAAACTGCAACAATGGACCGACTGATGGACTTACCCTTCTCATATGATCTGAAGGTGGGAACAAATTCTGTTTATCTTCTGGGTCAACATCCAAATTTCCATTTAAGCGGTTGCTAGCAGCTTCTAGGCCATTTACCATAACTTTTGGTGCCTTTGGTAATCGATGTGAACTATGCACAACCTGGGTCATCAAGTCAGGACGGAATACACGATACAACCTGTTCAAATATTAATTTCGGTTACATTTCACCTCAACTTCAATTTTAGGATTCAATGATCCTTACAATCTTTTCTTTTAGGACAAGAACAGTGTTTACCAGTAACATTTTTATCACATTATGCATGAATACTATGCACCATACAAACCTTAATATGGGTGCAATTTTTTTGCCAAAGGAGATTTTGCGAGTGAGTTCCATGAAATGATTGGCATTCAAGGGGCTTACATCTTGTCGAGTGGTGATATAATACAAGATTTTGCATGCTAAGGAACACTGAAAAAATAATACACATATACATACATATGCATATACCACAAAGTTATTTTCCCCTAATACAGGGAATAGTAGTCAAAATATATATCCACTCTTCACCCATCCCACACATCCAACACCCACTGGTCTCTTCTATCTCAGCTCATTGTGGATGAAGGGTCATACCTGTCCCCCTCCCACTACTTGGTTCAGAGGCAATGCTGCCAGACAATGCACCTCCACAGCAGGACCCAACCAATCTACACTCACACATATCTCTTGCCCTCTCCTTTTCCTACTTAACTCTTACATCCAGCAACTTTTTCACCCCATCCACACATTTCATTCTTGGTCTTCCTCAAAACTTTCCTCAGTCCACAGTTTGCTAGTCTTTCTTTACTCATTCTTTCCATATGCCAAATCTTTCTAGCACCAGTATTCTTTGATCAACCCTATGTGTCAGCTCTCTACCCCTCCTCTGTGTCACCTGCGACCCCAATTCCTGTTTTACACAAGGCCCAAGCCCACTAGTGGCAAGGGGTAAGGATCAGAACAAATCAAATAATCCTTACCTCTTGCCACTAATGGGCTTGGGCCTTGTACAAAATAGGAATTGGGGTCACAGATAAGTGATCTTTCCTATCCTCAGGAATCAGTTTGATTCCAGGTTTCAAGGCTTTTATAGTCTCTGTGGTGTAGTGGGTTAAGGCTCTGTGAAGATGATTTTACGGGTGGCCATAAGCAGTGGGTTAGAATCCTGCATGCGACTGTCATATAAATTATCAGATTGATGTCGCTGTTACTAGCGAATTTCTCTCATATTTACAATGGCGAAAAGCATGAATGGGATTTGTTCCGATCCTTACCCCTTGTCACTAGTGAGCTTGTGCATTGTGTAAAACAGGAATTGGGGTCACAGATTAGTGATCTTTCTTATCCTCGGGAATCAGTTTGATTCCAGGTTTCAAGGCTTTATAGTCTCTGTGGTGTAGTGGGTTAAGGCTCTGTGACGGTGATCTTACGGGTGGCCGAAAGCAGTGGGTTCGAATCCTGCATGCGACTGTCATATAAATTATCAGATTGATGTTGCTGTTACTAGTGAATTTCTCTCATAGTTACAATGGCAAAAAGCGTGAAAGTGATTTGTTCCGATCCTTACCCCTTGTCACTAGTGGGCTTGGGCCTTGTGTAAAACAGCAATTGGGGTCA
>NC_134810.1:18449341-18474341 GCF_046742065.1 Oratosquilla oratoria | reverse complement strand
GCTCACTTCTATTTTTCTTCCACCATTACCTTTACCTCTTCATCCCACCATTTCCTGCCTCTCCTGTCCCCTCCCATCCTCCTCATCCACATATTTTGCACACTTCACCACTTCCTCTTTGAAACATACACA
This sequence comes from Oratosquilla oratoria, assembly GCF_046742065.1. NCBI lineage: Eukaryota > Metazoa > Arthropoda > Malacostraca > Stomatopoda > Squillidae > Oratosquilla > Oratosquilla oratoria. Next base: position 18,474,209 of record NC_134810.1, on the reverse strand, counting down.
TTCTTCCTCTGCTCCTTTTCCTTCAGTACCTCCAGGAGGTGCTAAGATAAGAGAGAGGGTGGAGGGGTGTGGAGTGTATTCAGGGATGGAATGGGTGGAAATGATTTTATGCTTTTTCTTTTTGGCTACCTCCCTTGTAAGGGGGAAAAAGCCTTGGTATATGTATGTATGTATGTACCTCCTATACTCCTGTCAATTTCTGATATGCTTTCTCTTTATCTTCATTAAATTCACTCAGCTTCGGTACTTCTCTGCCTCACTCCCCCCTCTCCCCCCTTATCCATTTTCCCTTCTAATAGATAATAATATGACAATCCTTTGCCCTCTCTCTTGGATTACATTTATATCAGGAATTCTTCCAATCTCTTTTTTAAATACTAATACATTGTCCATTAATACCTTATAAGTCACCCTTCCCCCATTACGGTGTTCCACATATACTTGTGCTCATCTCTCTTCCATCATCTCCCTTTCTAAATACATCTCTAAGATCTCTTCACTACAGTTCTGACAAGACATCATGTATCTCCCTACTACTCTATTTACTGACTCATCTCCTACTCATCATTGAGATCCTCAAACACCCATACATTTATTTTCCTCTCATAACTCTCTACACAATTAAAAAAAGTGTGGAATATGGAAGTGAATGGAGTCAACTGGAGAGGAAGATAAAATATGAGGTGAATGGATGGGATAAAGAGGACCTTGTATGCACAAGGTATGTTTGTTTAGCAGGGTAGTGAGAGTGCAAAAGATAGGAATAAATGGATGAGAGGACAATGTGACCCAAAGGGTTGTTCTTCTCATCTGTTATGAAAATCATGTGAGGTGAATGAGGAGGGGGTCACCATATAATGAAGCAATGGAAGTAAACTAGCTCCAGCTGTTGAGCCCTGCTATGGAAGTGGTGTATCTCTCTGCACTATGGACTTGAAGAGTAGTAAGGAACCACTCAGGTCAAAGGCAATGCAGCAAGACCCAATAGGCAGAGTGGGTTTACCTCAACTGCTTCATTATAAAGTGATCTCTCCTCATTCACACAAAATAGTTTATGGAGCAGACCAAAAGAATATCCCTTTATACCACTTCATTTCTTCATCCATTTACAGTCATTCAATCCTATCTTTTGCTCTCTCTCTCTCTTCCTTGATTGAAAGATATTTCTTATGCATCCAATACCTGTTTCAACTCGTTCTCATGGTCTTCCTCTTTAATTTCACTCCATTCACTTCTGCTTTCCACTCTTTTTGCTAGACTTTTTTCACTTGTTCTTTCCATACATCCAAATAATCATCTCGGTATTCATAAAAAATGTTCATAAAAAGCGAATACAAGGAGAGCAAAATAATAATTCTAACAAAAATATTGCTAAAAATTTTATTCTATTTCAGTAAAGGGAATGATTAAGGCTTACTAATCATACATATATATTGAATATTTTGCACCTGCCTTATATTCAATATCATAAATGCAACTTCTATATAAACTTTGATCCAATTAACTATCAGATAACTATAAAATCAAATTGAGAACAGCCTTACTATTTTTGTGGCATCACTGATGGCAGCTGGGATTAATTCATATGGAAAGTCATCTTCTGGGATGAGAGAATACAGCACATTTTGCCTTGAGACGATATCTACAGGAAATCCAAAAGGTCCATCAAAATATACATAAATCACATCACCTCAGTTTCATATACAAGGTGAAATAGCACACTATGAACAAGGAATAGAGGACAATGATTTCTTTTTCTTTTTCAACAATCACCCTACATCCATAAGGAGTGTTTCAAAGATCAATGAAATCCACATGACATCTACTATTAAATACATACATACATACAACCAAGGCTTTTTCCCCCTTACAAGGGAGGTAGCCAAAAAGGAAAAGGCATAAAATCATTTCCACCCATTCCATCCCTGAATGCACTCCACACCCCTCCATCCTCCCTCTTATCTGAGCACCTCCTGGATGACAGGTCATCCCTGCACCTTGTCCACTGCCCTGGGTCAGAAGCAGTGTCGCAAGACACAGCACATCCACAGCAAGGCCGCTTCATTAAATTGGCGACCCCCCTCTCCGTCCCCCCATTGCATAAAAGGAGAAGACGGGGAGAAATCCCTTCGGGCTGCGTCAAATTTTCCTCACACATACTACCTCACCCCCCATCCCCCTGCCCATTCCACCTCATGCAATCACAACATCATCCATATACAACCATTCTCCATTCACCCGTCTTCTGTCCTCTCCCGTCCTTCCTCAACAGACATTCCCCTCTTCCCCAAAGCCCCCTTCATCCCATCCATCCACCTCATCCTAGGATGTCCCCTCATGTTCACTCCCTCCACATCTGCCTTCCATACCTCTTTTACTAGTCTTTCTTCACTCATTCTTTCCATATGTCCAAACCATCCTAATATTCTTTCATCAACCCTATCTCCCAGCTCCTTTTCCACCTCTGTTCTCCTCCTCACCTCCTCATTTCTCACCCTATCTAGCCTAGTAACCCCCATCATACTTCTCAGACACCTCATCTCAAACACATTCAAACTCCTTCTCTCTTCTTCTCGTATGTTCCATGTTTCTGCCCCATACAGTGCTGTTGGCACAATCACTCCTTCATACAGTCTCCTCTTAGCATCCATTCCCAAATGTCTATTCCTCATTACACTCTTTAATCCACCAAGGCATTTACTCGCTTCTCTCAATCTACATTCTACCTCCACCTTCACTCCACCTTTTCTTGCCACATTTGCACCCAAGTATTTAAAACTATCCACTTCCTCCAGTCGCTCTCCCTTAATGCTCACTTCCAGTCTACTGCCACTTTCACCCCTTGTACATCTCATCACCTTACTTTTACCCACATTTATCTTTAGCTTTCTTCTATCACATACTCTCCCAAACTCTGCCACCAACTTCCTCAATCCCTCCTCCAATCCTGCCACAAGCGCAGTGTCGTCCGCAAACAACAGCTGGCTCACCTCCCACTTTTCTCCATTTTCTTTAACCATCTCCAATCCCTGACCCACTACCCTTGCATTTACCTCTCACACCACCCCATCCATGTATAAGTTGAACAGCCAGGGCGACATAACGCATCCTTGACGAAGTCCCACCTTTACCTCGAACCACTCACTCTCTCCATTTCCAATCCTGACACAAGCTCTACTACTCTCACAAAAACTCTTGACTGCTCCTAGAAGCTTTCTTCCTATCCCGTATATCTGCATAACCTCCCACAGTGCCTTTCTGTCTACCCTATCATAAGCCTTTTCCACATCCATAAAAGCCCAAAAAATATCCTTCCCCTTTCCTATAGCTTTCTCACATATCTGTCTTACCACAAAGATCTGATCTACACAACCTCTACCTGTCCTAAATCCACACTGTTCCTCACCAATTACTCCTTCTGTTCCTCTCCTAATCCTCTCAATCAAGATCCTCCCATAAGCCTTCCCAACTACACTTAACAAGCTAATCCCTCTCAAACTACTACATTCACACTTGTCCCCTTTTCCCTTGTAAAGAGGAACTATACAGGCACTCCTCCAGTCCTCCGGCACTCTACCCTCTCTCCAGCAAACATTAAATAACCTCACCAGCCAGTCCACCATCACTGTACCTCCCTTTTTCAGACATTCTGCATGGCATCCATCCAGACCAGGTGCCTTACCTGCTTTCATCATCTTAACAACTGCCTTCACCTCATCCTTCCTTATTTCTCCTCCATTCTCCTCACTCTCATTTTCTTCGCATTTTCCACTGCAGCTATCTTTCCCTCCCTATCCTCCTTCACATTTAGCAACTCCCTAAAATATTGTGCCCATCTTCCCCTTACTGCCTTCTCTTCCATTATCATCTGTCCATCTGCACCTTTTACTTTTTCTTCTCTACTTGATTCGCCTCCTCTTTCTCTCTTAATTTCTTTCCAAAACATCTTTTTATTACTTTCAAAATTTTCTGTCATACTCTTACCCCATTTCACATCTGCTCTCCTCTTTGCCTCCTTTACCTTTTGCTTTACTTCTCTTTTCTTTTCTTTGTACCTCTCATATGACTCCCTCGTCCTATTTTGTAACCAATCTGTGAAAGCTCGCTTCTTCTCTTCTACAACCTTCTTTGTTTCCTCATCCCACCATTCACTACCCTTTCTTCTATTTTCCCGTCCTTCTTGTTCCGCACACCATCCTTGCACACTTTATGACTCCCTCCTTGAACTATTAAATAGTGGGGTAATATAGCATGCAATAAAGACTGTCATGACAAACATTATATACCTCATCTGAGGTATTGGCTGCATGCTATCATTGGTTAAAAGCTGCTCAGTAGCAACTGATAATTTAGGGTCTATATGGGGTGCCCCTACAGACCAGAGCCACACATCATTTTGTCTGTGACAGAGGAAATCTCTATCCATAGAGAAATGATGATACTTTATTATACTGTGACTGCCCCTCCATTATGCTGTCCCCTCCCACTCTTAATACTGTCCTGTACCAAGTCTCTGAATCTTCATTTCCTTTTTTTGCAGAACCCTGTGGTGGGGGAGAAGAATACTGCCACTGAGTGTTCCACTCTAGTTGTAAAAAGCAACAAAAGTGGAATGGGGCTAGGATTAGGCATCCTAGTGGGGTCTGGAAGGAGCCTTTCAAACAGAAATTTTGGGTCTTTTAATGTGCGTGGGAGATAAGCCAATTGTTATTTGCTGATGACACTGCATTTGTGGCAGGATCAGAGGAGGGATTAAGGAAGTTAGTGACAAGTATGGGAAGGTATGCAAAATAAGGAAGTTGAAGATAAATGTGGATAAAACTAAGGTGATGAGATTTACAATGGGAGAATGTGGCAGCAAACTGGAAGTGGGTATTAAGGGAGAGAGACTGGAGAGTGTGGATATCTTTAGATACTTGGGTAATGTGGCAGGAAAGGGAGGAGTGGAGGTGGAGGTAGAATGTAGATTGAGAGAAACGAATAAATGCCTTGGGGGATTAAAAAGTGTAATGAGAAGTAGACATTTGGGAATGGATGCTAAGTGGAGATTGTATGAAGGAATGATGCTGACAGCACTTTATGGGGCAGAAACATGAGATGAAATGCCTGAGAAGTATGGTAGGGAATACTAGGTTGAACAGAGTGAGAATCGAGATGAGGAGGGCAGGGGTGGAAAGGGAGTTGGGAGATAGGGTTGATGAAAGAGTATTGGGATGGTTTGGACACATGGAAGGAATGAGTGAAGAATGATTAGTAAAAGAGATGTGGAAGGCAGAGGTGGAAGGAATGAACATGAAGGGGTGACCAAGGATGAGATGGATGGATGGGGTAAAACACTGATAACAAACCACATTTGGAATCTGGGTGGAAAACAGTAAAAAATGTGTGAGGAGGAGAGCAGGGGTGGAAAAGGAGATGGCAAATAGGATTGATGAAAGAGCACTGGGATGGTTTGGACACATGGAAAAAATGAGTAAAGAAAGATTAATAAAAGAGGTGTGGAAAGCAGAGGTGGATAGAGTGAACATGACAGAACAACCAAAGATGAGATGAATGGATAGGGTGAAAAGGGCACTGAGCAAGAGGATATCTGTTGAGCAAGGTAGGAAATAGGGGGTGAGTGGAAAATGGCTGTGTATAGATGATACTGTGATGCAAGGAATGGAGGGAAGGGGGATGGGGGGAGGTTAAGGAGTGGTTATGTGTGAATGATATTTTGATGTAGCCTGAAGGGATTTCTCACCTTATTCTATTTTTCTGCATGAGGGCATGGAGAGGGGGGGGGACCAATTAAATGAAGCGGCCATGATGTGGATGTACTGTGTCTCGCTACATTGCTTCTGACCCAGGGGAGTGGGCAGGATGGGGGGATGATGGGTCATCCATGAGGAGCTATGATGGAAGGGAGGAAAGGGTGGTGGATGGGAATGAAGTGGGTACATGCCTTTTGATTATGGCTACCTCCCTGGTAAGGGGGGAAAAGCCCTTGGAGATAGATAAAACAGTTCTCAAAATAAATGAAAATAAAAAACATGCATCATTCCCTGATCACATCAAAACTGTCTTCCAATCATAAAAACATTAATTGACTTACCATAGGAGTCACTGAAGACAATAGAATGTGCCAAAATTTTCATTGAATTCTTTTCAAGTCCATCTGTATGAGCCTTTTCTCGGATGGTCTTCAGTACAATCTTTAACACGTGTTTGTCAATATCCTTCTTTTTCTTTTTAGAATCTGTAATACAAACCAGGTGATAAGAGCATGATATTGGTTCTACATCTTGCTAAACAATTATTGGTCATGTATGGATAAATGAAATAAATCTTACATACATAAATACATATACCAAGGCTTTTTCCCCCATACAAGGGAGGTAGCCAAAAAGGAAAAGGCATAAAATCATTCCCTTCCATTCCATCCCTGAATACACTCCACACCCCTCCACCCTCCCTCTCATCTTAGCACCTCCTCGGTGCACAATACCCCCACTAGTGTCCTTGGGTTAGGCTAGGCTCCCAACTAAGTGGTTAGGTTTAATAATGTTATACTAGATAATTTAATGACAAGGTTGATGTGGAATTCATGAATACTACGAGAATATGGAGGAAAATGGAAATCTTGATATTTACAACTTGGGAGTGAACAAACATGTGCCAAAGAAGGAAGGAAAAAGCAGAAACAGGATTGAAATGGTGTGAGATTGCAAAAAAGACCAGGGGCATGGCTTGGGGAAAATGGAGGAAGAGAAGAAGCAATAAAACAAAAGAAGCTTACAAACGAGCTAGAAATGACTATACAAGAAATCACTGGGAGGATGAAGAAAATTTTGAAAGAGGTGTAGTAAATGTAAAGATGAACCAAAACATTTTTACAGGTTTACCAATGATAAACTGAAATAGAGGGAAGTAATCACCAAATTAATGGTGAGTGGTGAGGTCTTTGAAGAGGCCTCACTTCAGGCAGAAATAATGAAAGTTTCCAATCAGTCTTCACAAAGGAGAGCATTTTTTTTTTTTTTTTAGAAAGAGATAGAAGCAAAAATTAAGGTTTAGAAGATATAAACATAGAAGTGTGGGAAGTGCTCAATATTTTGGGATCATTGGATGTGACAAAAGCTTCAGGACCTGACAGGATCTCAAATAGGATGATTAAAGAATGTAGGGAACAACTAGCAGACAAGATTCACAATTTTATCATATATTTCTTGAAAGAAGGCATATTGTTGCTTGACTGGAAAAGGGCTAATGTGGTACCAATACACAAGGATAGAAATAAGGAGACACCACTAAATTATAACCCAGTGTCACTAACCGGCACAATATTGAAATTATGTAAAAGGATTGTGAAAGACTGATGGACCAAATATCTTGAAGAGATAAACATTCTCACAGAGTCAGTCTAACTTCAGACATGGATGGTCATGTGTGTCTAGCCTCTTAATTTCTTACTTGAGTGATTGATGCATTGCAAGAGAGAGGGGTGGGTGGACTGTGTGTACCTCAACCTTGAGAGGGCATTTGATAAAGTACCTCACAATTAACTTATGTGGAAACTGGAGCACACTGGAGGACCAAGAAGCAAACTACTGGAATGGATGAAAAAAAAAATTGAAGGGAAGATATTTACACCGCCATCTTTTGCAGTCTGCTCTAATGGGTATGCCTCAGTTTGAATGCTTGTAGCATTCAGTGCATATGCAGGATTTTCAAATTGTCTTGCTGTTCTGCAAGTGTATGCCAGTTCTTAAAAAAAAAAAATGATTTAAACACAAATTTGGCTATCAGCTGTGGCAAATTAGTTCTGAGTGGAAATCTAAAGACATGGCAATTATATATGAATATTTTAATGTAATATTCATGTTTTTTAGCCTATTTTCTCCCAGAAATGAACAACTTTAAGACTGTTGGTAATGTAGGCATATTCTCTGATACTTTGTCATGTTCATTTACACTTTACATGTCAGAGATACTACTAGTAGTAGTCATAGAGGATGTTGTTCACAAATAATACTTACATTGTTATGGTATGAATTTTAAGATGTTGGACAGGCTATGCTATGCCTATTACATAGCCGGCTATGGCTATGATAGCAAGTATATGAAATAACTATTAATAATATGGTCAGTATTCCATGTCATGGACCATGTCCATGACCATGAGAAGTCTCAAGACTAGTAGAGGTCAAGAGACAAGACTTAAATTTTATTCTAGGTCCCATCATGATAATAGACATGAGCTGTTGAAATAAGGCTGTTTATTCAGATTATCATGATTATAGATATGATTAAACAAAATAACTCCTTTGAAAGTAAAAATACTTTATTCATTTTTCTATTTCAGTAAATTGGTGTAAAAAATAATTCGCCGATTTCAACATAAATTTATGTTAGGTCTTAAGATAGTTGCAGTACTGACTGGTTAGTGTACTGAGAGACAAGCTAAGGGTAAGGGCTAAGGCACCTAATTATGCACTTTTTAATGTGATAGAGTTCTTTTAGCTGCACATACATTACATTGATGGAACATGTTACATGATAGATGTTAGTAAGATTAGTGTAAAAGTGATTTGTTGGCCCATAAAACCTTCACATGCAAAGTTGCATGTCAATTGGGGCAGTGGTTTAGATTCTATGGATGATTATCTCTAAATTGACAATAGTTGCCATGGCAACATGATAGGTGTTCATAAGAAAGTACAAAAGGAAGGTCCTGCATTGTTTTTGATATGCTCAGGTGATTTGTTGACCCATAAAACCTTCATATACTAAGTTGCATGTCAATTGGGCCAGGGGTTTGGATTTTATGGATGATCATCTCTAAATTGACAACTTAACTCTTAAGACTTAAGTCTTAATAGTTGCCATGAAAAGAAAAGGCAAATTTTGTATGATTATGATGGAGATGGCAGATGTTCCACATGACATTGTTTTTGAATTTTGACATGCAAAAACCCAAATATTCCAAATATCAATAAAATTGGACCAGTGGTTTAGAGTTTATGTGTATTTCTTTACCAAAATCTTTACAAATTACCACCCTTAATTCTCACACTTTGTTATATAGTAGTCTAGCCAAAAAATCAGAATAGAAAAATAATGGTTGGGTGAAACTATAAATTGTCCTTTATTAGTCTTCCCCACCCAAAAACCCCGAATTCCCACACGTTCCCCCAGATCGTTCGGGAGATGTAGGCATGAGTGCATAATTTCAATACTTAATTACTTCAAAAGTACGCATTTGCGACGGAAATGATGTACACCATCGTTCATATCACAACATTTCTCACCAGAAACACATAAGCCATGTATCAAATTCTATGGTTGGGTAAAACTATAAATCGTATCTCCCTTATTTTTCAAGCTATTTCAAAATTTTAAAAAGCATCTTGATTCTCATGAAATGTTATTTCATATGCAACAAGAATTTAAGGGTTAAACAAAAACTGAAAATGTTATGCTCATACCTACCATTACCATATGTATTCCATAAAATAACAAGGGTTGAAGGAGTGTGACAGTGTGACTGTCAGTTAATAGTTATTCAGTGTACTTACTCTGAACAAGCCATTTGCAAGCAGAGTCAACGTCAAACTCTGTTCTTGCTTCCATGTTTTCCTCTTTCTCCTCTGGTTTATTTTCTGCCTCAATAGGGTTTTTCTTTCTCTTATATGTATGCGTTTAGTTTGTAAGCACCTTCAACACCTTGAGCACTTTTAAGTTTCCGCCTTCTTCAATGTTTACTATTTGAAAGGTTGTGAGCGATTACAAAAACGGAAAAAACACTATTTATTCCGACAAGGGTTATATGTAGGTTTCATATTCTCCTTCCTAATTTTTACAATAATTCTAAAAGAAATTGTACTATTTTTTGGCTATTTACTATAATTTTACTCTTTAAATTTAAATAGATTTCTAAATCGTGCGTCCCACGCGCACTTTGATTTCTATGCCTATGAGTTTTATATCGACATGCCACAGCACAAAATATGGGAAATATTCTTCCTATAACTGAGATAAATTTATGTATATACATATACGTATATGATACATACAATCAGATACAATTAGGTAGTCACACATACAGGTTACATACGTACATACATAGGCCTACTATACATACATACATGCATAGGGTATATATGTACATACATATGCATACATACTGCAACGAACCTAGACGTTTGTTGCAATATTGAGGGGTGTTCGAACTAGGATCGCGGATGGTTACTCAGAGAGGAATTTTTCGCCTTTCTCACCAGACGCAAGGTAGCTATGCGGCATAGCCTACGCCTGTCATTGTCCGGCCTCTACGAATCTTCGCCATAGGTCTCTGTCCCGGAAGTCCTCATCTCTAATTATTTCTTGCAACTTCCTTCCACTTTGTTCAGCAGCTTCTTCCACTCCCTGTGTTTATTGTTTCCTAGGGCGCCCTACCGGCCTCCTCCCAGGAAGAACCCACTCCAAGAATTTCTTTGCGTGTCTTGTGTCTTCCATTCTTTGAAACATGCCCATACCATCCCAATTTGTTCTTTTCAATTATCTTCAGCACAGATTTTACTCTTAATCGCTCCCTAGTTTCTTCATTTCTAATTCTATCATGTCTAGTCATTCCTCGAGTCATTTTCAGGACTCATTTCTGCTGTTTGTATTTGCGAAGATGTTCTTCTCAGTGTCCAAGTTTCTGACCCATAAAGAAATACTGGTCTTAATACTGTTGTAAATATAATAGTTTTGGCCTTTGTTCGGATGTTTCTATCCTTAGGTATGGAGTATAATGCATTGGTATTTGTATTGTATTTCTTAATTCTATTTGATAATTCTATATTTTGCCTGTTTTCTTCATCAAAAAGTATTCCAAGATAACTAAATTTCTCAGTCTGCTTCGGTTTAATGTTTTCAATATAAATATTACATTCTCCCTTGATTCGGCCTATTTTCATGATTTGTCTTTCGTTTATTCATTCTCATCCCCAGTCTGTTTAAGGTGCCATTCCATGTTATCGTGGATTCTTGGAGATCTTGTTGGTTTTCTGTCACAACAGCTACATCGTCTGCATAAGCCAGTGTAATCTCCTTTTCCTCCAATATACACACTTCCTTTAGGCATCTGTCCATGTATATTATGAAAAGCAAAGGGGAGAGCACTCTCCCTTGCCTCACTCCTGTATTTATGCTAAACCATTCACTCATCAGCTCTCTGTTCTTGACTCTGGGTTGTGACACATTACCTAGTGCTTCCCATTTTCTTTCGTCTCTTTTCAGCCCCTTCGGCTATTACTTTTCCTTTGCTCTATGGAAGCGCTGGAAGTCTCCAGTAACTACTTCTTGGTATTTTTGCTCACCCTTCTCCCCAACAACTGTTGTGAGAGTTTAGCGCTAATTGGTTACGGTGCCTTATCGAGTTTAAGTATCTTTTATTTACTCAGGAATCTCCACCCCCTCGTCTTCCAAGATGTCTTCGTAAGCTCATGATCAAAGTCATCACAGGCACTATAATGTTTAAACTGAATGTCTCAACTTCTCAATTAGTTTAACTAATTCACCATATTACATTTTTGTTTCCTTGTACTTTGTGATTATGATTGATACATTTTACCTATGTATTACAATTTGATTTTGTTTCTCATTTGTTTTGGGTGGAGGGTCCGCTGCATTTCATACCCCAACCTGGGCGCTTGCCACTTCTCGTCTAGGTTAGTTTTAATTAGGCTAGTTGATATCATGTGTCCCTTTCTCGTAACTAGCAGCTACCTCACAAGACCATTGGAATTGCCTCAACTTCTGCTCAGACGTTGCGTCGCATTCTTCTCGCAATTTAACGATTGGGAAAGTGCCCGCCGAAAAACATCGTACTGTGCATCATGCTTGATGCCGCTGGTATCACGCAGTAGGCAGTAGGCACGACACACTTTCCCATAGAGCACGTTCTCTGAGGACCTTGCATCCTCGACAGTGAACACGAACATGAACAAATTATTCTTGTCGTTGGCCATCGCCAATCACGTTACAGTGACTCGTTTTTAGTGTCCCGGAAACTTACAGAAACAAGAAAATGTGCTTCGTGACGTGCCCCGAAATGTGCATTGTGACGTGCCCCGAAATCAGAATCTACAAGTTCAGTCGGGGTCCACTGCCAACCCCACTCCAGTGATTCAATGTGTTGAACTCACGTGTTCAGGAATTTTTACTTCTAGAGTGTGAACGAAGTGGAAAGATCGACGAAATCGGGGAAATGAAATCCTTTGGCTCGATTTTCCCTCCCCCACATGTGGTCAGTGCTATCGACTAAGGACAGGCATGGTTCCCACCGCCCCTATGAGAAAAATGGATCCACGAATATCAACAGCATCTTGTTCAACTGAAGGCATCCACTCATTTGAAGATATCACCAGTCAGTGTACTATTAAAGGAGAGACCAAAGGGATAATCAGAGGTATTATCTTATTGTGTTAGGTAGGTCTTAGAGCGCGCAGGGCTGGCCAGGTAGGAAGTCTCCAACCAAATACGTATGTTGTATCTTGCCCAGTTAATTGATAAGTGAATTATTGTGAAATAATATTCATGATACAAAGATAAAACTTGCTGAATAGCGATTGCATGCCACTGATCGTGGAGATATCTTGAATCATGATAAAACCAGTGTAGTATGTTCTGTTTAATTAACCATAGGACTGTGATTTACACGAGTTTGCTTCCCTCTTTGAGAAACATTTCTCTGGTCCTTCGAAATTACACGCTCGACTTGAAGGGAACATGCGTGGTCCCCGCCGGCGTCCCAAATTTCCTGGATTTTGGCTCCCAATTGCAGCTATCCCCCTTCACCATCTTCCCAGTGTATGAGAATTCTTATGCCCCTCAACCAGCCCCTCCTCCTTCCAATGTCCAGGGATTTCGGGACACGAACGATTCATGCATTCTCCACACAGAAACTAATACATACTACAGTTTTTACTTAACCTATAATCACCTTCGTAATAATACATACAAACATACATACTTCCATGCATAGTGCTAAACGATATTCTTCATCTCTCGGCAGAGGCAGCCCACTTGGGTGTCCGCCTCCAGTATCAGTGGGTCCCCTCTCGTGTGGGACTTCATGGCAATGAAAAGGCCGACAGTGCTGCCAGACAAAGGGTGTTGTCCTCCGAAGAGGCTATGATGACCGTGCAGCCCTCGATAAGCGATGTTTATTGTAAAATAGATCAGGCTGCCTGGGACTCGTGGAAACCCGAATACGCCGCTACTGCCGCCTCCCGGGGAGGGCCCATCAAGACATGCCTCGAGGCCAGTGACTCCAGCCTCCCTTCACTTCCCCCTCACATCTCAGCCATGGTATCTCGACTGAGAGTGAACCACTGGCGGACTCGATTCACATAAGCCACCTGTTCCTGTGACATGGAGCTGGTGTCCTTCAGCCACTGCGTTTTTCTCTGTCCAGACCTGGAACATCACTTCAATGATCTCAGGAACCTCCTTGGTAACCCTCACACAGCACTAGATCGCCTCAGAGCAAGCTCCACCACAGACGTCGAACGAATACACTTAGTCCTTGCAGCCCACTTCATCTGCTCCTCCCCTGTAGGACCCGTGCTGTAAATCAGCTCTAACCTGAACCCTGTCCCACACACGCACACACACATACTCACTTTCTCAGACACGCTCAACCTCATTAATCACTTCCCACCTATCCAATTTCCCGCTTCATATGATTAACTTCCCTCCTATACAATATATACTTCTATACAGGAAAATTATAAGACAGTCCCTAAATCGGCTAGAGCCGCTGGGACTCAACTAGGGAAAAATATATACATTCATACATGCATACATACATACATTCATGCATATGTACTGTGATGTTCATGCCAAGTTTGTTTTTAATATTTATTTCACTTTAAAAGATATGACTATAGGGTACCCTTTGTCCCCAGTGCTAAATAGTCTTTATATCTTTGTTTTTTTTAACAACAAAGGGAACGATGATCAACAATTGGTTAAGGGTCATTTATACGGCTCTGTTTTTTATTCTCTTTGGACAGGCGTTTTAATTCGCTAGCGAATAAAACGTCGTTTACACGTCGCTACTTTTATTCGGGTTTGGACAAGCGTTTTAATTCTCAGACAGGCCATGGTATTAACACCTAAAATATAAGGCAATACAATTCGCTAGCGACCAAAATAATTAATTCGCAGCATCTGACGCTGCCATAAAGTTAAACATGTTGAACTTTACTGCTCGCAAGTAGCGTTTCAGTAGCGAATAAAGAAGCTACGAGTAGCGCCTAGCACCAAATCTTACATGTGTCAGACGATTTTTCCCCTCGAAGGAATAGTGGTTGTTCTTGCTCTGCCCCGGAAAAAATAAAGCTCAATAGCAAACCGCGATGTTGACGTCACAGTTACCACGCTCTCTACGCCAGTTGGGCAAACTACCAAGTAGCGAATAAACGAGGTGAATTTTGTATACGTAAAGAGTAACAATGACGAAATGCAACTAATTTCCAAAAGTTTTATTGTTGGAGGACGATGTCCCTGGGGCCAAGGTCGACATTTAACGTATTAAATGTTATTCCAACATTCAATTGAAACGTTGATAGAAGTGTCGGTAACTAAAAACGAGTGGAAACAAAGACGAAGTTGTGGAAAGTTAAGTCTATTTTCCATGGCATCATATTACCGGTCTGGTCTTTTCTCTGGCATGTCTAGGTATTTGTTTCAATTTAGTTTATCCATGTATCACATTACCCAGTCATTGCAGTGTTTTAAGGTTTTCAAGGTAGGACTTTATTATTGTACTGATTAAAATGGCTACAGACTGCAGTTTACGGAGGCCTTGTGATGGCATGCTATCCAGTGCATATTGCATTGGGAAAATTCAAATTCAATTTCTATTTATTTGATTAGGCATGTTAGGCCAGGGGAATTATTCATTTGCCAAGGGGATTTTAAATTTGTTTCAAAACAAGCATGATCCTAATGCATGCACGTGTCTTGTATGTGTGTACCTCCTAGATTCAATTTGCCAGATTTACCTATTTCAGGCTTACTTATTTCAGTTCAATTGAAGGTTTAGAAATTATCTTATGTGGTTCTCATCTCTCTAACACATCTTGGGTGTGAAAGTTAATAGAATTGTCAATGTTCAAATAAAATTCACCAGTTTACATTATTAAATACAAAATAATTTTCTACATCACTAATCAGCATATCTCTGCAGTACATGTTTACGATGTTTCCTTAACCACTTCAGTATGAGTCAAATTCTCGCGCGCAGTATCGGCTGCCATATGTACGCTGCATCACAGTAATCGCATTATAAAATATAAAGTCACTGCTGTATTACTCGTTCTCTTTTACTCTGAGTAATAATAAACACAGAAAACGTGACCAAACCATTTCAAAGAATCAGAGGGTAACTCATGTATAACAATATATATATATATATATATATATATATATATATACATATATATATATTATACATATATATATATATATATAATCAAGACGCCGACGCCGGCATCCTCGTATACCCACTCACACCTCATGATGCCTACATAGGCGTCATCGTACCAAAGAGGTTAATTGCACATGTAGGTTGTGGTACACTACATTTGGAATTGGTGGTGAAGGAAATTCGGGCGGAGTTCTTGGCTTTAATTCTCCAAGTTATGTTCTGTCTCAATAATTCACAGTCCCTTGAGAGGTGGTAGCTTTTTGTCGACAGTACCACATTGAAGCATATGTGTGCGTGCGCGCGTGTACACACTAGGCATCAAAGGAAGACGCAGCTACTTTATTATGGCGAGCTATCCGTCAAGTTGTGTGTCATTTTGACAAATGGAAATAAGCTCCACCGCAAGGACTCGAACCTTTGCTGTAGCAACTGCTTATTCTGAAACAAAGGAGATAGCATCGAGTCACCCAGGCCGTACAAAAGGAACCAACCGATTCTCGACCTGGAGGTTCCCCGACGGTACTAGGCCAGCTCGGTCTCTATTCTAATTTCACCGAGTCTTGGTGAGCTATCTGACAAGTTGTGTGTCATTTTGACAAATGGAAATAAGCTCCACCGCAAGAACTCGAACCTTTGCCGTAGCAACTGCTTATTCTGAAACAAAAGCGATAGCATCGAGCTACCCAGGCCGTACAAAAGGAGCCAACCGATTCTCGACCTGGAGGTTCCCCGACGGTTCTAGGGTAGCTCGGTCTCTATTCTAATTTCATCGAGTCTTTATTATGGCGAGCTATCCCTCTTCTTCCCCTCCTCCTCCCCTTTTGCCTCTCTCCTCCTCTCCCTCTCCCCTCCCTCCACTTCCTTCTCCCCTCTCCCCCTCTCCTCACCTTTCCACTCCCCTCGTTCCTTCTCTTCCTTCCACTTCTTTCCCTCTTCTCATCTTCTTCCCTTCCTCCTTTTTCTCTTCCCCCTCCCCCTCCTGATGACATGCCTCTCATTAGCAGGTTCAGAATGTTGCAGTCCGTTCCGTCACGATTTCAAGATGGAACAGCTTCAGAACCCCTGGGTCACAACACCATGGTACCAACATCTGTCCACTTTATCAACACAAACATTAGCATCATTTCAGATATCTTGAAAGATTCCACGCCAAACATGAATATCTAACTCGACAAATAACACCCAGACTTCATCGTACAGACTATTTAATTCTGTGCCACTTTTATACACGAGAAGTCGTGTATAATCGATGTGAATATAGACAGGCCTATCATAATGCTTACTGCTACACGAAGAAAGTGAAATTGACTCATTTCTCATAGGAAATATAAGTGTACTTTACACGAACAACACGCCCACAATCGCTAACATTCGCACTTTTTTCTTCTACTAAAATTCACTTTATTTCTAACTTTCTTTCAGACTGCAGCTTCTCATTTCAATTTACTCCCAATTGTTCTCTTCTGCCTTTTTTACAACTATGTCTGACGCCTTTCCCCATTTTCGTTGCTATCAATCTGCTCAAACCCCATTCCTTTGATTCCCAAAATGCAATAAAAAATTTAAAAAATAAATAAAATGCACTCATTATACACAACTATCTTTTCATTTACCTGAAGAATTTTCTTTCTCTAAAGAGAGACAGAGAGAGAGAGAGAAGATTCCGGGAGAGCGGATGGTTTGACTGGAATTTTTCTAATCCTAATCTTCCCCCCACACATTTTCCTCCTCCTCCCCACCCACCTCCACTCCCTCCTCCCTTCAAACTCCTTACCCTCTCCTTCCCAACACCTCTCCCTCCTCCCTTCCCCTTCATCTCCCGTGCTCACACCAGGTTCTGATAGAATAATACAAGGTAACTGGGTTTTAGTTAAAATGAATACTAGTCCAGTAATTACCATAAGAATGTTAATAATACTATTTTCTTTTAATAAATCTTTATTTTCACCATAACATTGGAAACAATCCAAAGATCTTTTTTTTCGCTTGGACAGGAATACTGTTTATCAACCAGAGACTAGTGATCTATTCCCAGAACAGATCTTGATTGCCTGACTGATGTAAAAGGACTAGAGCATGCTTTCTTGGTTTACTGAACTTCCAGTTGAGACATGTTCAGGTTAATACCCCCTTTTACAACAAGACTATCATCCATGCTCCTATCAAATCGAAGGGGTCTATCATACTCTGGGGGTATTTGCAGCTTCAGGTTGAGTATGATGTGTGCCAAAGCCACCTTGCTCTCCAGCATAGCAAAAAGCATACCTAAAATGAAACAAAACAGTCTGTCAGGGGTATGACATTAGAATACGTGCAGTTAGATACTAAAGTTCATTCAGTCTTAACACCTATTTGTCACTGTAGAGATTAATAGTCTTGAGTAAGGACAGATGTCTGTTATAGTCAAGTGGTGCACACTACACAATGAAATGGGTAGAGTTTAAATTTGTCTGGTTTAACAAATCTCACCATTGGCAATGAAGTAGGAAAAGAGGACCTTATCAACTTATCATAAAATGTGATTAATGCAGATTTTGCAATGAGTACAGATTCCTTAGAAATGAAATGATGATTAGAAAGTGGAAGATAATTCTAGATGATTACTACTTATTCTTAAGATTAATAATTTCTAGAGATAGGTGACAGTATTTATTAACAATAAAGATTATTGAAGCAGGTGAACTCTGTAGACACTTTCTCTCCAGTTACCAAAACTCGTTCCTAAATTGTGTCATTTCATCTCCAAGGCTTTTCTACAAGTTTACACATCTGTATGGGGAACTGGAATTCCCTGCATACTTTATTCACTTATTATCATGCCATATCTAAATTCATGTGTGCCTGTAGCTTGTTTTATATCAGGTCCTAAGATATACAAGGGGTTTATATATTTGGGCAAGAAACTATATATTTTCACATCCTTCAGATCTAAGGACCTTTCTAACTTGTGTTTATGACTTTATGATACTCTCCCATTGAAGAGAGTTTCTCTGTCACATTTTTATATCCCCTTCAATGATCTGAACACCACAATCAAGTCTCATCTCTTTGATCCTCCGATGATGCCATGTAGTGAAAGCCCACCTATTTGTTCTACAGTGATCCACAAGTCTTCCTCACACTCTTACTGATATGTTTGTCAGGTAACAGGTTGTCTTTTAGCAACACTCCTAGATTTTTCTTTTCTTTCGCCTTTGCAATGTAGGTAAATGTGTGTTTATGTGCATCCCAACACGTTTCTATACATTCATATGTGTTTACCTGCCTCCTCACTTCGTACTAAGTAAATAACTACTTCCATTCCACGCCACATTGCAAGCCCTCACCTACAGAGTCCGGAGGACCTCCCTGACCAAAGGTGTGTAGGGTCAAGTTCAAGTTTCTGTTCCTACTCAGGAAGCGCTCTGGTCTAAAGGTCTCTGGACATTCCCAGATCTCTGGATCCCTGTTGACAGTCCATATTGGAAGCCCCACGACCATACCCTCCTCTATCGTAATTTCTGTTCCAGGTAACCTGCAATAGAAGGAAATTTTAGTCAGGGTCGCCTAAGATTTGTCAAGAAATGCTGTTTGCCAGTGAGTACAAAGGATTTTAAACTGTGGGTAAATGTTAAGGAATTCGTATATTTCCTGTGTAACAATGGCATGAAGTCATTAAGTTACAGTAATCCCTTCCATATCCAAATTAATTAGGCTACATGGTGTTCAGATTTGAGGAGTATTCGGATACGCGAGGTGAAATTATTCTTCACCACTACCACTACCGCCACCACTAGCCTCCACTCCTCAATGAACATTGAAAGATCCATTTCATAATGATTAAAATTATTCCAGTGAACAGGGCTTCACCGAATTATCGTAATGAACTGGTTTGGATAATGGAAGTCTGGATATGGGAGGGATTACTGTATTTTCCAGTGACTTACGTGTATTCTTTTGTGCAGACTCTCTCTATATACGGCGTTGCTGGGTACAGCCTTCTTGTTTCTAGTAGGGGTAGAAAATATATATTTTTTGAATTACCCTCATAAGCATATTCACCAGTCCTCCAAACATTTCCTCGTCATTCTCGCCAGTAACAAGAAAATATCATCCTTATCACAAAGAAAGAAGGCATTCCATATTGAATCACTCACAAACTACTGGCAAACTGATAGAATTACTGCTTAGTAATGGATTAATTAGTTTTGCACAAGGGTTAAGGTGATGAAATCATCTGATGTTAGGCAAAACAAAATTTGCAAGCGTCCCATTGTATCAGAAGGTTAATTGCAAACTAGAGCTGTTATTGTGAGTGGATTCCTTTATTAGTGCTATTAAATGCATCCATGAAAATAATTATGTGAATAGGTAAATGAATAAATAAACTGATGAATGAATGGATAAACAAACACACAAATAAATACATGGATGAACACCAATTATATGAACAAAACAAAATGATAAAATGTACAGGTCACTGAAATTGAACCAACATACCTTGCAGGCAAGCCTCAAGGAACTTGGCTTCAGTCAAGACCTGGTAGTTCAACTCCCCATGATCTTCGACCAGACCACGGAGCTCCTCGCGAAGTTGGTCCTGGAGTCTTGGATGTTTGGCCAACAAATAGGAAGCAAACGCGAGGGTTGTGGCCGTCGTCTTGAACCCAGCAAAAATAGATAAAATGGACTGACCGATGACAGTGGCGTCTGCTGTGCCTACTGAAAAAAAAGGTAAATACTTGCCAGGCATGTCAGCTGGGGCAGTGGGGGGAGGAAGGCTTGAGGTCATCGATGCCCTGCTAAACCAATACATAGCCTATATGTTATTAAAAAAAAAATTTTTTTTAATGTTTTGGGAGAGGGAAGCCTTTTTTTCAACTGAGTCCCTGCCCTGCTCGTGCATGCTATTATTATTTAGATTCTGTCGAGGTGCCAGTGTTTTATACACATCATGTACATGTATATACTAACATCTTAACCTAAATGATATCTCAACATCTGATGCATATTACAGGTATTTTTTTTATCCTACAAACACACACCAATTAAGTGCTGGCATTCAAGGTGTTTTAAGTGAAGCTCCAATACACTTAACTTAAATCACCAAATGCAAGCAAGTGGTCCACTGGAAGGGAAGTTGACAACTTACGACTATTGGTCTCCTCTGTATTCCTTTCTGTCTCCAGTCTCGCTTCTTCCAGGAGGTCTGTGATGTCGTTTTCTTGGGTCAAAGTTTCCCGCACCCGGAGAGACTGCCTGGCGATGTATGACAGAGAACCCTTGGTGGAATCAGGCACTCTGTGGTTGAGCCACCTCGACAACCACGGGGTGGCCAACATAGCCGTGAAGTTCACTGACTTAGTTGTGACCAGATCCTCTACGACAGAGAGCACCGTCTTGGCGAACTGGTCGTCCTCGTTTTCGAGACTGCTGGGATCTACTCCGAAGATGCAAGTGGCGATGCCGTCTACGGTGAAGCGGTTGAACATTGTCGTGACCTCCAGCAGGCCCTCAGAATTCTGACTTAAACACCAATGGACCAGTTTCTTGCATTTTGCGTCCAGAAGCGGTAAGAGACCTTCGAACTTCCCAGAAGTAAAAGCTGGGGTGAGCACTGCCCTTAATCTCTCCCAGGAATCTCCCTCCATGATGGCCACCATCTCCTGGGTGTCTGTATCATTATCAAACAAATTTATGTGTTTCCTGACTGCAAAGTGGTCAGCTTCCTTTGCCATGATGTCCTTCAAAGACTCGTATTCTCGAACCACGAGGGAAGGGCTCAGGTTCTCATAAAGGCCAATGAAGGGAGCTCGGCTGGACCTGAAGAACTGAAGGTGGAAGGGAATTATGGCTTTAATTAAACAGTTTTCACGTAGAATACGATAGTCTTGTCACAAGGTTCCGTTATTTGTAAACAGTATCCTGAATAAATGGAAACAAAATCAAACTGTATGTTATTGACAATATCTCAAGCGTGCAGAAGACAAACATCAATATAATGATATCTCTTCATTTAGGGTACAATAGTTTCTTTATAAAGTTACTCCGCATACAAGCAAAAGGCTTCGCTTTTGAAAATAGATAAGCAAAATTATGAATCAACTGCTCGGAAATAATTTCTGAATAAAAATCTCTCCTAACCTATTCTATGAGTCACAACTGCACCAACCTCTGCCACAATGCTTCTGCAAACATCTCTATCTTATTACTATCTTCCATCTTCGCCTGTAAGTAGCCGATAGGCCAACATGACATAAGCTAAAAGGTCATTTGGATTTAATACCATTACTCACCCTGTGAAGAAATTCGAACCTGTTCTCGATCAGTGGGATGGTGTTAAGCAGATGCCCGATGATCGGGAACGTTGGGGGCACGAAGATGCCCTTCTCCTGCCAGTGCTGGTGGCGGTTGTGGCAGTACCCCAGCAGGTAGACCACCAGGATTACCACCAGGGTAATTGCTAAACACGTAAGGATCATCTCCAGCCTGAAAAGATACGACACGTCACGTAAATCCATGTAGTGAGGTGAACCACTGTCTCCTTTGACTTATCAACATGACTATGCCAACTTCTGTCATGTCATTTTTGCAAATTTGTCTATCTCGTCTCTCCCTTTTTCACACTTGCCACTGGAATAATGACTATATTTCCTCTAGGCCTTGACTAAGCTGTTCAGGGTAGTCAAGAGTTTTTGCGAGGGTAGCAAAGCCTGTGTTGGGATTGGAAATGGAGAGAGCGAGTGGTCTGAAGTAAAGCTGGGGCTGTGTTAGGGTCGTGTCATGTCGCCATGACTGTTCAATGTGTACATGAATGGGGTGGTACGGGAGGTATATGCGATAGTGATGGGCAGAGGATTGGATAGTGGAGAGAAGTGGGAGGTGAACCAGTTGTTGTTTGCAGACATTCCACATGTAGCGGGGTCAAAAAAGGGAGGCAGTTAGTGGCGGTGTTTGGGAAGGTATGCCATAGGAGAAAGTTGAAGGAAAATGTGGGTAAAAGTAAAGTGATGAGATGTACAAGGGGATAGGATGACCGCGAGTTGGAAGTAAGTCTTACAGAAGAGAGGCTGGAGGAGGTGGATATTTTTAGGTATTTGGGGTCGCATGTGGCAGGATATGGAGGAGTTGGGGTGGAGGTAGAACGAAGACTGAGAGAAGCAAGTAAATGTCTTGGGGGATTGAAAAGTGTCATAAGAAATAGTCATCTGGGAATGGATGCAAAAAGAAAATTATATGAAGGGATGGTTGTGCCTACGATACTGTATGAGGGCGGAGAATTGAATTTAAGAGAGGAAGAAAGGAGCCGTTTAAATATGTTTGAGATGAAGTGTCTAACAAGTATGGTAGGGGTTACAAGGTTGGATAGTGCGAGAAATGAGGAGGTGAGGAGGAGAGCGGGGGTGGAAAGGGAGCCGAAACATAGGGCTGATGAAAGACTGTTGGGATGGTTTGAGCACAGAAAAAATGGATGAAGAAAAATTAGCAAAAGAGGTGTGGAAAGCAGAGGTGGATGGAGTGAACTTGAGGGGATGACTGAGGATGAGTTGGATGGATAGGATAAAAGGGTTTTGAATAAGAGGGGAATGTTTGTTGAGCAAGGAAGGGAGAAGACAGGAAATAGGTGTGAGTAGAAAATGGTTGTGCATAGATGATATTTTGACGCAGCCCGAAGGGATTTCTCCCCATCTCTATTTTCCGCATGAGAGGACATGGTGGAGGGGTCGCCGTGTAAGTGAAGAGGCCATGCTGTGGATGTGCTGTGTCTTGCTACATTGCCTCTGACCCAGGCAGTGGGCAGGAGAAAGGGGTTACCCTTCATCCACGAAGAGCTAAGATGAGAGGGAAACAAGGGAGGTGGGTGGGAGTGGGAAAATGTATTTGACTTATAAGGGTGAAGAAGTTCTTGTACAGACAGACAAACACATATATTTCCTCTAAGCATACGGTCCATAATAGCTAACGCAGTGACTTGTAACCTCGTGTCACCCCCATCATTTTCGTTTAAGTCTACAACATAATTTTTCTCTCAGTCTATCTTGCCCTGTCTCAGACTTTGTGTTAGATCGTGTCTAAATCTTAGTCTTCGCTACAATCTAAATTCCCTTTCTCAACCTCAGTCTCTATCTGGCGAATTTTCAATCCGTTTTGATCTCAGTCTCATTCTCAGTTCCAATCTCCCAGTCTCCAAATCTGTCTCAATCCCAATCTCAGCCTTAGTCTTAATCCTAATCTTAACAAAGATCCTAAACTTTATATTAGTCTAATTCTTAGCCTTAACTGAAACATGCAATTAACAGAAATAAATGAGTAGGTAAATAAATGGATAAATGAATAAATAAACACATAAAACAAAAAATACACTAACATCCCAAGAGTCAACTGAAACAAGTAAACCAAACAAAGTCGAAGGGTTAAAAGATGACCTTGATATAATCAATTATTCGTTGAAACGATATGTCAGTATTTTTTTTTTTCAATTTGGTTATCACCTTCATGTACTTGTACTTCCAATATCAGTAACAAATCTTATGGCCGGTTTACACGGCGCTGCTTATGACGCTAGGCGCTAACTTCTTTGTTTGCTACTGAAACGCAAGACGCAAACGGTAAAGTTGAACATGTTTAGCTTCGTGGTAGTGTCAAACAGACGCTGTGAATTCATGATTTTAGCCGCCAACGAATTAAGACGCTTGTCCAAAGACAATAAAAGTAGCGCCATGTAAACGAGGCTTTAGAGCAGCGTTTCTCAACCAGGGTTCCCCGGAACCCTAAGGTTCCAGAAAAGGTCCCTAAAGGTTCTGCGAGAGCAAGTGAGATAAGCTAATGCCCTTTTGATTTTGATTTAATTTCATATACGTAATATAATTAAACACGCACGACATATTCTTGGTTATTGTAATAAAGTAATTTAGACATCATCCTATCTAACCTATTATTACAATGAAAATAAAATGAGAAAGATATGGTATATGTGTTTTTTGCGCAGGGGTTCCTTGGGACATGCAATTTATTTTAAAGGTTGCACAAGGATAAAAAGGTTGAGAAACGTTGCTTTAGAGAGCCATCTGTTATCACTGGTGTTGAATAAATGTTGTCAGTACTATCTATTTTTTTTTCTTCTAATCTTGATTTATTGTCCAAAGGAACGGATTCCCCAATAAATATGCATGAATAAATATCCAGCCTAACGCCATGTCTTTGAGGTATAAAGGGTTAATGAAATATTTAATAATAACGAGTGTTTAGAATGATTAGTTTGACTCCTTCATAATATGGAATAATAAAACAAACCGGCGGTGCACTTTTAACGAAAGTCATTCTAGTCACTCCATCTTTTGTTGATTGTCTGCGTAGAAAAAAGCCTGTCGTTCTTCATAATTTCCAGAATACATACACACACGCACACACACACACATACCGGTA
>NC_134810.1:18399341-18444341 GCF_046742065.1 Oratosquilla oratoria | reverse complement strand
ATTCTTTCAATTTTTTTATACATTTTTTTGTACTTGGTGACCATATCGTTGCTGCATATTCTAATCTTGGTCTTATCAGGGTGATTAGGATTTTCTTCACCATTTCTTCATCCAGGTATGTAAATGCAACTTTGATTGTTCTTATTAAATTATAAGTTTCTCCAAAAATCTTATTTATATGTTTCTCAGGTGACATATTATTCATAACAATGACTCCCAGGTCCTTCTCATTTTCTACTTTTTTTATTCCTTCTTCTCCCAATTTATATGCACCTGTTATTCTGTTTTTGCTTTTTCCAAATTTCCATTATACTACACTTTTTTGTATTGAACTCCATCTCCCACTTCCTACTCCATTCCTGTACTATATTTAGATCTCTCTGTAGTGATTCACAATCTTCTTCAGTTTTCACTCTTTTCAGTAGTTTTGCATCATCTGCAAAGAAGCTCATATAGCTTTCAATTCCTTCATCCATATCATTAATATATATAGCAAACATTATTGGGGCCAGAACTGTTCCCTGCGGAACACCGCTTATTACTTCATCCCGTTTTGAGTGCTGGTTTCTTATCACTACTCTTATTTTTCTTTCTTGCAAAAAGTCTTCCATCCAATTTAGTAGTTTTCCCTGTATTCCTCCTTGAGTTTCTAATTTCTTAAGCAACTTCTTATGTGGTACTTTGTCAAAAGCTTTCTTTAGGTCTAGAAATGCACAGTCCGCCCATCCATCTCTTTCTTGTATTATATCTATTAGCCTTGAATAGAAACATATTAAATTGGTGACGCATGATCGTCCTTGTCTGAATCCAAATTGCCTTGGATTTAACACTTTGTTTTTTTCTAAATATTTTACCCATCTACTTTTGATAATTCTTTCACAAATTTTTGCTATTGTACTTGTTAGAGAGACTGGTCTATAGTTTGTAGGTTCTTCTTTATTTCCTCCTTTATATATAGGTACTATATTTGCTTTTTTCCAATCTTCTGGAACTTTTCCTTCTTTCAAGGAACTGTTTAGTATGCTATGTATTTTGTCTGCCAGTTCATTCCTGCATTCTTTCAGAATCCAGTTTGCTATATCATCTGGTCCATGCGATTTTCTGACATCAAGATTACTCAAGTGTGTCAATATTTCATTCTTTGTTACTTCTATTTCTTCCATAGGGGGGACTTTCTCTTTCCATTCAATCTCTTCAGGTTGTATGTTCTCCCTTGTAAACACTGATTTAAAATGTTTGTTCATAATTTCCGCCATTTCCATTTCCTCAGTGTATTCAACTCCCTCTTGTCTTAATTTCTCCAAATCTTGTTTGTTTTTCAGTTTATTGTTTTTAAATCTGTAGAATAGTTTTGGTTGATCTTTACACTTTTCTATGACATCTTTTTCATATTTTCTCTTTTCCTCTCTGCACGTTTGTACATATTCATTTCTATAACCGGTATATATTTTCCATTTTTCAGGTCTTCTGTCTTTTTTCCATCTGGTCCAGGCTTTGTCTCTTTTGTCTTTTAACTCCCTACAACTTTTGTTGTACCAGCATTTTACATATTCTTTTTCTTGTTTTTGTCTTGGGACATACTTTTCCACTCCTTTTTTGTAAATTTTTGTCAAAATATTCCATTTCTCTTCCACTGTTGTTTCTTCTTTGTATATTTCTTCCCAGTTTTCTTGTTGAAAGAATTCTCTTATTTTATCAAAGTTTGTTTTTTCATACATCATTCTTCCTTTTCTATATTGCTCATTTCTTTTCATATATTTTTCTTCATTAAGTTCCAGTTCAATCAATATGTGGTCACTTTTACTTATTGGTGTTTTATATTCAATCTTGTCCACTATTCTAGGTTCAGATGTAATTATTAAGTCTAGTCTCGATGGTTCTTCATTTCTATACCTGGTGTTCTCCTGTATCCACTGTGTCATTGTATGGTCAGTAATCATCTCAAGTAGAGCGTTTCCCCATGAGCCGTCTCCACCCTTTACTGTCATTTCTTCCCAGCAGATTTCTTTGCAATTAAAGTCGCCCATTATAACTATTCTTCCTCCATCTTCCATTATTTTATTTAATGTTATCTTTGTGTCCTCTAACATACTTTTATGTTCACTCTCCTCCCATGAGGCTGTTTTCGGAGGCACATAATTTATCACAAAATTTCTGCTCTTCTTATCTCTGTCTTCCACTTCTATCATAATCATCTCTACTGTATTCTTTCCATATATGACACCCTTCACGTTTATATCCTTCTTAGTCAGGAACATAACTCCACCCCCTTGCTTTTTCTCTCTGTTTTTAATCCAATAATTATATGCATCATGTCCTACACTGTTGGGTGGTAGTGGGCCTTTTAATTTTGTTTCTACAATTCCCATTATGTCCGGTTCTTTTTCTTTCAAATAATCATTCAGCTCATTCAATCCTGTTATTAATCCATCTATATTTGTGTAAGACACTCTTAGTTTTCTGTCACTTCCATTGTGTTCTCTGTTTCCCTTTTGTTTTTCTCTTGTATGTCGAACTGCCTTAGTTTCATATTCACTACTCTCCAATAGAATCTCTCTTTCTCTGACTCCGTTCTGTTCTCGTTTTTTTTTTCTTAGCTTCAATTCTTTTCTGCTTTTCTGCCTCTCTTTCCTCCTTATTCATTTCTCTTTTTATCCATACCTTTTTATATTGTTCACTTGTTGCTAGTTTCCCTGTTTTGGATAAGATATTCTCTGCCGTCGTTTGTGACCTGAATTTAATCTTAATTGGTCTGGTCTTATCTGTACTATACTTTCCAAGCCTGAATTTTTCCTCAATTTCCTTCATAATTTCTGGTTCATCTTCCTGAACTAATTTGAGTAAACTGCTTACTTTTTCATTTTCCTCATTGGTTCTTGAAGTTCTATCTGGGTTATGTTTCTCTTCCATTCCTAATATAATTATACATTTCTTTTTGTCAGCTAAATCTCTTACTATATTCTCCTTCTGTCTCATCACTTTAATAACTGAGTCTTCAGTTTGTTCTCTCATTTGCTGTTTAATTATATCAGTAAATGCAACTTTACTGTTTTCTTTTATCGACTTCCATCCCTCTCTGTTTTCTTTACTATTCCTCTTCAATTCCTCATTCTCCACCTTTACTTCTTTTAACTGTCTTTTCAGGTTTTCTATTTCATCCGTTAAGTTTTTGTTCGCCTTCTCTAGTTCTTCCAATTTTTCAACTCTTTGTAGAATGCTGTTAACATGACCGAACCTACGCTCCAAGTCCTCGATCATCTTATCGACCTTCTCTTCTAGTCTTGTCAGTCGGGGGGGGGGGGGTTGTGTCCCCCCCACCCTCTTTAAATCCCTGGAAAATATTCTCATCACTTTCTACTGTATTGCTCTTATCTATACTTCTAATCTTTACATTTTTATTAGACATTTCATCGTCGCTCAGCTGATCGGGGGGTCGTTTGTTTACCTTTCGCCTGTCTGCCTGGGCCAAGTCTACTCCTTCCTCATTTCCTTCCATTTCCCTCAGTAATCCCTCCCCTTCTCCTCTTTCCCTACTTTCCTACTACCCCACGAGCAATTTCCCCCACCCTGTAAATACAATAGGCACTTCTCTTTGCGTTGGGATCCACAAAACTTCAATTTTCTTCAGAACGTCTTCTAAGCCGTCCGTTCGTTGAAGTGTGTGTGTGTGTGTGTGTGTGTGTGTAAACGATTATATTCTCAAATAACATTATAGAAATTTTTCATAATAAATAGTTGTAAATAAAATCTTATATTACAATATGGTAATTATCTTATATTCTTATATTGTATTGTAAATTATATATTACAAGACTTCTTGCAATTTGTTAATAGTGATTAAACACTACTTTTCTTCATGCAATCAAAATCCAATAATCTAACAAAAAATAGAGTTGATTAGTATCACATGATCAACAATACTGAACTATATGGTAGCCTACCATATGTGCCGACTCAAAACATGTGAGATGACACAACTACCCACCCATTCAGCTTATCGGCAATGAAAAGTTAAATATTGGACATAAAAAAAAATCAATACATTTGTCCTTGAGAGTTGTCTAAAAACATCTTAAGTAACTTCGAAATTACTCTTCTCGACTAATAGATCGTCTTCTTTTTTTCGTTTCTGTGGTTCAGTGGAAATGGATGTACAGCACAAAATAAATATGCAGAAATATTTTGAGTAAGTGTGATTTTGTGTATCATGCAGTACCATCACTAACACAAAACAAAATGTTATTAAAGCATAGGCCTCGACATTTCAATTCTTTGTGGTTGTAAGGATATAATATAAAATATTTGCGTTATCTCTCCTATTCATTTCGTCCTTGTGTCCGACTACATTTGGTATATATAATTAGAAAAGAAAAAGGTGACCCGACTGTAGTGTTCAGGTCACTAATAGGGGAAGACAAAATAGTCAGATCTTTTGGAGAGAGTTACATAATGAGGTCATGGGAACAAACTGAAAAAGACCATATGTCTCAAAGAGGTGAATATATAATTTCCCATAGAAATGTATCAACTATTGGAATAGCCTACAATGCGGGTAAAACCTGTACTTTCGTGAACAATTGTCGGTAACGTAAACTCATACCTTTTGTTTTCTTTAATGAAAGCCTCAAGAGAAATTATATCTATTGGTTAGGGGAGACTATAAGTTCGAGAATAGCACTTTTCCATTTTGCACCTATGTTAAATATTAAGAGATTTAAGTATATCTACTTGGCCTGTCACCCGACATGGGTGCAAAATGCCTAATGTGGACGCAGAAACAGGACCCTCCGAGCATACAAAATTAAATTACTTAATAATTTTACCATTCAGTTACATATTTAACAAAAGAAAAGTGTTGATGAACAACCCCACATCGTTGGAATGCTCTCCACCTACGGTGACCTGGGTTGTCACCTCAACTGCGGTCACTAGAGGTCACACTCTGTTCATCTGTGTCAGCGAGTTCGACTTAGCTCTGACGGCACGCGCTCCTCCGCGGCCTCCGGAGGACGTCGCCGCAGAGAGAGTTTTACGACCACAAACGTCTTCTCCAGCGACCTCTCGACGGAAGCCGAAGCTCGTCAGGGATCCTCCCCATGTCTGCCAGTGTCCCTCGGGTTTTGGAAAAAGACGTTCTGCTAAAGTGTGGATCGAAGAGGACAGCAGAGCATTGAGTCCCACTAGCCTCAGAGGACCCCGGAGGAAGAAAAAAAAGAAAAAAAAAAAAAAGGTTAAATCCAACGAAGAAAAAGGAAGAAATGAGATACCTAAAAAAATCTACTTACTATAAAGCGCAGAGTTTTCTCAAATTGTCAGTTTTCACAAAACCATAGTGAGCTTGAGCCAAAACGGAAAGGGTCCGGCGTTTTTGGGCCACGTCACGTTGTTTAAGATAGTGGTCTTTTTTTGTATCTTAGGCACCATGCCCGCCAGGGAACCCGACGCTAACAAGAAAAGGCGTCTTCGCCACTTTTGGAAATGGATTACGGTTAACCGGAAAAAATAAAAAACAGAATTGCAGAATGACAAGAACCTGCACAAAAGCTTTCCCGGATCTGTACAGAGACGTTAAAACCTTCCGTGCTAACGCATCTGTTCGAGAATTCCAACGAAATTCAACGAGACGCTACGAGAAGTTGAATATTTTGAGTATTCCGACGAAATGTTTGACAATTTTGAACTTTTTGGCGGAGAAATTGAAGACAGCGTTTCTGAAAATTTCTCGAAACATTATTTCGTCGGGTATAAAAACTTTGTGAAATCGGGCGGAAAACCCGACCACAAAACATATCAAATGTATTATCTAGAGAAGGCCTTCAAAACGTTCAACCAGGCAAAACGAAGAAACAAATACGCCATCAGGAAAGCTATGAAATGTCGCTCGGAGCCTTTGCCATCTCAGGGTCCTTGGCAAAAATGTTCCCTGGAGCCTTTGCCACTAGCATGTAATCCAGGCTACAGGGAAGCTACCTGCTAAAAGCGTGGAGAAATGAGTACCACTGACTCAACATACGAGTATGTCAACTGGAACCAGCAGTTTGCACCTCATCATTTGATTTTTGTGCAGGAGACCTTGCGTAGCTAGCGCCGAATAAAACGCTGGTGAGGGACCCTGCTACGTGACCTCCGACAACGAGGTTCTATGTGACAACCTCCTGCATTAGATTTTTCTAGATTCGACAGCTTTGTTGCACCGCACCATATGGAGGCGGTAGTATTGGCCACAGGGTTCAGTCCTGTTGGCTGGAGCTGGAAAATATTTTTCTTACAGCTCAAGCCTCAGGCACTACGTTCAAGTCCCCTGGCGATAGCAAATTGTTGCGCCGCCGAAGACTATTAGGGAGCCAAGGGACTCAATCCCGCTCTTTAAAACTAAAAACTCCATGCTGGACAATATTTTTCCCTGCAGGAATTCGGAGAGGACCCCCACCAGCTGGAGCCTCGGTCACAGCAATATAACTGCTGCGCCTTCTAAAGGCTCTTTACATTGTCGCATCGGCTCAGGCGGGAAACCCGCCAGCTAACAACGAGCTTTAATAGTGGGAAAAATTTCCTGGCCCAAAAGTAGTGATCAAAGAAATTAACAACGTATACCCATTTCCATCAGCATACGGAACCTAGATATGTTCAATATCGGGTGTCATGGTATATACAATTACTGACACTGTTTTTATTAGTTTATCGGTGTTATACATACATTATATATATATATATATATATATATATATATATATATATATATATAATAGATATATATATGTACATGTATATATATATATATATATATATATATATATATCTATATATATATTCATGTATGTGATTCACCTTGGATTATGTGTGTGTGTGTGTGTATGTGTGTGTGTGTGTGTGTTTGCGTATGTGTTTGTGCGTGTGTGTGTGCGTGTGTGTATGTGTGTTTGTGTGTGTATGTGTGTTTGTGTGTGTATGTGTGTTTGTGTGTGTTTGTGTGTGTGTGTGTGTGTGTGTACGTGGGTGTGTGTGTGTATGTGTGTGGGTGTTCATGTATGTATCTATGTGTGTGCATGTGTGCGCGTGTGTGTATTATCGTGTATCGATGTTCCAAAAATCACATGTGGAAGAAGACTACTGCGAGCGCAGCGAGCGGCGCCGCAGGCCAAGCACCCTTGGCGGAGCCACGGCCGGCGTTAGCCCGGTGCTTGTATATATAAAGAGGAAAACGAAAGAAGAAAAAAGAAGCAACGATAAAAAAACACACACACAGCGTTTATTGCCAGAGACTTTGCACATCATCCCATCTTGCGTTTCCTCCGATGACCCAATCCTATCGGGCACATCCCTAGGAATGCTACTGGGGAACTCAAGAGGAAGCCACTCACATCTGAGGTGGGTGCCCGGTTCTCACCATGCTCTCCACATACACGGACCATCGTGCTCACTACGATGGACCCCCAGCTCATTAGTGACCATTTTCCTCTCGTCACGACTTTACTCGTGGACCTTCTCCTCCACCTAGACGCTGGAATACAAGGAAGGCCAACTGGACCCTTTTCCAGGAGGAACTAGACCTCTGGTACTAGTCCCACGTCTCCCCACAGGACATAGAGGACCTACATCGAGACTTCGTCACCGCCCTACAGGCCATTGCGGAACGAGCTGTCCTCCGAACGAAGCCATACTTCAATCGGCATGCTGACTGGTCAAATCACCAAGACAACGTATTCCGTAGACTTATGTGGTGCTATCGATCCATCGAAGCACAGGTTCTCCTGTGCTCTGTCATCACCCACGTACGGTCGGTCACCCACAGGGTCCACGAAGAAAAGTGGCTGGAGTGGTGTGCACTCTGCCTAAACTACAGTTAGCGCCCTCTGGAGAAAACTGCGGCTCGCAACAGGTGCCCCCTCCTTACTCTTCACGACGACATTCTCCCCTGGATGCCCACTTATCAATATTTGGGCATCTGGATCGACGTCAGGCTCGCTCCGAAGGTTAGGTGCCTCCGCGCGGCCACGAAGACAAGATTAAATCTCCTCAGAGACATGATGAGATACCCCAGCTAGATGCCGGGTGCAAGGTCCTCCGGACGCACTATATTTACACGGTACGTTCGGTGGTGGACTATGCAGCTGTGGCTCTCATCTCCTTTCGTCTCAGTTCGTGGGACGAGCTTGGGGTCCTCCAAAACAAGGCTCTCCGCACTATCACTAGGACTCCTCCATGGACCAGTGTGGTGAAATTTAGACAGGAGGCGGGAGTTACCATCTCGTTCGGCTTTTGACTGCCCCCAAGGGAGAGTGAAGTCGAGACCTTCCTCCTGAGAGCCCTACGCGTTGAGGGAGACCCCACCGGTCACTCATGGAAGGTCCATGCGGTGAGTGCGATCCGCGCTTTTGAACTCCTGGAACTGGTTCGGCGACGTACTCTACACAGACCACATCCAGACTATAACCACCCTCCCCCGTGGCGATCTCCCTGCTGGACAGGGGACAGTCGTGATCCACACAGACTCAAAGGGTGCTACTGACATCATCCGGTCGGGGAAGATATCGGATGACGGCTACTTGACTACATCAATCCACCACTCGCTGCACCTATTGCACCAGCATGAGAGGTTCGCAAAATTTCACTGGACCTCCATTCCCATTGGGATTCCAGGGAACACTATTGTGTATGTTACTGTCAAGGCAGTGACGAGGTTCAGCAGAATCACACTACCCCTGGCACCCACGATTACACAGATCAAGGGCGTCGCCATCAAGAAGGCCAGATTGATGGCCAAGGCCAACCACAGCAGCAAACTCATACATCAGAATCAGCGTTGCGGCACTACCTTGTTACTAAGTACGAGACAGTCCACCTGCCTCCAGAAAGAAGGGCGGAATCCACTCTTCACAGAATCCGCCTGGAATATCGATGTGGGTGGCAAGTGCTACGCACGGGAAGAGACAATTGTGAACACTGCTAACTCTGTGTGTGGGTCCGAGGTGTATAAGCCTCTCCACCACTGTCTGTTTGAGTACAGAGCCACTGCCATTCTTCGTCTCCTAGGTCTCTGCCCACCACTCACCTCGTAATGGTGGCGCGGCACCTCACCGTCTCCCCTGTCACATGACAGATATATCAGCAGGATTGTGGTAAAGACATGTACAGTAGGATGCTGCACAAGATCAACATGGCTTTTCACAATTTGGATGAAAAGATGATGAAAAAAAATCATAGAAACACTGATACGTCCAAGACTAGAATATGGGTCTGTGGTATGGTCCCCACATAGAGTGAAGGATATAAGACTGACAGAATACAAAGGGCAGCAACCAAACTGGCTCCCAGCCTGGCAGATAACTCATATAAGAGCAGACTAAAAGCACTGGGTCTGCCAACTTTGAAAGATAGAAGAGAAAGAGGTGATATGATCACAGTATTCAGGCTCGCTAAAGGGGATTTACCAAAAGGATACAAAATTCTTTCATTGGGGACAGGAGGTGTTCTGAGAGGTCATGAGAACAAATAAAGACTACACGTCCAGAGGGTGTAAAGAAACACATTTATCCTTTTAGATACAAAGTGCTTGCAATAGCTAAGAAAGTGCTGTAGTCTAAGCTGGAACAATACAGTTGTTTTAAGAAACGATTAGACAACTTTATGGATGGGGATGACAGGTGGTGATGGATACGGAGCTGCCTAGTGTAGGCCTTATGGTCTCTTGCAGTCTCTTTCATTCTTATGTTCTTATGTACATTTAGGTAAATACTGTTAGGTAAAGACATACACACACACACAAAATGTGTGTATGTCTGTGCGTGAGGAGGGTGGGGGAGTGGGTTTATTCCCGAGCTTTACGTCCCTACCTTAGAAAAGACAATTTTCACTTTTTTTCATTATTTCCCATAAATTATTTCTAGTGAGAAAAATCTAAGTATATTCGTTATTATACGAAAGCAAAGTGGGTGTACAAAATTAAAGCAAACCCTCAATTAAATATGTGTGCATACACACACACACACACACACACACACACACATATATATATATATATATATATATATATATGTATAATATATACACATGTATATATACATTATATATATAAATATATATATATATATATATATATATATATAAAATATATATATATATATATATATATATATATATATATATATATATATATATAAACCACTTGGAAAATAAAAGAAATGAATACCGAACGTTTTCATCTATTCAAGATGATGATGTCTTGAATAGACGAAAACGTTCGGTATTCATTCAATTTATTTTCCAAGTGGTTTCTGCAAGAATTGTTGTTACGTGTGCTTAGTGATTTGTTTTGCATATACATATACATATATATATATATATATATATATATATATATATTCATGTATATATACATATATATATATATATATATATATATATGTGTGAGAATAAACACCTTGTGAGATCGAAACCTTTATTAGTACTACGTTTCGCTTGTTACAGCTTTTTCAAGTACTGGAATTCTGGAATTCAAGAAAAGACCACCTCGCTTGCGCGGGATCGGGTTTTGTGGGAGGGGAAGAACGTCTGTTAGAAAATGAAAAGATAGTAGTGTATAAAAGAGGGCTATTGCCACCGGGCGAATCGCGAGCAATTAGGGGCTAGATTGTTGTCATGGCGTAGGAGGACTTGACCAGGAGCTTGGAGGGAAGCGCCCGACGCCGGAGGTTAGGAGGTTGGGATTACCAACGGGGTTACCAACGGGGTTAGGATCACCAACGAAAGTTGAGAAAATGGTAGGAGGCGTAGTAGTAGAGAAAGGGGGAAAAACGGAAAAAATCTTTAGTGGGAGGTAAACTGAAATGAGAAGATGTAGTATAAGAGAAAGTGAGAAAGGAAGCGAATTTTAGTCGAAGAAAAAGGAAGTGTATATGTTTGTGCGTGGGATGCGGCTATGTTCGTGAGAGGTGTGTGTGTGTAATTTACGGTTAGTGAGTAGATTTCACTTCCCGCGTTTAGAGGGCGTTCCTGTTAGCCCCAGGTAAGGCATGAGGATTCCTGTTTTACCCCAGGTCAGGTTTGAGTAACGATATTATTATTATTATCATTATTACTACCATTACCATTATTATTATTACATTATCACCAGTCAAGCTGGTGAAGGGGTGTGTTACTTGTTGGTGCGGTTATACACGTTTTATCGTGTACACCGCACGTGGGACGGGCGCAGCTGACAGAAACAAAGTACGGTGTGGTCTAGGTGTAATATGTTGTATCAGATGTTTGTGTTTGGCGTGCAGTTTTTCTAGGTGTCTTGAGTGAAGTTTGTGTTTGTGTTGGTTGAGTGGACGGATGTTGGAAATTTGGTGTAGAGACTCAGTGGTTCTGAAGTCGCTCCATCGCGAGCCCGTGATGAACTGGACAGCGGCATTCTGAACCTTCTGATGCTCGTAGTTATTGGTGGCACATGTCAGCTGGCTTAGTCCCGGGGACTGGCACAGAATCGGTCTGACGAGGGCTAGGTACAATCGACGTTTGGTTCTCAGTGTTGCAGTTTTGAAGCGTCTGAGCCTACCCAGCACAGCCCTAGCCTTCGCTCCCTGCTTGCGGAAGTGTGGGGTCCAGGTAAGGCCACTATCAAGTGTGCTACCCAGCACACGGGTATGGTCCTTCGCTGGGATGTTTGTGTTGTTTATTTTAAGAGGAGTGTTTGTGATTGTTCTGTTGGTTCGTTTGCAGCGGAAGTGTACAGCATTGCATTTCGACGCGTTGGTCTTAATGCGCCACTGTTGCTCCCACGGGTAACAGATGGATTATAGGAGGGGCGATGTTAAACATGCCTCTGTTCTGCTCAATGGTTTTGAAGCTTTGAATGGCGGCCGCTTCGAGGCATTTTCTCCTCATCCTATCTGGTTCACTAAACAGAAGTTCTGCGTTATCCCAATCCATCAGGTGGTCGTTGGTGTTCCGGTGGATAACACAGGCGTTGGTGGTGATGTTGTTCCGGGAATCGTAGCGATGCTCCCGGATCCGGGTCTTCAGGTCACGGGAAGTCTCGCCGATGTATACTTTATCACATCCAGCACAAGGTATGCGGTAGACACCAGCGTTTTTTCCCCACATCTCGTCCTGGCTGTCATTCCTTCTTGAAAGCTCTTTGATAGTTCTGCTGGACTGGCCCACTACCTGAATGTTGCAACGCCCAAGTGTCCGGGTGAGGGTGGCGGTGACGCTGCTGGCTGGAAGGATAAGCCTCCTAGCTGGATCTTTTGTTGGTTCCCGCCCTTCCATTATTTTGAGTGCCTTTTTCTTACACTGGTGGATGATGCACTCTGTGTTATCCACCGGAACACCAACGACCACCTGATGGATTGGGATAACGCAGAACTTCTGTTTAGTGAACCAGATAGGATGAGGAGAAAATGCCTCGAAGCGGCCGCCATTCAAAGCTTCAAAACCATTGAGCAGAACAGAGGCATGTTTAACATCGCCCCTCCTATAATCCATCTGTTACCCGCATTAAATAAATGTATGAAATGTCCCCCTTAGTCCACTTCAACAAACTGTCCGAAATGTCCCCCTTTGTTTCCACCAAGTCCCACCCGTCCCCCTCCTCCCCCTCCACCTACCACCCACCCCTCCCTGATAATCTCTCCCAGTTCCTTCCCTGTTGGCTTATATGTGCTCAGAGTGTGTGTCATGTCTGTACTTGAAAAAGCTGTAACAAGCGAAACGTAGTACTAATAAAGGTTTCGATCTCACAAGGTGTTTATTCTCACAGTCTTGTCGGCTTTTGCCATTGTGATTCATATATATATATATATATATATATATATATATGTACATATACATATACATATATATATATATATATGTATACATATATATATATACATACATGTATATATATATGTATATATATATATATATATATATATATATATAAATGTGTGCATTTATATATATATATATATATATATATGTTTTTTTTGTGATTTCTTTGCATATATATATATGTATATACATACATGTATATATATATAATTATTGCTAAAAAAGAGATAGGCTTATAAGAAATATAAGTGCTCGGGTACATCTAATGTCTATGAAAGTTATGTATCAATGCAGAGATTTAAAAAAGACAATGAAAAAAAAGGCGACAATACGAAATGAGTATCGCTGATAAACCCAAAGAGAATCCCAAAGAATTCTATAGTTACATTAGAGATAAAAAGGTTGTTAGGAATCACACTGGTTCACTATTATCTGCTGACGGTCAACTTGAATATTCAAATGAAGGATTGCGTAATATCTTAAACAATTATTTTAGCTCTGTATTCGTTAACGAAACACCTCAAAGTGAACTCCAAACTGAAACTTGTAAAAAGTCTAGGGTAAACTTACTCACTACGGTAGATATAACAAAAGAAAAAATTAAAAGGTGTTCAGAGAAACTCAAAGTTAATAAAACACCAGGGCCTGACGGTTGGTATCCAGGAATCTGAAATGAAATGAAAAATGAGATTGTTGTTCCATTAGAAATTATTTTCAAGAAATCCATCATATCCGGAGATGTCCCAAGAGAATGGAAGCTAGCTAACGTTACTCCCATATTAAAGAAAGGTGACAAAAAAAAAACAAATAACTATAGGCCTATAAGTTTGACTTCAGTCGTAGGAAAAATAGTGGAAACTATCATCAGAGATGCTATCGAACATCATTTAGAAAGTAACCGTTTGATAAATGATAGACAGAATGGTTTCAGACGGAAACGTTTTTGCATGACTAATTTACTCGAATTCTACAACACAGTTATCTCGAATTATGACAAAAGAAACAATATAGATTTAATATATCTAGACTTTGCAAAAGCTTTTAATACCGTCCCACACGAAAGACTACTTACTAAATTAGGTTCACACGGAATAAGTGGTAGCCTATTAAGTTGGACTAGTAATTGGTTGAATGATCGAAAACAGAGAGCTGTTTTAAATGGAAAAACTTCTGGATGGAAAAATGTTACGAGTGGAGTTCCTCAGGGTTTCGTTCTTGGACCACTTCTATTCATAGTATATATAAATGATATAGACCATGGACTAAAATCTACTGTTTCCAAATTTGCAGATGATACAAAACTATGCGGAATGGCAAATGATCATTTAAACCAATTAGATATTCAAGAAGATTTAGATGAATTACAGCAATGGTCTGAAAAGTGGCTAATGAAATTTAACACAAGTAAATGCAAGGTAATGCACATAGGTAAAAATAACAGTAAGTACGATTACAAGTTATTTGGACATTCGTTAACAAAAGTGAATAGTAAAAAAGATCTCGGCGTAATTATCAGTAACGATCTCAAATCATCCAAGCAGTGCATTTCAGCCTCTGAAAAAGCAAATAAGATTCTAGGACTGATTGCGCGATCTTCTGACATCAAAAGTCCATCACTCATTAACAAGCTATATAAATCGTTAGTTCCTCCACATTTGGAATATGCTGTTTCCGTATGGTCACCGAATCTCATTAAAGACATTGATAGACTGGAAAAAGTACAACGGCGAGCCACAAAACTGATTCCAAATATCAAAAATAAATCATACGAAAATCGACTAAAACATATGAATCTGTTTTCCTTAAAAAAAAAAAGCGTAGACTCAGAGGTGACTTGATACAAGTCTTTGAAATTCTAAAGGGAATTGACAACATCAAATGTGACCAAATTTTCACACTCAATGAGAATCCGACAAGAAACAATGGTCTCAAACTGTCCGGAAATAGATTCAGTTTGGAAGTGGGTAGAAACAACTTTGCCAATCGTGTAGTTAATGAATGGAATAAACTTCCTGCAGAGGCAGTGCAATGTAGTTCAGTTCGAAGTTTTAAGAATCATTTAGATAAACACCTAAGTAAGATACTGTAATGATTATCATTTATTTTATATTATTTGTTTTTGTTTTGTTATCATTTGTCTGTTTGATTCTCATTAATTATTAGTTATATGTCAATTTATTATTTTTTACTATTTATCTGTTTGTTTATTATTTAACTATACCTATGTATTTATCTATGTATTTTATTTTTTATTTAAATTGTTATAGTTTTTATTCATTCATTTATTATTATTTTTATTTTATTTCGCATCCGACCTAGATATGGACCAAAAGGTCTCCTGTCGGTATGCTCCGCCTTTGTACATATATATATATATATATATATATATATATATATATATATATATATACACACACACACACAGATTGTAAAGGATTATATTTTCAAATAACATTATAGAAGATTTTCATAACAAATAGTTGTAAATAAAATCTTAAATTACAATATGGTAATTATCATATATTTTTATATTGTATTGTAAATTATATATTACGTGACTTCTGGCAATTTGTTAATAGTAATTAAACACTACTTTTCGTCATGCAATCAAAACCTAATATGTTAACAAAACAATTTAGTTGATTAGTATCGCATGATGAACAATACTGAACTAAATGGTATGGTATGATATGTGCAGAGTCAAAACATGTGAGATCACACAACCTACCCACCTATTCAGCTTATCGGCAATGGAAGGGTAAATATTGGACATAAAAGAAATTAATTCGTTTGTCCTCGAGAGTTGTCTCAAATCATCTTAAGTAACTTCGAAGTAACTCTTCTCGGCTAATAGATCGTCTTCTTTTTCTCGTTTCTGTGGTTCGGTGGAAATGGATGTACAGCACGAAGCAAATATGCTGAAACATTTTGAGTAAGTGTGATTTTGTGTATCATGCAGTACCATCACTAACACAAAACAAAATGTTATTAAAGCATAGGCCTCGACATTTCTGTTGATTTCGTCCTTGGTTCCGACTACATTTGGTAAATATAATTAGGAAAGAAAAAGGTGACTCGACTGTAGTGTCCAGGTCACTAAAAGAGGAAGATAAAATGGTCAGATCTTTTGGAGAGAGTTGCATAATGAGGTCATGGGAACAAACTAAAAAAAGACCATATGTCTCAAAGAGGTGAATATATAATTTCCCATAGAGATATATCAACTATTGGAATAGCCTACAATGCGGGTAAAACCTGTACTCTCGTGAACAATTGTCGGCAAATATATATAATGATTTTCGGCTTAGTCTGCCACTGCAACTCAGATAAACGTAAACTCATACCTTTTGTTTTCTTTAATGAAAGCCTCAAGAGAAATTATATCTATTGGTTAGGGGAAACTATAAGTTCGAGAATAGCACTTTTCCATTTTGTACCTATGTTAAATATTAAGAGATTTAAGTTACCTACTTGGCCTGTCGCCCGACATGGGTGCAAAATGGTCAATGGGGACGCAGAAACAGGACTCTCCGAGCATACAAAGCTAAATTAGTTAATAATTTTACCATTCAGTTACATATTTAACACAAGAAAAGTGTTGATGGACAACCCCACATCGTTGGAATGCTCTCCACTTACGGTGACCTGGGTCGTCACCTCACCCGCGGTCACTAGAGGTCACACTCTGTTCATCTGTGTCAGCGAGTTCGACTTAGCTCTGACGGCACGCGCTCCTCCGCGGCCTCCGGAGGACGTCGCTGCAGAGAGAGTTGTACGACCACAAACGTCTTTTCCAGCGACCTTTCGACGGAAGCCGAAGGTCGTCATGGATCCTCCCCTAGTCTGCCAGTGTCCCTCGGGTTTTTGAGAAGGACGTTCTCCTAAAGTAGGGATCGAAGACGACAGCAGAGCAGCGAGTCCCACAAGCCTCAGAAGTCCCCGGAGGAAGGATAAAAA
Source organism: Oratosquilla oratoria (assembly GCF_046742065.1). Classification (NCBI taxonomy): domain Eukaryota; kingdom Metazoa; phylum Arthropoda; class Malacostraca; order Stomatopoda; family Squillidae; genus Oratosquilla; species Oratosquilla oratoria. The sequence continues at coordinate 18,427,586 of NC_134810.1, read as the reverse complement.
AAAGGGGGGGAAACGAAAGAAGAAAAAGGAAGAAATGAGATAAAACAGTATAAATAAAAAAATATAAAGAGTTAAACGAAAAAAGAAAAAGGAAGCAACGATAAAAAAAAAAAACACACAGCGCGTTCATTGCCGGGTACTTTGCGCATAATCCCATCTTCAGCGTCTTTGCGCATTATCCCATCTTCCGCTTCCTCCGACGACCCAATCCTATCGGGCACATCACAAGGAACGCTACTGGGGGAGATACCTGAGGTCACCTTAGTGAACTCAAGAGGAGGCCACTCACATCTCAGGTGGGCGCCTGGTTCTCACTATGCTCTCCACATGCACGGACCATCGTGCTCACTACGATGGACCCCCAGCTCATTAGTGACCATTTTGCTCTTGTCACGACTTTAGTCGTGGACCTCCTCCCCAACCTAGACGCTGGAAAACAGGGAAGGCCAACTGGACCCTTTTCCAGGAGGAACTAGACCTCTGGTACTAGCCCCACGTCTCCCCACAGGACATAGAGGACCTACATCGAGACTTCGTCACCGCCATCCAGGTCTTTGCGAAACGAGCTGTCCTCCGAACGAAGCCATGCTTCAATCGGCATGCTGATCGGTGGTATTGTAATGACATCACACGGATGTAAAATCACCAAGACAACGTATTCCGTAGACTTATGCGGTGCTATCGATCCATCGAAGCACGGGTTCTCCTGCGCTCTGTCATCAGACACGGGCGAGCGGTCACCCACAGGGTCCAGGAAGAAAAGTGGCTGGAGTGGTGTGCAATCTGCCTAAACCACAGCTAGCGCCCTCTGGAGAAAACTGCGGTTCGCAACAGGTGCCCCCTCCTTACTCTTCACGACGACATCCTCCCCTGGATGCCCACCTATCAATATTTGGGCATCTGGATCGACGTCAGGCTCGCTTCGAAGCTCGAGTACCTCCGTGCGGCCATGAAGACGAGATTAAATCTCTTCACATCCATGATGAGACCCCGGCTAGGTGCCGGGCACAAGGTCCTTCGGACGCATTGTATTCAAACGGTACGTTCAGTGGTGGACTATGCCGCTGTGGCTCTCATCTCCTTCCGTCTCAGTTCGTGGGACGAGCTTGAGGTCTTCCAAAACCAAGATCTCCGCACTATCACTACAGACCCTCCATGGATCAGTGTGGTGAATTTTAGACAGGAGGCGGGAGTTACCTTCTCGTTCGGCTTTTGACTGAGGCACTTACACGTCGAGGGAGACCCCACCGGTCACTCATGGAAGGTCCATGCGGTGAGTGCGATCCGCGCCTTTGAACTTCTGGAACTGGTTCGGCGACGTGCTCTAGACAGACCTCATCCAGACTATAGCCACCCTCCCCCGTGGCGATCTCCCTGCTCCAGCTTCCAACTTTTTCACCTCAACGGAAGGAAGGCAGACTCCGACCCGGTATGGCCTTGAGACCATAAGGTCCATCACACCCCATGGACGGCTCTGTGGGTCCCCTCACGGAAAAGTGTGGTGCGGCTTTTACAACCCTCAATAGGGCGAACGCGCTATGGAGATTGAGTGACTGGAGCTCCACTCTACAGACGGAGCTTGCTGCTATCCCCAAGGCTTTGGATCACACTCTCACTGCTGGGCAGGGGACAGTCGTGATCCACACAGACTCAAAGGGTACTACTGACATCATCCGGTCGGGGAAGATATCGGATGACGGCTACTTGACTACATCAATCCAGCGCTCGCAGCACCTTTTGTACCAGCATGAGAGGTCTGTAAAAATTTCACTGGATCTCCATTCACACTAGGATTCCAGGGAACACTATTGTGCATGTTACTGTCAAGGCAGTGACGAGGTTCAGCAGAATCACACTACCCCTGGCAACCACGATTACACAGATTAAGGGCGTCGCCATCAAGAAGGCCAAATTGATGGCCAAGGCCAATCACAGCAGCAAACTCATACTTCACAATCAGCGTTTGGTACTACCTTGTTACTAGGTACGAGACAGTCCACCTGCCTCCAGGTGGAAGGGCAGAATCCACTCTTCACAGGATCCGCCTGGGATATCACTGTGGGTGGCAAGTACTACGCGCGGGATGCTGCAGAAGATCAACATGGCTTTTCACAATTTGGATGAAAAAATGATGAAAAAAAAAATCATAGAAACACTGATCCGTCCAAGACTAGAATATGGGTCTGTAGTATGGTCCCCACATAGAGTGAAGGATATAAGACTGACAGAATACAAAGGGCAGCAACCAAACTGGCTCCCAGCCTGGCAGATAACTCATATAAGAAGAGACTAAAAGAACTGGGTCTGCCGACCTTGAAAGATGGAAGAGAAAGAGATGATATGATCACAGTATTCAGGCTCGCTAAAAGGGATTTACTACAAGGATAGAAGATTCCTTGATTGGGGACAGGAGGTATTCTGCGAGGTCATGAGAACAAATAGACACTACACGTCCAGAGGGTGTAAAGAAACACATTTATCTTTTTAGACACAAAATGCTTGCAATAGCTAACAATGCTATAGTCTAAGCTGGAACAATACAGTTGTTTTAAGAAACGATTAGACAACTTTATGGATGGGGATGACAGGTGGTGATGGATACGGAGCTGCCTAGTGTAGGCCTTATGGTCTCTTGCAGTCTTCTTCATTCTTATGTTCTTATGTACATTTAGGTAAATACAGTTAGGTAAAGACGCACACACACACAAAATGTGTGTATGTCTGTGCGTGATGAGGGTGGGTCGGGGGTGTTATTCCCGAGCTTTACGTCCCTACCTGAGGAAAGACAACACTTTTTTTTCATTATTTCCCAAATATTATTTCTAGTGAGAAAAATCTAAGAACATATTCATTATTATACGAACGAACAAGTGGGTGTACAAAATTAAAGCTATCCCTCAATTAAATATATGTATATATACATATATATATATATATATATATATATATACATATATATAGATATACATATATATATACATATATATATACTGTATACACACACATGTATATATATATATATACATACACACACACATACATTTATATATATGTATGTATACACATACACACACACACACACACACACACACACATATATATATATATATATATATATATATATACATATCCGTATGTATGTATAGATGTATATATATATAAATATATATATATACATATATATATATATATGTATATATATATATATATATTTTAAAGGATTATATTTTCAAATAATATTACAGAAGATATTCATAATAAATAGATGTAAATAAAGTCTTATATTACAATATGGTAATTATCATATATTTTATATTGTATTGTAAATTATATATTACAAGACTTCTGACAATTTGTTAATAGTAATTAAACGCTACTTTTCGTCATGCAATCAAAACCTAATATTCAAAAAAATATATAGCTGATTGTGAGATCACACAACCTAACCACCCATTCAGATTATCGGCAATGAAAAAGTAAATATTGGACATAAAAGAAATCAATACATTTGTCCTCGAGAGTTGTCTAAAATCATCTTATGTAACTTCGAAGTTACTCTTCTCGGCTAATAGATCGTCTTCTTTTTTTCGTTTCTGTGTTACGTTCGGTGGAAATGGGTTTACAGAACGAAGTAAATATGCAGAAACATTTTAAGTAAGTGTGATTTTGTGAATCATGCAGTAACATTACTAACACAAAACAAAATGTCATTAAAGCATAGGCCTCGACATTTCAATTCTTTATGGTTGTGGGGATAGACAATAAAATATTTCCGCTATCTCTTCTGTTGATTTCGTCCTTGGGTCCGACTACATTTGGTAAATATAATTAGGAGAGAAAAAGGTGACTCGACTGTAGTGTTCAGGTCACTAAAAGAGGAAGACAAAATGGTCAGATCTTTTGGAGAGAGTTGCATAATGAGGTCATGGGAACAAACTAAAAAAAGACCATATGTCTCAAAGAGGTGAATATATAATTTCCCATAGAGATGTATCAACTATTGGAATAGCCTACAATGCGGGTAAAATCTGTACTTTCGTGTACAATTGTCGGCAAATATATATAATGATTTTCGGCTTAGTCTGTCACTGCAACTCAGATAAACGTAAACTCATACCTTTTGTTTTCTTTAATGAAAACCTCAAGAGAAATCATATCTATTGGTTAGGGGAGCCAATAAGTTCGAGAATAGCACTTTTCCATTTTGTACCTAAATTAAATATTAAGAGATTTAAGTTACCTACTTGGCCTGTCACCCGACATACGTGCAAAATGCCTAATGGGGACGCAGAAACAGGACCCTCCGAGCATACAAAGTTAAATTATTTAATAATTTTACCATTCAGTTACATATTTAACACAAGAAAAGTGTTGATGGACAACCCCACATCGTTGGAATGCTCTCCACCTACGGTGACCTGGGTCGTCACCTCACCCGCGGTCACTAGAGGTGACACTCTGTTCATCTGTGTCGGCGAGTTTGACTTAGCTCTGACGTCACGCGCTCCTCCGCGGCCTCCGGAGGACGTCGCTGCAGAGAGTTTTACGACCAGAAACGTCTTTTCCAGCGACCTCTCGACAGAAGCCGAAGCTCGTCAGGGATCCTCCCCTAGTCTGCCAGTGTCCCTCGGGTTTTGGAGAAGGACGTTATGCTAAAGTGTGGATCCAAGACGACAGCAGAGCATCGGATCCCACTAACCTCAGAGGCCCCCGGAGGAAGGAAAAAAAAAGGGGGGGAAAACCAAAGAAGAAAAAGGAGGATATTAGGTTAAAAAGTAAAAATAAAAAAATATGAAGAGGAAAACGAAAGAAGAAAGAGGAAGAAAAGAGAAAGAAAAAAAACACGCGCGCACAGCGTGTTCATTGCCGGGGACTTTGCGCATTATCCCATCTTACGCTTCCTCCGACGACCCAATCATATCGGGCACATCCCTAGGAACGCTACTTGGGGATATACCTGAGGGCACCTTGGTGAACTCGAGAGGAGGCAATTCACATTTTAGGTGGGCGCCTGGTTCTCACTATGCTCTCCATATGCACGGACCATCGTGCTCACTACGATGGACCCCCAGCTCATTAGTGACTATTTTGCTCTCGTCACGACTTTACTCGTGGACCTCCTCCTCCACCTAGACGCTGGAATACAGGGAAGGCCAACTGGACCCTTTTCCAGGAGGAACTAGACCTCTGGTACTAGTCCCACGTCTCCCCACAGGACATAGAGGCCCTACATCGAGACTTCGTCACCGCCATTCAGGTCTTTGCGGAACGAGCTGTCCCACAAACGAAGCCATGCTTCAATCGGCATGCTGATCGGTGGTATTAAAACGGCATCGTATGGGAGCAAAATCACCAAGACAACGTATTCCGTAGACGTATGCGACCCTATCGATCCATCGAAGCACAGGTTCTCCTGCGCTCTCTCATCAGACACGCGCGGTCGGTTACCCACAGGGTCCACGAAGGAAAGTGGCTGGAGTGGTATGCACTCTGCCTAAACTACAGTTAGCGCCCTCTGAAGAAAACTGCGGCTCGTAACGGGTGCCCGCTCCTTACTCTTCACGACGACATCCTCCCCTGGATGCCCACCTATCAATATTTGGGCATCTGGATCGACGTCAGGCTCGCTCCGAAGGTCAGGTACCTCCGTGCGGCCACGAAGACGAGATTAAATCTCTTCAGAGACATGATGAGACCCCGGCTAGGTGCCGGGCACAAGATCCTACGGACGCATTGTATTCAAATGGCACGTTCAGTGGTGGACTATGCCGCTGTGGCTCTCATCTCCTTTCGTCTCAGTTTGTGGGAAGAGCTTGAGGTCTTCCAAAACCAAGATCTCCTCACTATCACTACGGACCCTCCATGGACCAGTGTGGTGAATTTTAGACAGGAGGCGGGAGTTACCTTCTCGTTCGGCTTTTGACTGCCACAAGGGAGAGTGAAGTCGAGACTTTCTTCCTGAGACTCCTAGACATCGAGGGAGACCCCAGCGGTCATTCATGGAAGGTCCATGCGGAGAGTGCGATCAGCGCTTTTGAACTCCTGGAACTGGTTCGGCGACGTACTCTACACAGACCTCATTCAGACTATAACCACCCTCCTCCGTGGCGATCTCCCTGCTCCAGCTTCCATCTTTTTCACCTCAATAGATGGAAGGCAGACTCCAACCCGGTATGGCCTGGAGACCATAAGGTCCATCACACTCCAAACCCCTAACCCCAATCTCAGCGAGCCTGTCGTGCTACATGGACGGCTCTGTGGGTCCCCTCACGGAAAAGTGTGGTGAGGCTTTTACAACCGTCAATAGGGTGAACGCGCTATGGAGATTGAGTGACTGGAGCTCCACTCTACAGACGGAGCTTCCTGCCATCTCCAAGGCCCTGGATCACACTCTCTCTGCTGGGCAGGGGACAGTCGTGATCCACACAGACTCGAAGGGTGCTACAGACATCATCCGGTCGGGGAAGATATCGGATGACGGCTACTTGACTACATCAATCCAGCGCACGCTGCACCTATTGCACCAATATGAGAGGTCTGCAAAATTTCACTGGATCTCCATTCCCATTGGGATTCCAGGGATCACTATTGTGCATGTTACTGTCAAGGCAGTGACGAGGTTCAGCAGAATCACACTACCCCTGGCACCCACGATTATACAGATCAAGGGCGTCGCCATCAAGAAGCCCAGATTGATGGCCAAGGCCAACCACAGCAGCAAACTCATACTTCACAATCAGCGTTGTGGTACTACCTTTTTACTAAGTACGAGACAGTCCACCTGCCTCCAGGTACAAGGGCGGAATATACTCTTCACAGGATCCGCCTGGAATATCGCTGTGGGTGGCAAGTGCTACGCGCGGGAAGAGACAATTGCGAAGACTGTAAACTCTGTGGGGCCCAGGTGTAACAGCCCCTCCACCACTGTCTCTTTGAGTACAGATCCACTGCCATTCTTCGCCTCCTAGGTCTCTGCCCACCACTCACCTCGTAAAGGTGGCGCGGCACCTCACCGTCTCCCCTGTCACATGACAGACATATCAGTAGGATTAAGGTAAAGGCATGCAGGATGCTGCACAAGATTAACATGGCTTTTCACAATTTGAATGAAAAGATGATGGAAAAAATCATAGAAACACTGACCCGTAAGACTAGAGTATGGGTCTGTGGTATGGTCCCCACATAGAGTGAAGGATATAAGACTGAGAGTACAGAGGGCAGCAACCAAACTGGCTCCCAGCCTGGCAGATAACTCATATAAGAGCAGACTAAAAGCACTGGGTCTGCCAACTTTGAAAGATAGATGAGAAAGAGGTGATATGATCACAGTATTCAGGCTCGCTAAAGGGGATTTACTACAGAGATAGAAGATTCCTTGGTTGGGGACATGAGGTGTTCTGAGAGGTCATGAGAAATAAAGACTACACGTCCACAGGGTGTAAAGAAACACATCTATCCTTGTAGATACAAAGTGCTTGCAATAGCTAAATAGGTGCTATAGTCTAAGCTGGATCAATACAATTGTTTTAAGAAACGATCAGACAACTTTATGGATGGGGATGACAGGTGGTGATGGATACGGAGCTGCCTAGTGTAGGCCTTATGGTCTCTTGCAGTCTCCTTCATTCTTATGTTCTTATGTACATTTAGGTATATACAGTTAGGTAAACACACACACACACACACGAAACGTGTGCATGTCTGTGCGTGAGGAGGGTGCAGGGGTTTATTCCCGAGCTTTATGTCCCTACCTGAGGAAACACTATATTCACTTTTTTCATTGTTTCCCAGAAATTATTTCTAGTGAGAAAAATCTAAGTGCATATTCGTTATTATACGAACGCACAAGTGAGTGCACAAAATAAAACCTAACCCTCAATTAGATATATGTTTGTATATATATATATATATATATATATATATATATATATCTATATATATATATACATATATATATATATACATACATATATATATATCATATATATATATATATATATATATATACATATACATTACATATATATATAGATATACATATACATATACATGTATATATATATACACATATATATATATATACATATACATGTATATATATATATACACACATATATATATATACATATACATACATATATATATACAAATGTATATATCTATCTATCTATATATATATATATATATATATATATACACATACATATATATACACATGTATGTATACATATATATATACGCTTGTAACCACGAGGAAAATAAAGATCGGAATACTGAACGTTTTCGTCTATTAAGACATTTTCAAAGTACATAGTGTCACAACAAAGAATAACTGTTTCGTTATTATGAATAAAGTTGATTATTTAAACAAAATGGAACTTTTGTTAAAGGATGAAGTTACTTATTCAAAACTTGTCAAGAATCCTTTGGAGTCAATTAACGCAGGATTTAATAAGAAACTCAAAATTTATTTGAAAGGGCATGATCAACTTATCAAACAATTAACTGTTTTTTCTCCTTCCATGCCTTATTTGTACGGCTTAGTTAAAACCCATAAGCCTGATAATCCAATGAGACCCATTATCAGTTCTACTGGTTGTGTTTCATATAAATTATCCAAATGGCTTGTTTCTGTCTTGAGCCCACTCGTGGGGACCATTTCCACTTCCCACATTAGGAACAATGTAGATTTAATTAGTAAATTGAACGATCTTAATATGTCTGTTGATTTTAAGTTAGTTAGCTTTGATATTAATTCGTTATTTACCTGTGTTCCCGTTTTTGACCTTCTTTCCTTCCTAGAAGAAGAACTTTTACTTCATTCTTTGCCTCTTCCAGTCGATGTCATTATTAATCTCATTAAACTCTGTGTGGTTGATTCCAAATTCGTTTTTGATGGAAAGTTCTATGTACAAAGATTTGGGATGGCTATGGGGAATCCCTTGTCTCCTCTGTTGAGTAATTTGTACATGGAATTTTTTGAAAGGGAGTTGTTGTCTCGTATTCTTCCACGTAATGTTATTTGGTACAGGTATGTCGATGACATACTATGCATTTGGCCACTTGCTCACAACTTGGATAATTTTTAGTTAGTTTAAACAATTTAGTACCTTCTATAAAATTTAAAATTGAGATAGAACAAGAGAACAAATTACCCTTTCTAGATGTTACTATTCACAGAAAAGAAAGGTACTTCAGGTTTGATGTTTTTCGTAAACCAACTAACGTTCTTTCATATGTTCACTATTATTCTGCTCACCACCTTAACACAAAAATATCAGTTTTTACCTCCATGTTTCTTAGAGCTTTTAGAGTTTGTAGTCCTGAATTTTTAGATGAAGAAATAAAAAAGATTTATGAAATAGCATCAAACTTGAGATACCCAAATCATGTGATAGTTAGATCACAACATAAGGCCAAGAAGTCCTATGTTGATTCTTCCCCAAAAGATCCTTTTAATAAAAAGAATCTTTTGGTTCTTCCCTTTCATCCTAGTTTGGTAAAACTCCCTCGTTTCCTTAAGATGTTTAATGTTAATGTTGTGTTTAAGAACCATACTATCAAAGAACTTCTTATCAAGAATTCACCGGATAATTCGGCGGGGTGTGTCTACTCTATCCCGTGCAAGAATTGTAATTCGTGTTACATTGGCCAGACTGGCAAGGAAAACTTAGATTGAACCAGCATAAGTATAGTGTCCGTACTGGCCAATCTTCAAGTGGGATTTTTGCTCACATTAGAGACTATAATCACTGTATTGATTGGGACAATTCCCAAGAAATTGTTTCAGGTAATTCTTATTTGATAAGAAATATAATTGAATCGTATAACATTAAAAAAACTTTTAATGAAAATCTTAATTTAAGCACTGGTCTTTTTAAATTAGATAATTTTGTGATTAACCATATTGTAGGACAATGTCCCAAAGCTCCGTGTCATCTGTCATCCATTTTTATTTATTTTTTCTTGTTCTTATTATTTTCCATTATATATTTATATGTATGTATGCATATGTATATAATTTGTTTCTTTGTAAGTCAATCTTTATGTTGAATCACATGTGTCAATTGTCACCCTTCTTATTTCTTGTTATTATCTTTTATGTTGAATGTTCTTTCTTCTTTTTTTTTTCACCTTGTCATTGGTCATCCTTATGGTTTATGTTGTGTGACATTTTTTCACCTGTTTCAATTGTCACCCATTTTATTTATTGTTTTTATATTTTCGTTTCTTTGTATGATATTCCTTTCGTATTTACGTTGTGTGACCTCTCCTGTTTTCTATATTATTATATTTAAGTTATTCTTTGTTGTGACACTATGTACTTTGAAAATGTCTTAATAGACGAAAACGTTCAGTATTCCGATCTTTATTTTCCTCGTGGTTACAAGCATAAATCTTTATTCACGTGTTTTATGTGATTACTGTTGCATATATATATACATATATATATATATGTATATTTATATATATATATACGAATAAATCATAAAAACACGTGATTCACAAAATGTATAGTAAAGCCAATTGGAAAAAAAGGTAACCGAACGTTTTCGTCTATTTAAGACCTTTGAAAATGTCTTAAATAGACGAAAACGTTCGGTCATCTTTCATTTTATTTTCCAAGGGGTTTTATTACAAACACACACACACACACATAATATATATATATATATATATATATATATATATATATATATATTATATACATATATATATTATATATATATATATATATATACATATATATATATATATTACTTTGTCGCGGCTAGTGCCGCTTAAATTGTTTTTATCGGCTTAAGAAACCTGCACAGCGAAGCTATAGCGGTAATCCCCTACCACACTCCTGGCCAAATGGCCACTTCCGGAAGGGAGTGTGTGGTTGGACATTCCGCATAAATCATCGGAAATTTAAAATTCCCGGCTCTGTGCAGGTGGCGCAAGCGTCTACAACCCCACCTCCCCCTCCCTATCCCCTCCCTTCTTACTCGGCTGCACGGATTGAGCCGTCACTTCAATGAGAAATGAAGGCTTCGCCTGTGGGAGGAGGGAGGGACCCTAAATCTGTGCAGGTTTCTTAAGCCGATAAAAACAATTTAAGCGGCACTAGCCGCGACAAAGAAGTATTATCGGCTGAGAAGAAACCTGCACAGCGAAGCTATGCATGAGACGAGGATAGGTGGGAGGAGAAGGTCAAGCCCAAATTGTAGTCAAGGACAGGGCTCAAGCCGTTATTACGTGTGTCTCGTATGGGAGACTATTCATCTTATCATTCAGTAGAGGGGAGACAAAAAGCATCAAGTACTTATATCGATATCAATATCAATATATATATATATTCATTTATTTGTTTATTTTTTATAAAAATAATATTGTACAATTTACATAGTGCATAAATTCTATGTAGAATATTGTATCTTGCTCAGCGGTTCCTGGGCCTTCCCCTACCCCTCGGTCGCCCTTTGCCCCCCTTCTTTTGCGAAGAGAGGGATGGAGCCGTTCCCATGGCGACACATGGGACAGGGGTGATCGAGTAGTAGAGATACCGTGTCCTGAAGGAAGTTGCGGATGCCCAGCCCCCGAGGTCCTGCACCCGTTCCACAGAGTGGGTGCGGAGAAACGCCAGCGATGCCGCGAGGCCTCTGATGTTGTGGGCGTGGGGGGCATGGCCCGGGTCGGCCTTCTCTATAACGCGGCAAAGTAGACGCGTCAGGGACCTCGGGGTTAGGGGGTTCCGAGATTTCGAATTGTAGAAGAGATGATCCTCGGACACCCCTTCCGTGCGTTCCACGTAGTCTTTAAACGCACGGACCGGGCACAGCGGGTGTGGGTTTCCTTCCTCCAGTAAGGATGGTATTCTGATAGGGCCAATCATGTCGTCCGCCTGCTCATTCTTGGCTAGGAATGTAGGTGATGGAGCGAGAGTTAGGGCAGAGCAGTCCTCCTCCAGTTTGGAGAAGGACTGGTGGCGGGTGATCGCCGCCAGCTGTGACGCCCTGTAACCCGTAGCCAGGGCGAGCAGAAAGACGGCACGTTGAAGGAAGTGTTCCTCCTCCATGATGGTCCCTTCGAACGTCAGGTACTGCAGAACACGATGCAAGGACCAGGCTAGGACCGGCTGACGTCTCTGCTCTCTCGAGGCGCGGGTTGGGAGGGTTGTTGGATCTGGATGACGGTCGGGACCGTAGCGAAGACGCGGTCTGTCGCTTCCTGGTCGAACAGACCTGCTCTCACCACGCCCCGGCGAGCTATCTCCGGGGCCGACCGCGCTGCAGACTGACGAGCTGCCAAACGAGCCGCGGTGAAGGCCCTCGCTGCTGGGGGTAGGGCTGATGACGCCATGTTGGCTGTACCCTCTGCCACGGTAGAGAGTGCCGCCAGGGTGTCTCTGCATACAGAAAACACGCGAATCAAATTAGTAGGGCGAGAAGGATCCCAATCCCCGGAGGGTGTAATAAAGTCACATCGCTCAATTGTAGAACGTATAACATATGCGAGGCCGAGGTCGTTTCCGAACGACCTCGTCCTCGGGCGCTAGTCAAGAGGCTCCGTCCTGGGTGAAGACGCTACCTGAGCGTCTCTCGCCAGGACAGGTCTGGACCCTCTGTATAGATTGAAATATCCCACTCACCTCAATTCTTCCCGCGGGAAGTCCTCAAAGCTCGTGGCGAGCGTCGTCAGCCAGTTCCTCATCATCGCGATTGCCGTGACGGTCGAGATGGTAGAGGCAAGGTCTTGTCTGGTCGAGGCCTCCGTCGTCAGCAACTTAGCCTCCGGTTCACTAAGTTGATGGGGGAGGGCGGGGTCCCTGCCCGAGTGCCATAAGCAATCGCGCAGGCCCTCCGGCGCGAAGGGTGGTGGCAGGACGACGGGGAATGATGAAGGGATATGCCGTCGAGGAGGAACCGTCTTGGGTTGGTCTTGGGCCCGCTCGAAGAGAGCAGGGATGTCTAAGGCCTTCTCCCCTTTCTCCTGCGGGAACCAGGCGTTTGGGGAGAGTGCTACCGCCGGTGAGTCCCTCGACCTGTCGACAAACATATGCCCATCAGGGTTTAAACGAGGGTTCTCCAGGAGAGCACCTAATGCGTCCAGAGTGTTAGAGGTGGAAATCCTGGAGGGCGTGGAGGCCGGGGCGGAGAGGGGTCGAATCTTATATAGAACCTTAGCCCCCTCCGCGTCGTTGGCCCACTTTAGGATAACGTCATCTCTCCTCCTCCAGCCCTCCGGTAGCGAGTAGTCGGGAGACCAGGCCACTAGCTTGTGATCTTCTCCAAACGAGTACTCCCAGGACCGGGGAAGGTCACACCATGAGAAGGGGCGGAACTCAAAAGAGTCCGTCATGGTAGGAGGATAAGGTAAAGAAGAACTGTAGTGGTCCTCCACCCCGTCCAACCCGACGGACGTCTGATTGGGGGGTTCCTCCTGAGAGGGGCCTTCTAGTCCTATACCTGTCGCCGGCACGGAGGGGCGGAGGGAAGGACCAGGAGGGAGAGTGGGAGGGGGGGCTAGAGCCGTAGGTTCAATAGGAGGTTGCTCTGGAGAGGGGTGCGTTATGATTTGCGCGGCCTGAAAGGCCGGATAATGTGATAGGGCCGATTCAAGGACGGGGCCTATCAGGGACGGAAGGAGGGCAGCCACTTGGGCAGCCAGAGTTCCCTCTCCCCTCGTTTCGTCCTCCGGCTCCCTGCCCTTGTGGGATTTACGGTGAGGAAAAGGAGAGCGAGGAAGGGAGGGCGAGTTGGGGGGGAGAGGCTGTGGAGGGTGGGGACAAGCTGAGCGTCCTGGACCTCGGTGAGGCAGACCTCTTTTTCGAGCGAGATTTCCTGCCGGGTTCACGTGAGTGAACTAGGGAGGAAGACGAGTTCGTGGGGGTGCTTGACAAAGCAAGCCGTAAGGGTTTTAAGGACCCTTGATGGTCGGATGTATGGGGCTGCCGAGAGGCCTGAGGACGCTCGGGGACACCATACTCCGCAACATCAGACTCGTCCCCTTGTACTCCGAGAGGCCCAGGTTGTCCACCAACGGAAGTCTCGGAGACATAGGGAGACGGATGGCGAGGGCGAACGAGGCCCAATTCCACGCCTAACGCCGGATCCGCCCACACCAGGGGGGGGGGGGTCGTCAGCGGATTTCAATTTCCGAGCTCTTGCGCCATGCCTCCCGAAGGAGTTCGAGGGCGGCTAGCTTGGAACGGGTTTTGGGAGGAGCAGCACGAATCTCCTCAACCCGCGCTTTGCACACAACGCAGGCTAGGGGGTTAAAGCCAGCTTGTGAGAAACAAGGGGCATGGCGGGAGCAGAGGTCGTGGTGGCCGTCCGACGAGATCCTGGCTGTGCAGCCGGATTCCACACACAAGCGTTTGGTCTGAAAATAGAATAATGATAATCATAGACGGGGTGTCCCAAAGGTGTCTGGACACAACACCGAAGGGGAAAAACTGCAGGAGAACAGGTAGGGCTCCCTACGAGAACACAAGAGCACGAGCAGGAACCAGACTTACCGGCATGAAAAGAAGGTGGGTTGTTGAGTGACCGACTCGTCTGGTTCCGCGATGCTAAGTGACGGCTCAATCCGTGCAGCCGAGTAAGAAGGGAGGGGATAGGGAGGGGGAGGTGGGGTTGTAGACGCTTGCGCCACCTGCACAGAGCCGGGAATTTTAAATTTCCGATGATTTATGCGGAATGTCCAACCACACACTCCCTTCCGGAAGTGGCCATTTGGCCAGGAGTGTGGTAGGGGATTACCGCTATAGCTTCGCTGTGCAGGTTTCTTCTCAGCCGATAAATATATATATATATATATATGCGTAAGTAACCACTAGGAAAAGTAAACTAACGAAGCAGAGCGCTTTCGTATAATTACATCTTCAGTGCAGATACAAAGAAGGAATTATATAATTCCTTCTTTGTATCTCCACTGAAAATGTAATTATACGAAAGCGTTCTCATTCGTTAGTTTACTTTTCCTGGTGGTTACTTGCACATTTGTGAACACACGCTCCTAGTGTTTTTATTGCATATATATATATGTATATATATATGTATATATATATATATATATTTATATATATATATATATACTGTATATATATATATATATATACATATATATATATATATATATATATATATATATATATGTATATATATATACGAATAAATCACAAAAACACGTGATTCACAAAATGTGTAGTAAAGCCACTTGGAAAAAAAAGGTGACCGAACGTTTTCGTCTATTTAACAACCTTTGAAAATGTCTTAAATAGACGACAACGTTCGGTCACCTTTCATTTTATTCCAAAGGGTTTTATTACACACACACACACACACACACACACACACACACACACACACATACACACACACGCACACATAATATATATATATACACACACACACACATATATATATATATATATTTACATATATACATATATATATATACAGTATATATATATGTATATATATGTGTGTGTGTGTGTGCGTGTGTGTGTGTGTATGTGTGTGTGTGTGTGTGTGTGTGTGTGTGTGTGTGTGTGTGTGTGTGTGTGTATTCACCTCGGATCTGCTGCAGTCTCTGTCGAGACAGCCAGACACCACCCTACGGCAGTGAGCTCAGAGCTCATTATTTGCCGATCTCTGGGTAGGTCTGAGACCACTCACACACCACACACCGGGACAGCAAGGTCACAACTCCTTGACTAACGTACCGTACCTACTCACTGCTAGGTGAACAGGGGTTACACGTGAAAGGAGACAAACCCAACTTATCTCCGCCCGGCCGGGGAATCGAACCCCGGTTCTCTGGCTTGTGTGTGTGTGTGTGTGTGTGTGTGTGTGTGTGTGTGTGTGTGTGTGTGTGTGTGTGTGTGTGTGTGTGTGTGTGTGTGTGTGTGTGTGTGTGTGTGTGTGTGTGTCATTTTGACAATTAGAAATAAACTCATCTGCTGGGATTCGAACTCCATATATGAAGCAATCCGCTCTGGCGGGAGTTTAAGTCCCAGCAGATGAGTTTATTTCCAATATATATATATATATATATATATATATATAAATATATAGATATATATACATTATATATATATACATATATAGATATATATATACATATATAGATTTATATATACAGTATACATATACATGTATATATATATATATATATATATATATATATATATATATATATGTATATATATATGTATATGAATAGTTGTAAATAAAATCTTATACTAAAATATGGTAATTATCATATATTCTTATACTGTATTGCAAATTATATATTACAAGACTTCTGGCAATTTATTAATAGTAATTAAACACTACTTTTCGTCATGCAATCAAAACCTAATATTTCAACAAAAATATAGTTCATTAGTATCGCATGATCAGCAATACTGAACTAAATGGTAGGGTATTATATGTGCAGAGTCAAAACATGTGAGATCACACAACCTACCCACCCATTCAGATTATCGGCAATGAAAAGGTAAATATTGGACATAAAACAAAGTAATACATTTGTCCTCGGGAATTGTCTAAAACCATCTTAAGTAACTTCGAAGTTACTCTTCTCGGCTAATAGATCGTCTTCTTTTTTCGTTTCTGTGGTTTGGTGGAAATGGATGTACAGCACGAAATAAATATGCAGAAACATTTTGAGTAAGTGTGATTTTGTGAATAATGCAGTACCATCACTAACACAAAACAAAATGTTATTAAAGCATAGGCCTCGACATTTCAATTCTTTGTGGTTGTAGGGATATAAAATAAAATATCTGCGTTATCTCTCCTATTGATTTCGTCCTTGTGTCCGACTACATTTGGTATATATAATTAGGAAAGAAAAAGGGGACCCGACTGTAGTGTTCAGGTCACTAAAAGGGGAAGACAAGATACTCACATCTTTTGGAGAGAGTTGCATAATGAGGTCACGGGAACAAACTGAAAAAAGACCATATGTCTCAAAGAGGTGAATATATAATTTCCCATAGAGATGTATCAACTATTGGAATAGCTTACAATGCGGGTAAAACCTGTACTATGGTGAACAATTGTCGGTTAATATATATAATGATTTTCGACTTAGTCTGTCACTACAACTCAGATAAACGTAAACTCATACCTTTTGTTTTCTTTAATTAAAGCCTCAAGAGAAATTATATCTATTGGTTAGGGGAGGCTATAAGTTCAAGAATAGCACTTTTCCATTTTGTATCTATGTTAAATATTAAGGGATTTAAGTTACCTACTTGGCCTGTCACCCGACATGGGTGCAAAATGCCTAATGGGGACGCAGAAACAGGACCCTCCGAGCATACAAAGTTAAATTACTTAATAATTTTACCATTCAGTTACATATTCAACATAAGAAAAGTATTGATGGACAGCCCCACATCGTTGGAATGCTCTTCACCTACGGTGACCTGGGTCGTCACCTCACCTATGGTCACTAGAGGTCACACTCTGTTCATCTGTGTCAGCGAGTTCGACTTAGCTCTGACGTCACACGCTCCTCCGCGGCCTCCGGAGGACGTCGCTGCAGAGAGAGTTTTACGACCACAAACGTCTTCTCCAGCGACCTCTCGACGGAAGCCGAGGCTCGTCAGGGATCCCCTCCTCCAATGTCTGCCAGTGTCCCTCGGGTTTTGGAAAAAGACGTTCTGCTAAAGTGTGGATCGAAGACGACAGCAGAGCATCGGGTCCCACTAGCCTCACAGGACCCCGGAAGAAGAAAAAAAAAAAAAAAAAAAAAAAAAATGGGGGGGGGAGAAAACCAAAGAAGAAAAAGGAAGAAATTAGATTAAAAAGTAAAAATAAATATGTAAAGAGGAAAACGAAATAAGAAAAAGGAAGAAACGAGATTAAAAAAAAAAAAAAAAAACATACACACGCACAGCGCGTTCATGGCCGGGGACTTTGCGCATCATCCCCATCTTCCGCTTCCTCCGACGACCCAATCCTATCGGGCACATCCCTAGGAACACTACTGGGGGAGATACCTGAGGTCACCTTAGTGAACTCAAGAGGAGGCCACTCACATCTTAGGTGGGCGCCTGGTTCTCACTATGCTCTCCACATGCACGGCCCATCGTGCTCACTACGATGGACTCCCATTTTGCTCTCGTCACGACTTTAGTCGTAGACCTCCTCCTCCACCTAGACGCTGGAATACAGGGAAGGCCAACTGGATCCTTTTCCAGGAGGAACTAGACCTCTGGTACTAGTCCCACGTCTCCCCACAGGACATAGAGGACCTACATCGAGACTTCGTCACCGCCATCCAGGACTTTGCGGAACGAGCTGTCACACGAACGAAGCCATGCTTCAATCGGCATGCTGATCGGTGGTATTAAAACGACATCGCATGGTAGCAAAATCAACAAGAGAAAAAGGTGACCCGATTGTAGTGTTCAGGTCACTAAAAGGGGAAGACAAAATAGTTAGATCTTTTGGAGAGAGTTGCATAATGTCGAGGTCATTGGAAAAAACTGAAAAAAAAACATGTCTGAAAGAGGTGAATATATAATTCCCCATAGAGATGTGTCAACTATTGGAATAGCCTACAATGCGGGTAAAACCTGTACTTTCGTGAACAATTGTCGGTAAATATATATTATGATTTTCGGCTTAGTCTGTCACTACAACTCAGATAAACGTAAACTCATACCTTTTGTTTTCTTTAATGAAAGCCTCAAGAGAAATTATATCTATTGGTTAGGGGAGACTCTAAGCTCGAGAATAGCACTTTTTAATTTTGTGCCTATGTTAAATATTAAGAGATTTAAGTTACCTACTTGGCCTGTCACCCGACATAGGTGCAAAATGGTCGATGTGGACGCAGAAACAGGATCCTACGGTCACTGGAGGTCACTCTGTTCATCTGTGTCAGCGAGTTCGACTTAGCTCTGACGTCACGCGCTTCTCCGCGGCCTCCGAAGGACGTCGCCGCAGAGAAAGTTTTACGACCACAAACGTCTTTTCCAGCGACCTCTCGACAGAAGCCGAGGCTCGTCAGGCATCCTCCCTTTGCCTGCCAGTGTCCCTCGGGCTTTGGAAAAGTTTGTTCTGCTAAAGTGTGGATTGAAGACGACAGCAGAGTATCGAATCCCAATAGCCTCAGGGGCCCCCGGAGGAAGGAAAAAAAAAGGGGGGCAAACCAAAGAAGAAAAAGGAGGAAATGAGATGAACCCAAGTAAAAATAAAAAAATATTAAGAGGAAAACGAAAGAAGAAAAGGAAGCAATGATATAAAAAAAAACACACACACGCCCAGCGCGTTCATTGCCGGGAACTTTGCGCATCATCCCATCTTCCCCTTCCTCCGACGACTCAATCCTATCGGGCACCTTAGGAACGCTACTTGAGGAGATACCTGAGGTCACACTTAGTGAACTCAATAAGAGGCCACTCACATCTTAGGTGGGCGCCTGGTTCTCACTATGCTCTCCACATGCACGGACCATCGTGCTCACTACGATGGACTCCCAGCTCATTAGTGACCATTTTGCCCTCGTCAAGACTTTAGTCGTGGACCTCCTCCTCCACCTTGACGCTGGAATACAGGGAAGGCCAACTGGACCCTTTTCCAGGAGGAGCTAGACCTCTGGTACCAGTCCCACGTCTCCCCACAGGACATAGAGGACCTACATCGAGACTTCGTCACCGCCATCCAGGCCTTTGCGGAACGAGCTGTCCCACGAACGAAGCCATGCTTCAATCGGCATGTTGATCGGTGGTATTAAAACGGCATCGTATGGGAGCAAGATCACCAAGACAACGTATTCCGTAGACTTTTGTGGCGCTATCGATCCCTTGAAGCACAGGTTCTCCTGCGCTCTGTTATCACCCACGCGCGGTCGGTCACCCACAGGGTCCACGAAGAAAAGTGGCTGGAGTAGATGTGCACTCTGCCTAAACCACAGTTAGCGCCCTCTGGAGAAAACTGCGGCTCGCAAAAGATGCCCCATCCTTACTCTTCACGACGACATCATCCCCTGGATGCCCACTTATCAATATTTGGGCATCTGGATCGACGCCAGGCTCGCTCCGAAGGTCAGGTACCTCCGTGCGGCCACGAAGACGAGATTAAAGCTCTTCAGAGACATGATGAGACCCCAGCTAGGTGCCGGGCAAAAGGTCCTCCGGACGCACTGTATTCAAATGGTACATTCGGTGATGGAAAATGCCGCTGTGGCTCTCATCCCCTTCCGTCTCAGTTCGTGGGACGAGCTTGAGGTCTTCCAAAACAAAGATCTCCGCACTATCACTACGGACCATTCATGAACCAGTGTGGTGAATTTTAGACAGGAGGCGGGAGTTACCTTCTCGTTCGGCTTTTGACTGCCCCAAGGAAGAGTGAAGTCGAGACCTTCCTCCTGAGACACCTAGACGTCGAGGGAGACCCCACCAGTCACTCATGGAAGGTCCATGCGGAGAGTGCGATCCACGCCTTTGAACTCCTGGAACTGGTTCGGCGACGTACTCTACACAAACCTCATCCAGAATATAGCCACCCTCCTCCGTGGCGATCTCCCTGCTCCACCTTCCAACTTTTTCACCTCAACGGAAAGAAGGCCGACTGCGACCCGACATGGACTTGAGACCATAAGGTCCATCACACTCCAAACCCCTATCTCCAATCCCAGCGAGCCTGTCGTGGTACATGGACGGCTCTGTGGGTCCCCACACGGAAAAGTGTGGCGCGGTTTTTACAACCGTCAATAGGGTGATCACGCTTTGGGGAGTGAGTGACTGGAGCTCCACTCTACAGACGGAGCTTGCTGCCATCTCCAAGGACCTGGATCACACTCTCTCTGCTGGGCAGAGGACAGTCGTGATCCACACAGACTCAAGGGGTGCTACTGACATCATCCGGTCGGGGAAGATATCGGATGACGGCTACTTGACTGCATCAATCCACCACTTGCTGCACCTTTTGTACCAGCATGAGAGGTCTGCAAAATTTCACTGGAATTCCAGTCACATTGGGATTCCAGGGAACACTGTTGTGCATGTTACTGTCAAGGCAGTGACGAGGTTCAGCAGAATCACACTACCCCTGGCACCCACGATTATACAGATTAAGGGCGTCGCCATCAAGAAGGCCAGATTGATGGTCAAGGCCAACCACAGCAGCAAACTCATACTTCACAATCAGCGTTTTGGTACTACCTTGTTACTAGGTACGAGACAGTTCACCTGCCTAAAGGTAGAAGGGCGGAATCCACTCTTCACAGGATCCGCCTGTGATATCGCTGTGGGTGGCAAGTGCTACGCGTGGGAAGAGACAATTGTGAACACTGCAAACTCTGTGGGGCCGAGGTGCAACAGCCCCTCCACCACTATCTGCTTGAGTGCAGGGCCACTGCCATTCTTCGCCTCCTAGGTCTCTGCCCACCACTCACTTCGCAATGGTGGCGCGGCACCTCACCGTCTCTCCTGTCACATGACAGACATATCAGTAGGATTGTGGTAAAGGCATGTAGGATGCTGCACAAGATCAACATGGCTTTTCACAATTTGAATGGAAAGATGATGCAAAAAAAATCATAGAAACACTGATCCGTCCAACATTAGAATATGGGTCTGTGGTATGGTCCCCACATAGAGTGAAGGATATAAGACTGAGAGAATACAAAGGGCAGCAACCAAACTGGCTCCCAGCCTGGCAGATAACTCATATAAGAGGACACTAAAAGCACTGGGTCTACCAACCTTGAAAGATGGAAGAGAGAGATGATATGATCACAGTGTTCTGGCTCGCTAAAGGGGATTTCCTACAAGGATAGAAGATTCCTTGGTTGGAGACAGGAGGTGTTCTGAGAGGTCATGAGAACAAATTAAGACTACACGTCCAAAGTGTGTACAGAAACACATTTATCCTTTTAGATTCAAAGTGCTTGCAATAGCTAACAAGGTGCTATAGTCTAAGCTGGAACAATACAGTTGTTTTAAGAAACGATTAGACAACTTTATGAATGGGGATTACAGGTGGTGGTGGATACGGAGCTGCCCAGTATAGGCCTTATGGTCTCTTGCAGTCTCCTTCATTCTTAAGTTCTTATGTACATTTAGGTATATACAGTTAGGTAAAGACACACACACACACAAAATGTGTGTATGTCTGCGTGAGGAGGGTGCAGGGGTTTATTCCTGAGCTTTACGTCCCTACCTGAGGAAAGACTAAATTCACTTTTTTTCATCATTTCCCAAAAAATTATTTCTAGTGAGAAAAATCTAAGTACATATTCGTTATTATACGAACGCACAGGTGGGTGTACAAAATTAAAGCTAACCCTCAATTAAATGTGTGTGTATATATACATATATATATATATATATATATATATATATATATATATACATATATATATATATATATGTATGCAAATAAATCACAAAACACACGTGATAAACTATTTTTGCAGAAACCACCGGGAAATTGAAGAAAAAACAAAATAAAAACAGATACCGAACGTTTTCGTCTATTTAGACATTTTCAAGGGAAAAGGGGACAAGTGTGAATGTAGTAGTTTCAGAGGGATTAGCCTGTTAAGTGTAGTAGGGAAGGCTTATGGGAGGATCTTAATCGAGAGGATTAGGAGAGGAACAGAAGGAGTAATTGGTGAGGAACAGTGTGGATTTAGGACAGGTAGAGGTTGTGTAGATCAGATCTTTGTGGTAAGACAGATATGTGAGAAAGCTATAGGAAAGGGGAAGGATGTTTTTTGGGCTTTTATGGATCTGGAAAAGGCTTATGATAGGGTAGACAGAAAGGCACTGTGGGAGGTTATGCAGATCTATGGGATAGGAGGAAAGCTTTTGGGAGCTGTCAAGAGTTTTTATGAGAGTAGTAGAGCATGTGTCAGGATTAGAAATGGAGAGAGTGAGTGGTTTGAAGTAAAGGTGGGACTTCGTCAAGGGTGCGTTATGTCGCCCTGGCTGTTCAACTTATACATGGATGGGGTGGTGCGAGAGGTGAATGCTAGGGTAGTGGGTCAGGGATTGGAGATGGTTAAAGAAAATGGAGAAAAGTGGGAGGTGAGCCAGCTGTTGTTTGCGGACGACACTGCCCTTGTGGCAGGGTCAGAGGAGGGATTGAGGAAACTGGTGGCAGAGTATGGGAGAGTATGTGATAGAAGAAAGCTAAAGATAAATGTGGGTAAAAGTAAGGTGATGAGATGTACAAGGGGTGAAAGTGGCAGTAGACTGGAAGTGAACATTAAGGGAGAGCGACTGGAGGAAGTGGATAGTTTTAGATACTTGGGTGCAAGTGTAGCAGGAAAAGGTGGAGTGAAGGTGGAGGTAGAATGTAGATTGAGAGAAGCGAGTAAATGCCTTGGTGGTTTAAAGAGTGTAATGAGGAATAGACATTTGGGAATGGATGCGAAGAGGAGACTGTATGAAGGAGTGATTGTGCCAACAGCACTGTATGGGGCAGAAACGTGGAACATAAGAGAAGAAGAGAGAAGGAGTTTGAATGTGTTTGAGATGAGGTGTCTGAGAAGTATGGTGGGGGTTACTAGGCTGGATAGAGTGAGAAATGAGGAGGTGAGGAGGAGAACAGGGGTGAAAAAGGATTTGGGAGATAGGGTTGATGAAAGAATATTAGGATGGTTTGGACACATGGAAAGAATGAGTGAAGAAAGACTAGTAAAAGAGGTATGGAAGGCAGATGTGGAGGGAGTGAACATGAGGGGACGTCCTAGGATTAGGTGGATGGATGGGGTGAAGGGGGCTTTGGGGAAGAGGGGAATGTCTGTTGAGGAAGGAAGGGAGAGGACGGAAGACAGAGGTGAGTGGAGAATGGTTGTATATGGATGATGTTGTGACTGCATGAGGAGGAATGGGCGGGGGGGTAGTATGTGTGAGTGAATTTTGACGCAGCCCGAATGGATTTCTCCCCGTCCTCGCCTTATATGCAAAGGGGGACGGAGAGGGGGGGTCGCCGATTAAATGAAGCGGCCTTGCTGTGGAAGTGCTGTGTCTTGCGACACTGCTTCTGACCCAGGGCGGTGGGCAAGGTGCAGGGATGACCCGTCATCCAGGAGGTGCTCAGATGAGAGGGAGGGTGGGAGGGGTGTGGAGTGTATTTAGGGATGAAATGGGTGGGAGTGTTTTTGTGCCTTTCCCTTTCTGGCTACCACCCTTGGAAGGGGGGAAAAGCCTTGGTGTATGTATGTATGCCTTTGAAAATGTCTAGATAGACGAAAACGTTCGGTATCTGTTTTTTTTTTTCAATTTCCCGCTGGTTTCTTCAAAAATATATATAAGTATATACATATATATATATATATATATATATATATATATATATATATATATATATATATACATATATATGTACATATATATATATATATAAATATATATATTTTGCAGTAATTCACAAGGCACACGTGAAAATAATATGCAGAAAAAACCACTGGGAAATAAGAAGCCTAGTCCGAACGTTTTCGTCATTCGTATTCCTTGATAATGTCTTAAATAGACGAAAACGTTCAAACTAATTTTATTTCTCAGTGTTTTCTTCTGCAAATACATGTATATGTAAATTTCTATGTATATGTATATGTATATGTATATACATATATACATATATATATATATATATATATATATATATTGTAAAGGATTATATTTTTAAATAACAATATAGAAGATTTTCATAATAGATAGTTGTAAATAAAATCTTATATTACAATATGGTAATTATCATATATTTTTATATTGTATTGTAAATTATATATTACAAGACTTCTGGCAATTTGGTAATAGTAATTAAACATTACTTTTCGTCATACAATCAAAACCTAATATTTGAATATATATATAGTTGATTAGTATCGCATGATCAACAATACTGAACTAAATGGTAGGGCATTATATGTGCAGAGTCAAAACATTTGAGATCACACAGCCTACCCACCCATTCAGCTTATCGGCAATGGACATAAAAGAAATTAATACATTTGTCCTCGGGAATTGTCTAAAACGATCTTACATAACTTCGAAGCTACTCTTCTCGGCTAATATTTCATCTTCTTTTTTTTCGTTTCTGTGCTACGTTCGGTGGAAATGGATGTACAGCACGAAGTAAATATGCTGAAACATTTTGAGTCAGTGTGACTTTGTGAATCATGTAGTACCATCACTAACACAAAACAAAATATTATTAAAGCATAGGCCTCGACATTTCAATTCTTTGTGGTTGTAGGGATATAAAATAAAATATTTGCATTATAATTAGGAAAGAAAAAGGTGACCCGACTGTAGTGTTCAGGTCACTAAAAGGGGAAGACAAAATAGTCAGATCTTTTGGAGAGAGTTGCATAATGAGGTCATGGGAACAAACTGAAAAAGACCATATGTCAGAAAGAGGTGAATATATAATTTCCCATAGAGATGTATCAACTATTGGAATAGCTTACAATGCGGGTAAAACCTGTTCTATGGTGAACAATTGTCGGCAAACATATATATAATGATTTTCGCCTTAGTCTGTCACTACAACTCAGATAAACGTAAACTCATACCTTTTGTTTTCTTTAAAGAAAGCCTCAAGAGAAATTATATCTATTGGTTAGGGGAGGCTATAAGTTCAAGAATAGCACTTTTCCATTTTGTATCTATGTTAAATATTAAGAGATTTAAGTTACCTACTTGGCCTATCACCCGACATGGGTGCAAAATATCTAATGGGGACACAGAAACAGGACCCTCCGTGCATACAAAGTTAAATTACTTAATAATTTTACCATTCAGTTACATATTTAACACAAGTGTTGATGGACAACCCCACATCGTTGGAATGCTCTCCACCTACGGTGACCTGGGTCGTCACCTCAACTGCGGTCACTAGAGGTCACACTCTGTTCATCTGTGTCAGCGAGTTCGACTTAGCTCTGACGGCACGCGCTCCTCCGCGGCCTCCGGAGGACGTCGCCGCAGAGAGAGTTTTACGACTACAAACGTCTTCTCCAGCGACCTCTCGACGGAAGCCGAAGCTCGTCAGGGATCCTCCCCATGTCTGCCAGTGTCCCTCGGGTTTTGGAAAAAGACGTTCTGCTAAAGTGTGGATCGAAGAGGACAGCAGAGCATCGAGTCCCAATAGCCTCAGAGGCCTCCGGAGGAAGAAAAAAAAAGGGGTTAAAACCAACGAAGAAAAAGGAAGAAATGAGATAAAAAAACAACAACTAAAAATATATATATACAGAGGAAAACGAAAAAAGAAAAGAGAAGCAACGATAAAAAAAAAACACACAAACAGCGTTCATTGCCGGGGACTTTGCGCATCATCCCATCTTGCGTTTCCTCCGACGACCCAATCCTATCGGGCACATCCCTAGGAATGCTACTGGGGAACTCAAGAGGAAGCCACTCACATCTGAGGTGGGTGCCTGGTTCTCACCATGCTCTACACATACACGGACCATCGTGCTCACTACGATGGACCCCCAGCTCATTAGTGACCATTTTGCTCTCGTCATGACTTTAGTCGTGGACTTCCTCCTCCACCTAGACGCTGGAATACAGGGAAGGCCAACTGGACCCTTTTCCAGGAGGAACTAGACCTCTGGTACTAGTCCCACGTCTCCCCACAGGACATAGCGGACCTACATCGAGACTTCGTCACCGCCATAGAGGCCTTTGCCGAACGAGCTGTCCCACGAACGAAGCCATGCTTCAATCGGCATGCTGATCGGTAAAATCACCAAGACAACGTATTCCGTAGACTTATGTGGCGCTATCGATCCATCGAAGCACAGGTTCTCCTGTGCTCTGTTATCACCCACGCGCGGTCGGTCACCCACAGGGTCCACGAAGAAAAGTGGCTGGAGTGGTGTGCACTCTGCCTAAACCACAGTTATCGCCCTCTGGAGAAAACTGCGGCTCGCAACAGGTGCCCCATCCTTACTCTTCACGACGACATCATCCCCTGGATGCCCACTTATCAATATTTGGGCATCTGGATCGACGCCAGGCTCGCTTCGAAGATCAGGTACCTCCGTGCGGCCACGAAGACGAGATTAAATCTCTTCAGAGACATGATGAGACCCCGGCTAGGTGCCGGGCACAAGGTCCTCCGGACGCACTGTATTCAAACGGTACGTTTGGTGGTGGATAATGCCGCTGTGGCTCTCATCTCCTTACGTCTCAGTACGTGGGAAGAGCTTGAGGTCTTCCAAAACAAAGATCTCCGCACTATCACTACGGACCCTCCATGGACCAGTGTGGTGAATTTCAGACAGGAGGTGGGAGTTACCTTCTCGTTCGGCTTTTGACTGCACCAAGGGAGAGTGAAGTCGAGACCGTCCTCCTGAGATACCTAGGCGTCGAGGGAGACCCCACCGGTCACTCATGGAAGGTCCATGCGACGAGTGCGATCCGCGCCTTTGAACTCCTGGAACTGGTTCGGCGACGTACTCTACACAGACCTCATCCAGAATATAGCCACCCTCCTCCGTGGCGATCTCCCTGCTCCACCTTTCAACTTTTTCACCTCAACGGAAGGAAGGCAGACTGCGACCCGGCATGGCCTTGAGACCATAAGGTCCATCACACCCCAAACCCCTAACCCCAATCTCAGCGAGCCTGTCGTGCTACATGGACGGCTCTGTGGGTCCCCACACGGAAAGGTGTGGCGCGGCTTTTACAACCGTCAATAGGGTGACAGCGCTATGGAGAATGAGCGACTGGAGCTCCACTCTATAGACGGAGCTTGCTGCCATCTCCAAGGCCCTGGATCACCACACTCTCTCTCCTGGGCAGGGGACAGTCGTGATCCACACAGACTCAAGGGGTGCTACTGACATCATCCGGTCGGGGAAGATATCGGATGACGGCTACTTGACTACATCAATCCACCACTCGCTGTACCTTTTGTACCAGCATGAGAGGTCTGCAAAATTTCACTGGACCTCCAATCACATTGGGATTAGAGGGAATACTATTGTGGATGTTACTGTCAAGGCACCGACGAGGTTTAGCAGAATCACACTACCCCTGGCACGCATGATTACACAGATCAAGGGCGTTGCCATCAAGAAGGCCAGATTGATGGCCAAGGCCAACCACAGCAGCAAACTCATACTTCAAAATCAGCGTTGTGGTACTACCTTGTTACTAGGTACGAGACAGTCCACCTGCCTCCAGGTGGAAGGGCGGAATCCACTCTTCACAGGATCAGCCTGGAATATCGATGTGGGTGGCAAGTGCTACGCGCGGGAAGAGACAATTGTGAA
>NC_134810.1:18351841-18394341 GCF_046742065.1 Oratosquilla oratoria | reverse complement strand
GTGCCTGGTTCTTACTATGTTCTCCACATGCATGGCTCATTGGGTTCACTATGGTGGACCCCCGGGTCACTAGTGACCATTTTAACCTCGTCAAGACTTTAGTCGTGGACCTCCTCCTCCACCGAGACGCTGGAATACAGGGAAGTCCAACTGGACTCTTTTCCAGGAGGAACTAGACCTCTGGTACCAGTCCCACGTCTTCCCACAGGACGTAGGGGACCTACATCGAGACTTCGTCACCGCCTCCAAGCCTTTGCGGAACGAGCTGTCCCACGAACGAAGCCATGCTTCAATCGGGATGCTGATCGGTGGTATTGTAATGACATCGCACGGATGTAAAATCACCAAGACAACGTATTCCGTAGACTTATGCGACCCTATCGATCCATCGAAGCACGGGTTCTCCTGCGCTCTGTCATCACCCACGCGCGATCGGTCACCCACAGGGTCCACGAAGGAAAGTGGCTGGAGTGGTGTGCACTCTGCCTAAACCACAGTTAGCGCCCTCTGGAGAAAACTGCGGCTCGCAACAGGTGCCCCCTCCTTACTCTACACGACGACATCCTCCCCTGGATGCCCACCTATCAATATTTGGGCATCTCGACCGACGTCAGGCTCGCTCCGAAGGTTAGGTGCCTCCGCGCGGCCACGAAGACGAGATTGATTCTCCTCAGAGACATGATGAGATACCCACGCTAGATACCGGGCACAAGGTACTACGGAGGCACTCTATTTACACGGTACGTTCGGTGGTAGACTATCCCTCTGTGGCTCTCATCTCCTTCCGTCTCAGTTCGTGGAACGAGCTTGGGGTCCTCCAAAACCAAGCTCTCCGCACTATCACTACGGATCCTCCATGGACCAGTGTGGTGAATTTTAGACAGGAGGCGGGAGTTACCTTCTCTTTCGGCTTTTAACTGCCCCAAGGGAGAGTGAAGTTGAGACCTTCCTCCTGAGACACCTAGGCGTTGAGGGAGACCCCAGCGGTCACTCATGGAAGGTCCATGCGGTGAGTGCGATCCGCGCCTTAGAACTGTTGGAACTGGTTCGGCGACATACTCTAGACAGACATCATCCAGACTATAACCACCCTCCCCCATGGCGATCTCCCTGCTCCACCTTCCAACTTTTTCACCTCAACGGAAGGAAGGCCTACTACGACCCGGTATGGCCTTATACCATAAGGTCCATCACACCCTAAACCCCTAACCCCAATCCCAGCGAGCCTGTCGTGCTACATGGACGGCTCTGTGGGTCCCCTCACGGAAAAGTGTGGCGCGGCTTTTACAACCGCCAATAAGGTGACCGCGGTATGTAGAGTGAGCGACTGGAGCTCCACTCTACAGACGGAGCTTGCTGCCATCTCCAAGGCCCTGGATCACACTCTCTGCTGGGCAGGGGACAGTTGTGATCCACACAGACTCAAGGGGTGCTACTGACATCATCCGGTCGGGGAAGATATCGTATGACGGCTACTTGACTTCATCAATCCACCACTTGCTGCACCTTTTGCACCAACATGAGATGTCTGCAAAATTTCACTGGACCTCCAATCACATTGGGATTCCAGGAAACACTATTGTGCATGTTACTGTCAAGGCAGCGACGAGGTTCAGCAGAATCACACTACCCCTGGCACCCACGATTACACAGGTTAAGGGCGTCGCCATCAAGAAGGCCAGATTGATGGCCAAGGCCAACCACAGCAGCAAACTCATACTTCACAATCAGCGTTTGGTACTACCTTGTTACTAGTTACGAGACAGTCCACTTGCCTAAAGGTAGAAGGGCGGAATCCACTCTTCACAGGATCCGCCTGGGATATCGTTGTGGGTGGCAAGTGCTACGCGCGGGAAGAGACAATTACGACCACTGCAAACTCTGTGGGGCCGAGGTGAAAAAGCCCCTCCACCACTGTCTGCTTGAGTGCAGAGCCACTGCCATTCTTCGCCTCCTAGGTCTCTGCCCACCACTCACCTCGCAATGGTGGCGCGGCACCTCACCGTCTCCCCTTCCGAGGCAACGCTCAACTTCTTGGGGGCACATCCTCACCCCTGGCTCCGCCTGAAGTTGAAGGGTATCCCCCCCTCAACTCCCTGATCTCAGGACACCGTCACTATTAAGAGTGGCATCGACTGCCACATTGGGATTGGGGGTAATACGTTGACACTGTAATGCAACTACCAATATATTCCACTCGAAGTACTGCCTTTCAGGTAATGCCATACTTTTCCACCCAACAGAGGTGGATAGAGATATTTCGAATGATCAATCCAAGAGAGTGTTACACGTGAATTTACTTTAAGGATTTTGATCTGCTCATTTTCGAGAAGGATGGTTGTTCCAGCAATGCAGTGCACTGGAGAAGGTAGAAATCCCACTGTCTGTTCCTTCAACACATCGCCTTCCTTTTCATAGTTTATTTTGGTTTGCTCCCAATATTTTTTCGCTTTTTAGTTCTAGGGGGTCGTCACTATGGTGAAAAGGTTGATCGTGATATATATGCTTGCCTACGTGCCTACCTGTATCATTGCCTTTCGGGCCATTCTATATTATTGCCATTCTGCATATCTTCCTGCCTGCTGCCATGTCTGTCTCTCTCCCTGCTTTCCTGTCTGCCTACCTATTTTACTGCCTCCCAACTTTCCTACCTGCCTGTCCTCCTACCTTCCTGTCTGCCTGCCTTCCAAACTGCCTCTCTGCCTTTCTCCCTGTCTGACACCCATAGAGACTTCCTGCTTATTACTGAGAAGAGGACGTTTGCAGTACTTTATCAACTAATTTCTAATTTCTTTGTTGATATTAGATCACTAATAGGGCTTGCAACGACGAATATGAAAATAATTAATGTACTACGATATATCTATTGAGAGTAATGAATATAGGTCATCTGGTGACGTTATAAAAGTATGCACAATTGATATTAGGTCGAAGACAAGATTTGAAATGCACTGGAGTATATTATCTATCGGGGGATATATTGGAAAACTTCCCTCTTACTTCTTGAAGGTGAACATTACAATGTGACGTCAACTAGTCCCCATTTTTCAATAAGATTGTTGATAGGTTAAGCAACGTCGTATAGAACAGTACAATCTATTGAAGGCTCTAACTATATATTATCGAGTGTATATATATAACTATATATTATCGAGTGTATCATCTATTGAAGGTTCTAACTATATATTATCGAGTGACGCACCGGCGCAAAGTTCTCAGTGTCGGCCCCCACCCAATCATCCCTTCCCACCTCCACCATACCTTACTGCCTATCTTAGATATTGGCTTGCGAAATAATTAAAAATATTTTTAATTTTGTATTTAATGTCCCTATTGCAGAAAGGATATGGGAAAACATTTCGTATTCTGTTGTTTCTAACACAAAACTCGTCGATTATGGTAAAATATTCATGGGTTCTTTGACCTTTTTTATTTTCATGATTTTGTCAGCCTTGTGGGCGGGAAGTCCAAGCATTGCAGCTCCCAGAGTACATGCTCCCTCCTCCTCCTCCATGTGAGGGCCCTGCATACATTATGTATCGTAGATATTATATTTGTACTGGCATATTCATGAGGGGTTATAATCATCTACTTCTTTGTGAGCCTATGGAAGTGCAAATATGCGTGTTATTGCTATAGAAAATAATACGAGTATATTGGTAATCCAGATTAATTAAAGAAATGCTGCTTATGATCAGATAGTAGTGTAAATATTCGTCACGCTCATTACGGGGCGACTATACACCAACCAAGGGCCCCGTATTGAAGAAAGTGAACTCTTCCTGTCCTGTGGGTAGGCCTACCGACAGGGCCCTCACATGCGCCGCTCCAGGGCCATATGCCCTGGGGCGGCACATTTAGGGGTGGCGGCAATTCTACTCCTCTTCCCCCTCACCCTCTTCCTCCTTTATCTTTCCTCCTCTAACCCTTCCCCCTCTAATCCGTCCTTCCCCTCCCCTGCTCCTCCTCCTCTTTCCCCTACTCCTCCTCTTCCCCTTCCTCCTATCCCCGTCTTCCTATTACCCTTCCTCTTCCTCTCCCTCTTTCCCCCTCCTCTACCTCTTCTCCTTCCTCCTTCTCCTCCTCCCTGAGCCTGAACAGTAAGATATATGAGATAAGACTGGAAAAAGGTTTGACGCCCCACAATGGAAGAGCAAAGACAAAAAAGGGGACATGATATTGCGATATCTAGATAAGAAAAAAAAGTATAAATAAAAAAGCCAGAGAGGACCTGGTGATTTAGGATGACCGATTAACACGATGTCGCTGTAAAAATTTGAAAGATAGACTGATTAAAAAGTGTGAGAAAGTATAGTTTTCCACGTAAATGTAAAGATTTGTGGAACAAACGGGATGAAAATATGATCCAGGGCAACAATAACAAAGATTGTAAAGCAAAATTTGATCAGTTGAAACAGAAACGGGACCTCGCACAGCCGGTTCAACGCCCGGCCGAGAGTATTACAATTTTTTATTTTTTCTAAGTTTAATAAAGGTAAGGAAAAGAAAGGAGCGTTTTCTTGTGTTTCCCTTTTCCACTGCTCGTTATATCAACACCTAGGAGACAAGAGATAACAATACACACATGTATATATGTAACTATACAATGATACATGCATGTGCGGTATACGCACATTATCCTTGAGAACGCATTAATTGAAGAATTATCAATCAATGGAAAAGTACAAATTAAAAGGCATTTCGAAAATATATCTCGGCTCCGATTAAAAAAACTGCTTGTCAGGCAAACAGTTATCAGTTTCATTTTGCTTAGTCATATGGCAGACACAGTCATGATGACTGGGCAAAACAAAGCTCCCCCTTCACCCGTCACTCGTCGGCTTTCAGTTGCTGCGTACTCGTGCAATACATGTCCACCTCTCAGCTTAAGCCAGGTAACTTCACCAAATGCGTTCCCTAAATTATACACACAACAAACGCCTACACCCAAGGGCCTAAGACTTCTTCCTGAGTTTCCCTCTTAAAGAAAGATCGACTCTTGCCTAACCACCTTTTCGCTGTGGCCCTTGAGATCGATTCCCACCATGCAAGTCGATGTAAAGTTTGAGATAACAACAGAGAATGACACTCTGTTCATTCATTGCAGAAACTTCCCTTCAACTATCTAACTGTAGCTTCATTCTTCCTAATACTAACTTAGTCCTCCGGCAATGGTGCCTGGCAGAAAAGATGATGATGATTTCTGTAAGCCCCTACTCCCAATCCACACGGTAGGTAGTGGAAGGTCAGTGGTGCAGCTCGGCAACAGCACTGCTTTTCACATACGAGGAGGATGTTAGAGAAAGATACTTGAAACATAGCCCCACTCCCCATACACGGTAACACGCCGCACACCAGTAAGTCTACCCCTGGGCGTACAGGTAGTAAGAACTATATAATAATAAGACATCATAACAAGAAGGGAGCAGAAGCCTTTCCAAATCCAGAATCTATGTGCTGCATCACCTCTCCGCCCCTACAGGGCAGCGTTCCCCAACTTTTTCCGACCATAGCACCCACCCCCTGTTGTCATGTCTAAGCAGTCCAGCACCTCTATTTTGTTATTAGAAGGATAAAAGAAAGTGAAGTGTACTGCTTGATGATTTATTTTCTTGATTCCTTAGAACTGAAACAAATTGACAACATTGCTTGTAGAAGAAATAAGAACACCCTAGAAAAATAAAATATCACGGAAGAAGTCAAATAGGCACAACTAGATAATCAATGATTTTTGTGTGCATCACTTCCCAGCACCCCAGGTTGGGAAGTGATGCTATAGACAGAGCGGTGAGGTCTTTCCCCATAGCCAGGAACGGTATACTATGACAAAATAGCAGCGATTCCCGCCCTACCCGCCACACAGTGACGAAAATTATCGCTGCTTCCGATGATAGCGAATAACCAGAACCAGAACCAGAACCATGGCCCGTCACTCCAATCCCACTCAGCGGAATCGGAATTCACGACTTATCCCGATCCACCAGCTCCCATCGCGACCCATGTCGAGATGAAGTAAACCATGACTTAGATTACCCAGTATTCTTGGCCCTAAATACCACCAGTGGTCCAACTCTTGTACTACAGTACCACTTTAAAGTGGACAGAGACTTTTTCAGTTCGTGCAGGAAACCCTGCCAAATGTCGCCCCAAATGGAAGCGGATTCCAAATAGTAAAACTAAAACGAAAACAACGTGGCAGAGAGCAAGACTGGTGGTGGTGCTGCTGTTGGTGGTGGCAGATGTAGTGATACTGAATAAAAATGAAAAGGTGGGTGCGGTCAATGATGACAACAAAGACGAGGAAGAAGAGAATAACAGTAATAATCATAATTATTATAATCAATGATATTTATAATAATGATAGTGATAATAATTCATCACTGATAATCAGTAATAATGAAATTAATATTAAAGCATAACATCAATAGTAATAAGAAAAAGATGGAGAAGACGAAGAAAAAAATTAATTAACTCTTGAATAACGCACAAGTCACGCCAGTGATGACTGGAAGGATCATAGGATCCTCAATGGCTCAGTCAAGATCCTAAGTGGATCAGTCAAGATCCTTAGTGGATCAGCCTAGATCCTCAGTGGATGAGTTAGACATGCCTTATCACTATATTGATTTATCCTTTAGTCTACATACTGAGGTTCATGGAGTTTCCCAAGTTGAAGGCCATAAATTCAAACGAATGATGACGTCATCATTGCGTCATCCAGGGTTACCGAAAACTTCTTTATTGTGTGTTGCTAAGGAGATTTAACGAAATCCTCAGCCCTTACTATCCTTTCGTTAACGAAGAAAAAGGACCTTTCTAGGTTGTGCGATGGAATAGAAAATAAACTTTTTCTATGACAGCTGTAGGTAGGTCCCCTACTGCGCGTAAGAATTCTAATTATATTCTTGTGACGTCACTAGTGACGGACGTCCTCGCAGTCCGAGTGCGGGGAACCACTCGAGTCGTCAGTCGTTAACAAGTGTGACTGCAGTGAGGGTGAGCTTTGTCACCTCTGTGTGCGTTCTTGGGCGTCCTTTCTTGTTTTGCGTTCAGCCAACATCAAAACTTGAAACACACATGTGCGCGCGCGCACACACACACATATCCCCTGAGGGACGTGTAGCCTCTGTTCCTCACCATGGTGGCTTAATGTAGCTTGATAAGGTTGTGTGTATGGTGAGAAGTGCTGCGTGGGAAGTTTATGATATGTTGGAATGGTTGAGAATGAAGTCTGAATTCAGTGTAATCAGGTCGACCATACTGAATAGGTGCTAATATATATATTATCAACCACAATACACTTTAATTCTAAGCCATCGATGTTAATGGCATAGAATTAAAGTGCATTGTGGCTGATGAACATTTTATATATATATATATATATATATATATATATATATATATATATATATATATATATATATATATATGACACTGATCTACCGCACCTCTGATGTCTGCCGTTGTGAAGACGGGTTGGAAAACCATGAAGTGCTTTGCATTAACCGGGTATCGAACCTGAACCTACGACATTCTGAAGCAGGAACATTGGCTATTTCCTCACAGAGACTAACCATATATACTTGAATGGTGCTGTGGTTGTGTCTGTACATTCCACCTGCCGTGATGATTTTTGACAATATGCCACAAAAGGTTACTTTAGTTGAGGTCAGGCTAGGTCAGATTTATTATAGTTTAGTTTAGTTGAGGTTAGGTGAGCTTAGGCTTATTTAATTTTAGTTTAGTTGAGGTTAGGTTAGGTTGTGTCTAGTTGAGGTCAAGAAGTTTAGTTCAGGTTTGGTTAAGTTTAGGTTAGATTAGATTAACTTTGATGTTAGGGGTACCGTTCCAAAGTTGAGGAGGAAGGGACTGGTTGCGGAGCAATTCTTAATTATGACATTGATTTTCCCGTTTGTCACTTGTTTCAGAACCTGACAGGATGCTGGTGACGCTCGCTCTCGTCTTCACCGTGGGGGCGCTCCTGTTTGCTTACTGTCACTACTGCCACCAGTACTGGCAGTCCAGGGGCGTCTTCGTGCCCCCCTTGGCCCCTGTCATTGGCCACCTGCTTCCCATTTGGTCAGTCACTGAGAACAGATTTGAATATGTTCATAAGGTGAGTGGGTTGACGTAGGTTTTGTAAGGAAGATTTTTTTTTTCTTTATTAAGTTTGCTCTTGTAATTATCATTGTTGTTATTATCATTATTATTATCATTATTATTATCATCATTATCATCATCATCACTAATAGCATTATTATTTTCTTTATGCATATCAGCTCTTTAAGAAGACCAAGGCTCCTTACTTCGGTGTCTATGAAATCTTGACTCCGTCGCTTTACGTGAGAGACTTAGCTATGCTGAAGAACATCTTGGTCAAGGACTTTGCCCACTTCACCGACAGGAGACCTTTCGAAACCCTCGCCCCAGACAAAGAACTCAAAGAAATGGTCTTCTTCCTTGAGGGAGACGACTGGAAGGGTCTCAGATCGATCATTTCCCCAGCCTTCACCTCAGGAAAATTGAAGAGTATGTTCCCCCTCATGGAAGACAAGTGCAAGAAGTTGGTGGAGTACCTCAAGGAACACAGGGGACAGTCTCTGGAGATGAAGGCGCTCTTCAGCCGCTTCACCCTTGAGGTCATCGCCACATGCGCCTTTGGGATCAAGTGCAACTTCCTGGAGGACGAGAACGATCCCTTTGCTCTAGCAACCCAGCAGTTCTCCCAGCCGAGCTTCGTGCAGGGTCTCAAGTACTTGTTGGTCGGGACGGCTCCCTGGTTAATGCACTTGTTCAACATCAGGCTCTTCGACTCTTCCGTGGAAATTCTAGCCGCCTTTGCTCGGGAGTCTCTCAAAACTCGAGAGATCACGGGGCGTCGAGGAGACTTCTTGGACCTCATGATGGATGCTATGAGGGAAACTAAACAGAACGGAGGGAAAGGGAAGTACGGTGAGTACCAAAAGATCTTCGAGCGATACTTTGTCTCACACTCTCTATATCCTGAGGATCGGGACTACAAACTTCCTTCTGACATATTCTTTTGTCCACAATCTTATCCCCTATATATCATATGACTTTTGGCCAGCCCTGGTAGTGACACGTTAGATATCTTTATTGAACCCTCGCTTTACTGAGCCTTGTTACAGAGAATTTAAGTTTTAAAGGACACTAGAATTCGACCGAAATTTCTTTGTATAAATCGAACCAGTTATTGTTGTTATACATTAAATCAAAATATCATTACTTTAAACTATTACATTTTTCATGATCTGTTTTAAAGTAGAAATTCAGCAAAGAAGGTAAGTTTCTTATAATATACATCGTGAATCGATGCCAATTTCTCATCAATACTTTTGTGTTGGCACATCATTTATATATGAATAGAACACCTTTCGAGATTTAAGAAAAATACATATAAACAGTATTTTTATACATTACCTAATCGTTTAATACACACAGAGTAATATTAACATGTCTGTGGTATTTTAGAGCATTTTCATTTATGTAATGAACGCGCGCAAATTTTGTGGTGTCCCACGGTTTAAATGCGATGCCCCTTTGTACTCGAAATGTATTGTGATCGCTCTTTCTAGATCTTTGCAGATCGAGTAAAATAATGTTGTATTTCCAGGAACAAAAATATACTGTTGAATAATATCGTAATATCCACAGTAACACTGATTACATGTAACGATGACGTACATTCCAGTCCTTTTCCCAACGCTAGGATAAATGGAACTGTCTTTTCATCATGACGCGCGAGTACTGACATCCTGTAATGACGTTATTCTGGAATATTCTCGACGACAATTTATGGGACATTCAAGAAAAATACACAATTAACCTTTTGATGTAGAGATAGATAAATAAATCAGGCAACACAAAACCAAGTAGATCAAACAAAACGCGATTCTTTTTTATATTTTATTCATATTTATCTATCTATTCATTGCTGGTTTCATTTTTTAATGTTTATCCATTTCATTTATCTACTTACTTATCTACTTATTTATCTATTAATTCTGTCCCTAGAACAGCGTCTTAGGAAGTTTTCACCCGTAATTATCTGTATACTATAGACTTGTTTCCTTGCACAGCTGTGACAGAGGAAACTATCATCTGCCAGGCGGTTTTGTTCTTGATCGCCGGCTTCGAGACCACGGCGACTAGCTTGGCTTACACGTCCTACGTCCTGGCCAACCACCCGGAGGTGCAACAGAAGGTTCGTGAAGAAGTCCAGCTTCTCTTAAAGACCCACGGGGAGATCGACTACCAGCTAGTTGCTGAAGCAAAGTTCCTCGAGGCTTGTTTCAATGGTGAGTCGTGCTCTGTTTCTTGATATTTTAATTTTATTATGATTTTTTGTTTTTGTTTCTATTTTTATCATATCTATATTTAAAACGTGTATTGGTATTTTCATTTCTATATGTATATTTATTGTTTATTCTTATTTTTATTTTAGTTATACTTATTCATTTATCAATTTTTTGAAGTTAGGTACATATTTGAGAAAACACGTTCTGTGTCGTTTTTGTTATCATATATGTCAGAAAGTGTTTAATTCACATAGGTTTCGTCCACACAGAATTTACTGAACTAGAAGAGAACCAGACGGGTCGTCGGTGTTCGGCTGACTGCAAAGTTTACTGACTAGGGCCACTCGACTCTTTTTCAAAACCTAATGTTTTTGCATTTCGTTACAAAATATTTCCCTCAGAAATGGGTCACCAACCAACCCCCCATCACAGGCATGTCAATATTTTTATTAGCTTCTCCCCCACCCCCAATTCCTACGAGAAGTTAGTATTTTTCGGTGGGAGGGTGTGTGTAATGACCAGTAGATTTAAATTAAAGAAGTTGGTCTGCAGGTACTACGTTTATCCCTTTCATGCAGAGCATTTATTTTCAATTTGGGATTTTTTTTCCTGGCTAATGCCAGAGTTTTATTCAATTAGGAAAAAGACCTTAGTTCTGTAAAGCTACTCTTAATTATTTTGTTCTGATTTTTTCTTTCTTTGGATTTTTTTATTGTTTTTTCGTGTTTAAGAAGATTTTTAACGAAGATTTTTTTAAATTCGTTTAAGGAGGTCTTTTTTAAATATTTTTTATATTTATATTCCTAAAAAGATTTTAAGAAAGTTTATTAAGAATATTTCTAAATGCTTTTTAGGAAGATTTATTACGAATATTTTATTTCCAAGAAAATTTTTGAAAGGAGAATGTAAAGATTATTTATCAAATGTTTTATAAGAACATTTCTATCAAGAACTTTTCAGAGAATATTTTAAGGATATTATTGTTATTATTATTATTTATTTATTAATTTTTTTTTCTTTTTTTTTTTTTAGATTCTATCCTTTCTTTGTTTATTCTTCTTTATTTTTGTACCTCCAGAATGCCTGAGACTTTATCCAGCCCTGCCTGTCACGGAACGTATGTGTGTCAAGGACTACACGTAAGCAATCTATTTTTCTTTATGCACCACATATCACTCCTAAACACACATACACACCCAATGTTACACAACAACAGAACTCCCATGAGCGTCATCATGATGACAAACCTTGTTTGAGGTGGACCTTGCATAGCCTCCCTTTGTTCCATATCTTGTCTCTTCTCAACTCAACCTTCTGAAAATCTGTTCCAAGCAAAAGAATCCTGAAGAAGTTGAAGAGTATAATCATTCAGGCCACATGGTGAAAGCGACTAAAGTTAATTAAATAAAAAGACATATTACAATCGGTTAGAAAATGTTTAATATGTAAAAGATAATGAGAGGCTCTCTATCTCTATATCTGAAACGCAAAGTTTACAATCAATGTATATTACTAGCAATAATCTACGGATTGAGACTTGGAAACTGACGATGGCGATGGAGACAAAGCTAAGAAGTGCACAGAGAAGGATGGAAAGATTAATGATGGTAATAACACTGAAAGAGAGCAGGCTGCGTGAGAGAGTAGATTGGAGTGAAAGATATTGTGGGGGCGGTAAAAGAGAGGAAGTGGAATTGAGCACGAAGTTAGCGCGATCGAATGATGAGCGGCGGAGCAGGTGTATTACTGAGTGGACGCCGCGAAAAGGGAGGCGTGGAAGAGGAAGACCAGACACAAGGTGGTGAGATGAGATAGAGAAATTTGGGGGAATGACGTGGCAGAAGTTGACCTAGTCATGTAATGGTATGCAAGAGGCCTTTGTTCAGCAGGGGACTCAAAAAAGACTGACACACACACACACACACACACACACACATATATATATATACACTGTATATGCTAGAGCCCTCCATACGGTCGTAATGAAGTTGATATGAAGATACATGAATTGTTTTTGATAATCTAACTTTAACTAGATAACATTTCTAACCATAATACTTAATACACATATAGATGCATATATCAGGTAATTGTAGACACAGTGTCTCAGCCGAGCTAAGGTGATGTTTCTGTGCCAGGGCTTCCTCGAGTCCTGGCTAGAGATGTCAGACAACCATAAGGGTATGACAGTGTGCATTTACTTAATTGTAATACAAGGAGTAAGAACTCTGCTCGTGAGTTCCGTTTTTGTATTTCCATCGGTCCGTGTATGCATGTATATGTGTCTATAAGTATGTGTTAAACTCCCGTCTTCGTGTCTCATAATTAGAGCTTCTACGTTACTTTCCAGTATCCCTGGAACGGACCTGAGAATTGAAAAGGGGATGTGTTTGGGGATTCCTATTTACACTTTGAATCGAGATCCAGAACTGTTCGAAGATCCGGATTCCTTCAAACCCGAAAGGTTCCTCCCGGAAAACAAGACATCGGAGAAGGTCTTCGCTTTCCAGACCTTTGGTCAGGGGCCTCGATCGTGTATAGGTAAGGATATCGTGAACAGGGTCTGTGGAAGGGCCTGGCAATGTTTCGAATTTACATGGCTAAGTCATCTGATCGTTTCCATACCTGTATTAAATTCTTCTGTCCAACTACTTTTTTTTTTTTCTTCTTTGGGAATGAGGTTTGGCTTACTGAAGGCCAAATTGGCTTTGAATATTACACATAATTTCTAATTAGACCCTGTCCACCTACATTTTTTTTTATTATTATTTTATTTCCTTCTTCCTCTTCAGGAATGAGATTTGCCTTACTGGAAGCGAAATTGGCTTTGGCACACATGATTGTTGGTATGGAGTTCCTGCCGGACCCAGAGAGGAAGAACCCCCTGACTTTCGCTGTGAACCCCAGCGAGCTTCTCACTCCTGCAGAAGGCATACCCGTCATTGTAAAGCCATTGTAAATGTAGATCACCCAGCCCTTTCGGTTGTCTGTACTATTCCATTTTTCCACACTGTACATATATTCCAGAGAACGCTTTAGCAAATATCTTGAAGATTTCTTGTCGTTTATGTAGCAAATAAACTCCTTGCAACATCATGGTATTCTTTACAAATTTTTGTTCAGTGGACTGTTGAATCGATTAACGAAGGTCACATTTACATTGTGACTGCATGAGGAGGAATGGGCGGGGAAGTGGGGGGTGGGGTAGTATGTGTGAGTAAATTTTGACGCAGACCGAAGGGATTTCTCCCCGTCCTCGCCTTATATGCAAAGGGGGACGGAGAGGGGGGGTCGCCGATTAAATGAAGCGGCCTCGCTGTGGATGTACTGTGTCTTGCGACACTGCTTCTGACCCAGGGCGGTGGGCAGGGTGCAGGGATGACCCGTCATCCAGGAGGTGCTCAGATGAGAGGAAGGGTGGGAGGGGTGTGGAGTGTATTTAGGGATGAAATGGGTGGGAGTGTTTTTATGCCTTTCCCTTTTTGGCTACCTCCCTTGGAAGGGGGAAAAAAGCCTTGGTATATGTATGTATGTACATTTACATCCAGGTTAGGGAAAATGCTATAGGATCAGTTTGCAATTCGGTAGCGTTTTGCTGCACGAAATTATCTGCATATTTTCCCATTCTTCTTTACACAAGTCCTATCGTCTGGAACATCCTGAAAAGGCGAGAATATAACCAAAGTTTACACTATTTTGTCTTTACTTTCATAGCCAACTCTCTGATTATAAATCAACGTGAAAATTGCCCATTGCTTCTCTTGCGTTTGTAAGTTTTTATCTCTCCTTTTTTTCTCTATATTCGCCTTCCTGAAGAACCTGACATCACCTTTCTCTTATGGCGTCCTGCATACGTCACATGACCGCGTAATACAGACGGGCGTTTACATATCAGTTTCATTATTACGCCAAGGAAATCAAAAAAAGTTTGGACCACAGACTCACTTCTGTTTCTTTTAAAGCACAGATGACTGGTGAACAAGAACTGTACATTCTCGCCATTATAAAGAAAAAGTCACCCGTTATCTGTTTTCCCAATTACTGTAAGAAAGATGAGGAGAAGAGGGCTTTCAGTCATTAGCAAACGTATTGATTTTGTTAACCCCTTCTATACCGAAGAAAAAAGCTACAGTACGCGGACTAATTTTTCTCTTCTTGTATGGCACACCGTTTTTTCTCTTGCCACTAAATATTCCGAATATATCCTTTCCTATTACACTCTTCTAGAAATATCGTCTGTCTTACGTTGGTAGATCAGCTTCAGTGGAGTGAAGTGATTCGTACTGTATTCAGGGGACCAATGACGGGCACCTGAATGTATTGGTCCTGCAAGGTGGACAGCAAAACTGCCCATTTTCAAGACCCGTCAACTTCCCTATCTGCAACCCTGTGGGGTTGGCACTCGCTCTCTTACACTTTTTCATACATAGGGAGCTGGCAACCGGCGACTACTACTCTCTTCCTACCAAGTTCAGCCGGTGACATAGATACATTCCCACACGACTCGATGGGGCGATGGTAGAGTTCCCGTCAGCCACCACGGCGGTCCGGGTTCGAATCCCAACCAGGGGCTGAAATAATGTCATTACCGCTGCGCTGCGAGTCGTTACTCCAACTCTCGTGGGCGGGGAGTTGAGTGTGTGTGTGTGTGTGTGTGTGTGTGTGTGTGTGTGTGTGTGTGTGTGTGTGTGTGTGTGTGTGTGTGTGTGTGCGCGTGTAAGGTCACAGCATTACCCATAGATCGGTCATATACGAGCTCTGAGCTCTCTTCCGGGAGGGAAATAGCTGTCGATCACGAGTCCAACACGTGATCCAAGACCATGGTGAGTCCAAAGTTTCTTCACAGAGAGAGCTGTGGGAAGATTGAGAGGGGCCGTTTTCATTGACCCATAACTAGACTGTACCCATTGACCCATAACTAGACTGTACCCCACTTATGAAGCCAACAACCGTATTCACATAAGCTGCATCATTTTTATTAAGTATCTAATTATGTACGAGTAATTGATTTCACGAATCCATAAATGATACCAGTGAACAAGTACGTTATTCATT
This sequence comes from Oratosquilla oratoria, assembly GCF_046742065.1. Classification (NCBI taxonomy): domain Eukaryota; kingdom Metazoa; phylum Arthropoda; class Malacostraca; order Stomatopoda; family Squillidae; genus Oratosquilla; species Oratosquilla oratoria. Next base: position 18,378,967 of record NC_134810.1, on the reverse strand, counting down.
AAACCTTTATGTACTACACAAAATACAGAAAAAACTAAAGAGTCCAATTGAATTTATAATATTCATTAGTTCTGTGTTCGGTCCTGGTGTGAGATAACCAGGTATTCAGATTCATAAATATGAGAATATTCTAAAATCAAGTGGGGCGTTATATCTCTGCAAATTATGTTTTTATTGGGTTGATACTTCCAAAGCAACACTTGGATCAAACAACTAAAATGTTCTTTGCCAGATACCTATGTCTTTCACAAATACAAATTAGCTGATCTTAATCTGTTTTAGTCTTACTCCCTATTTGCAATATCGGTGGGAAAATAAGGCATAATGGTTATGCAGAATTGTGGTATACCAATGTTCTTCTAGGCTTAATACACGAGTTTGACAAAGACCAGGTCGCACAGCGATGCCGCCTCAACAGACACCATATGCAAACAGGGTGACCAGATTTCTCAAACGAGAATATGCTAGACAGCAGCAGGAATTATACTAGTGACAAAAATAATTCTAAATATTTCATTTTTACATAGGAATCTATTAAGCTTTTCACACCATACGTTCCGTCTATCGTTCATCTTTCATACGGCCTTCGTTCGTACGTGTTGATTATGTTTAGAAGAAACTCAAACGGTTGAAACATATACGTAACGGAAACGTTCCACATCCCAGTCGTAAGTGTGAACATCGTTACGTACCAGTCACGTGGCGGTAACATGGTGGACAGGGCGAGACTTACCTACCTTCAGTCTATGGACACTTGGCTTTGACGAGATGTTAATAGAACAGGTCAGAACCTACGAGGAGCTTGTAGGGAGTCCAAAATTCACCCTTTGATGATTTGCTTTTCCTTTGGCAGTTGTGCATCCACAATCTTTTCTTTTCAGATTTAGCTCTACTCTCCTTATCTTCATCTAAAAGAAGAGCAATTGCACTGAGCTTCTTTGCACAACATTTTCTTGGCGACAATCCGGAGCAACAGCCGACTGACCGCATCCGAGACGTTAGGTGTGAACACATGTTGACGGAACGCAAACGAAACATAACTAAACAAAGACGAACTGTATGAATCGACTCTATTACGTTCAGTTTCTGTTATATCTTTTCACTAATATAGCATTATTTTTAGGTTGTTGAATGTATAGAGTGTGCACTAGAAATTGTTTATAATTATCTATTAGCACAATTATCTAATTATAATGTAATAGTATACAATACATTTGATTATTAATTCATGTTCATAACCATTCATGAACAATTCTTGTAAAGAACGTCATAATCAATAACTAATCACATTCTGAAAGTTTATTTGACCAATATTTGTGCAATATGTGTTGAAACTCTTCCTAATACGGTACATTTTCAATGCTACCCGTAGAAAAGAAATTCAATTAAACTTTTCTATTGAGCTTGAAAGTTGTGAGGCCCTATTTTTATACATTTTAGGAACTGAATTTCTAAAGCATTGAGTCGGTCTTTTAACCGCGCTGCTTACATCGCCCGCCGCCTGTGGACCTGGACAGTGAACGTCCACGCCCACGATTTCCTCCTTAAATTCGTGAAGATATGCACTGTTTTATAGCTTTTATTAATCATGTTATATTTAACATGTTTCCTGGACTTTAATCCTGAAATTACCGCCAGCAACATATGGAAGGTATAATCATGCTAAAAAAAAAAAATTACCAAAGTTAACTCATGCTATGAATAAGATATCTATAATAGCATGCTACATTTCATGGTAAACGCACAATTTTATTGGAAAATATGTTAAATCTAACATAATGATACTACCTATGATCACTACGTTTGCGAACTGACACAATATATACATTCTCAGTACATCATACGTTTGGCAGCGTGACAGTTTATCAATTTATCGATAGCCATTTGACGATAGGTACAAAATCGAAAACATCTGTTGTTTGCCTATCAAAAGGATAGTTATTTGATTTTGTATTCAAAAACTCAAAATGACAGTTAATATAGACTAATGTGAATTATTAGTTTTCTCTGCAAGGAGGAATATGTATAACACCATTCTATCATTATTAATTAATTTGTTCAACATGTAAACAAAACTCACAGAGGAAGAAATACAACAATGGTTATGATCTAAAGATTAAAAAATCCAACAAATGGAAGTGTCTGGCAATGACTTTATGACATCATGACCTTTTTTCGTGGTTTGCCGGGATGGTACCCGTATAACATAAAAGCTTATGTTATTGGACCAGGTAATGTACAGAGAGGTTGACCCTCAGTGTGGCTTAAACGCTTTACTCAGGTGAATACTGGTGCGTCGACCTAAGGACTGACATGGCAGTGTGAGAATCTGGATGACTGGCCTGCCTGCGTGAGTGATTTTGCTTTTAATCCCAACGGAGCTAGCCGATTTTGGGACTGGATTTTAGATTTCGAGTGATTTGTTAAAAAACAATGTGTGTTGTTGCCGGGGAGTGGTAGCATAGACTCGCGTATTTGGGTGTATACCAGAGTTTTATCTACGCATATGCAGATGCGTGTGTGGGGGTGTGAGGGTGCTTATAACAGTCCTCCAACTGGGGAGGAGTAGGCGAGTTTGACCACGAGGACAAGGATGTCCGCATTGGGGGAGTCGTCTGCCCTGAGGCGATCGAGAGCCGTGGTTTGGTCGTCGGGGGTTGGGTGTAGTGGCCGGAAGTGGGCTTCCATCACAAGGCACGTGAGGAGGCAGTGATGGAAAGATATTTCCGCGCCACAGGTGCACCAAGCGCCGTATCCTGCTAACTGTCTCTGCAATATACGGGGGTACGGAGGAGAGGGTGAGAGGGGTCGGTCTGAGGCAGGTCTTGAGGGGCCATCCTTGGCATTGGGCTATTTGTCGGCGCTCGCTAGGTTGAATTTTGGTCCTCTTGCAGATTTTCCTCACTGAGACGGGAAGTCCATGGATGGGTACGGTGGTGGAGGCCGAGTTCCAGGTCTCATACATCTCCTCGTCGGTCGAGTTAGGTACTCTCACGGAACTGAAGAGGTAGGTACATGCATCCCTCTTTATGCGGTGCCAGAGTGGTAGGAGGCCAGCTTCGTTGTACACTTGGGCTTGGGGTACACCCTTCGTCAGGCCTAGCTCCAGGCGGAGCGCGTGGCACTCTACCCGAGCCATTTTTTTCCACAGCCATCTTAGGGAGGTCGTGGAGGGCAGGGGCACTGAAGAGGAGGCGGGAACGCACCAGGTTTTGTATGATAGGAGTCAGGGTTTCCCTGCGTTGGCCCCATTTCTCCCGACGGATAGCCCTGATGAGATTTAGGGCCCGTCGGGCACTGAGGCAGACTTACTGCAGGTGCTTGTTCCACCGTCCGTCGCATTGGAAAATAATCCCTAGGTGATGGAGGCCGCGGTTTTCACAGCCGTGCCGCAGACCGTGATTTGGTTCCAGTCCGAGTAATGTCCGTTATGGCCTATGACGTGGACCTGCCCGCTCCGGGCAGGCAATATACATACCCAGGCCCGATCTGACGCCTTGACCAGACGCGACCTAATTGGTGTGACCCAACCTAACCTTCGAGCGTCAAGTCAGGTCAGACTACCACACAACTCGTGTGCATTAATTTGTACCTACAAGCTTACTTGTACGGTATATGTGTACACCACACCCGCTCGGACCTCAACCCTGTCGACGCGACGGTCCGGAACTGTTCATACATGAACGCAGGAGACGGTGTCCAAAGGATGCCAGATCGGAGACAATACCCGGAGTAAGCTGATATATCACACAAACGCACACACAGTGATGCCCAAGTCACTTCAGGTCCTGAGGTGAACAGCGGTCGGGGCCCATTACTCAGAGTGGATGAAGCCTTTCCTAACCTCTGTGTCGCGGCGAGGGTTCGAACAGCCACCACGGCGGGACCCCGACCGTCAGCCGAGGCAAGCCTCAACCCTTTACCATGGCGCCCAGCCACGGCAGTGACCTACCCAGTAAACAGCTTAAGCTCACGAGCTCAGACGTGGCTCATTCTGTCGACCCCGTGATTACGAGGCCCTCGCGCTATCACTGTACTACCCAGGAGGCTTTCATGATTTGTAGTGATGTTACGTAAGAAGGGGAACGTATCTTGTATAAAGCCCCGCGGTTCCTTTGTGGTCGGTGAGCACTTACACTTACGGCCAGACTTCAGTAGGGGTGTTTTATATATTTACATATAGGGGCCCAGCGTTCTTTTTGGGTCGGAGTTTTCTTTCCTTTGGCGGGGCGGGTTCCTCTAGGGGTCCGGGGATACTTTGGGGACCGGGGTTCCTCTACTAGGGAGCTAGGTTCCTAGGGATTCCCCTGTGGGGGCCGATTATTTTTTTAAGCCTAGAGTTCCCCTTGAAGCTCGGGGTTTATCGAAGGGTTGTGATTTCGCCAGGGTGTCGGGGTTCCTCTATGAATCGGGGTTCTTTTAAAGGCCTGGGTTCCTTTGTGGTCGTGGTTATCTTGGGACTGGGGTTCTCTTGGGGTCCAGGGTTTCCTTTGGGGGAGCCAGAGTTTCTTGGTGGTTGGGTTCCTTTGTGGTCTGAGTTCTTTACAGTCTAGAGCTCATCCTTCGGGGTCGGGGGGTCATCCTTCTGTCTGCGTCCTCTGCTGTCGTTGTGCCCCAGGTTGGCTCCTCCGGTTTCCGAAGGCCAGGTGGCCAATGGAAACAAACGATTTGGGCAGATTAGGAGATACGTTCATTTCTTCCTTCGCCTGCCTCACTGACAGGCAGGCCAAAGCAAATAATAATAATAATAATAACACTAATAATAATAATAATAATAATAATAATAATAATAATAATAATAATAACAATAATTAATGATAATAATGATGATAATGAATAATAATAACAACAACAACAATAATAATAATAATAGAATAATAATAATAAAATAATAATAACAATAATAATAATAATAATAATAATAATAATAATAATAATAATGATAATAATAATACCAATAATAATAATAATAATAATAATAATAATAATAATAATAATAATAATAATAATAATAATAATAATAATAATAATAATAATAATAAGATAAAAACCTTCAGGGAGCGTTGTGTGTGTGTGTGTGTGTATGTGTATGTCGGTGCACGACACAATGTCGAAAGACAGAATGTCGAAACGACAGAATGTCGACTGCGACAAAATGTCGAAACTTCAGATATCAATGTGATTATGTACATAAAATGACTGAAAAAAGCAAACCAGTGTTCACGCTCAACAACTATGCTGAAATCCTAATCAACTTTCTTGACTATACATAAAGTCAATATTCTAATTTCAAAATCAATTCTTGAACTACATTCATTCGAATACAATACAAAGAAAACATGGCAGAAGTATTCGTTGCTCAAAAAGGAGGAAAAAGTTTCTTGACTGTACATTAAGTAAATATTCTAATTTCAAAATAAATTCTTGAACTACATTTATTCGAATACAATACAAAGAAAACTGGTATAAGTGACTGTTGTTTAAGTTGTTTTATCTTCATTGTTATGTTAAAGAAGAAAATCATGCCTGGCGGCCATAATGGGTCGAGTGATTTGAGAAATTCTATCTTTATTGCAGAGTTAGATTTTCTTTAAAACAATATCCATCTTCAAACAACCTCTTTTAGTCATGATTGGTCAAGTGCCACTAATATAAAAGGCACATATGACTGAACAATCAGTGAAATGCATATTCCGACATTATGTCGCATTCGACCATCTGTCGTGTCGACATTTTGACCATTCGACATTCTGTCTTTCGACGTTCTGTCGTAGACCCGTGTGTGTGTGTGTGTGTGTGTGTGTGTGTGTGTGTGTGTGTGTGTGTGTGTGTGTGTGTGTGTGTGAGTGTATTTACCTAGTTGTATTTTGCGGAAAGCGGAGCTATGCTCGTGGTGTCCCGCCTTTGTATCTCGCAGTGTCTAGTTTGCTTTTAAACTCATGAATGGTTTTTGCGCATACTATTTCATTATCCAGTTTGTTCCAAGTGTCCAATAATCTATATGGAAAACTGTTTTTCTTCAGTTCTCTTCTATAGCTATGTTTTTTTTTTTTTTCTTTCTATGTCCTCTTGTGTTTCTCCTGTCCCAGTTTAGTAAGTCCTCTCTATGCAAGTGCAGGTGCCACTTTTGTTGCTGCTCTCTGGATTCTTTCTATTTTCTTCATATTCTTTTTGATACTGGAGGACCACAATGTCACCGCATACTCTAGTCTAGGCCTTATCAATGTAAACAATATTTTTTTTATGTCTTCGTCCAAGTATGCAAATGCCACTTTTATTGGTCTTAGCAAGTTGTAAGTCTCCCCGACAATTTTGTTAATCTGTTTATCATAGGACAAGTCGTTTGTGATAATTACCCCCAAATCTTTTTCGGATCCTACGTTCTTTATTTCCTTGGTTCTAATTGTATATTTTCCTGATATTCTATTTTTGCTTTTTCCAAACTCCATTATGCACTTATTATTAAAGTCCACTTCCCATTTCTGACTCCAGTTCCATACCTTCTTCAGATCTTCCTGCAGTGCTTCACAGTCCTTATCAGTTTCTACTTTCCTTAACAGTTTGGCGTCGTCTGCAAAGAAGCTCATGTAACAATTAACGTCCTCGTCCATGTCATTCATATAGATAGCAAACATTATTGGAGCCAGTACAGATCTTTGCGGTACTCCACTGATCACCTCTTTCCAGTCTGAATATTTTTTTCTGAGCACTACTCTCATCTTTCTACCCGTCAGGAAGTCCTCCATCCATTTTAGTAGTCCCTTGTATTCCTTCTATGTGTTCCAATTGTGTGTGTGTGTGTGTGTGTGTGTGTGTGTGTGTGTGTGTGTGTGTGTGTGTGTGTGTGTGTTTATTTACCTTCAAATGCAAGGCTTCATTCAAGAACGAGCTCAATCATACAAACAAAACAAACCATTCACCCAATCATATAAAAATCTCTGTCCAAATAAATTGTAATATGGACGAAAAAAATACAATGCACCCTACACTGTCAGTGTCATACACACATCAATTAGGCCAAGCTCAATATGTTTGTGTGTGCGCGCATTTGTATTTTTTGGCGTCAGGTTTTCCAGAAGACAGATTTGGCTGAAAAAGAGAACTGTTTCTCCATTTATGATCTTGATAGTATATTCGATTTTCCTAATTGCAGTCTTCTGCGTAAAGTTTAACGTTGAGATACATCTGCCGAATATCGTCTTAATAAAACGAAGGTAATGGTTTGCTTTGTATGCGCGACGTTTCATGCGATATGTATATTATCAAGTGATGATAAAGCACAAACAGATTCATATGGATACATTTAATTCGATTCGATGGAGCGGTTGGTAGTCTCGACTGCCACATCGGCTATCCGGGTTCCAATCTTGCCCAGGGCTGAAATAATTTCAGTATCACTGTGCTTCAAGGTGTTACTCCAACTCTCGTGAGCAGGGAGTTGGGTGTGTGTGTAAGTGTAAGGTCACAGCATTACCCATGGATCGGCCATACGAGCTCTGAGCTCTCTTTCGGGAGGGAAATAGCTGTCGATTACGAATCCAACACGTGTTCCAAAGAACAAGGTGAATACACACACACACACAAATTGGAATGACAACAACAGACGAAGTGCATGAGACTACTAATGAATTTTGAAAACTAATAAAGGGCAACTATTTTAATGTTATACCTCAAAATATAGTTTGTTAAAGCTTCAAGTAACAGAAAATGTAATCAAACAGAAAGTGGATGACGTTAAAATATGCGATTGTTTCAGGAATCGCTCATTTGCTTACGTTCTACACAATGAAATTAATAGAATTACATAAATGACTTAACATAAGTAATACAACATAAATTAAACAACTAGACAATTCTGACCAGCCGGAGGGCGGCCATGATAAACTGTTTCTTGATAAGACGAGACCTCGACAACCTGTTTATGACATCATGACTTTTTTTTCGTGGTTTGCCGGGATGGTAACCGTATAACAAAAAAGCTTATGTTATTGGACTAGGTGACGTAGGGAGAGGTTGACACTCGGTGTGGCTTAACCGCATTATTCAGGTGGATACCGGTGCGTCGACCTAAGGACTGACTTGGCAGTGTGTGAATCTGGATGACTGGCCTGCCCGCGTGAGTGAGTGATTTTGCTTCTAATCCCAGCGGAGCTAGCCGATTTATATTTCGAGTGGCTTGATAAAAAAAAAATGTGTGTTGTTGCCGGGGAGTGGTAGTAGCATTTAACACTCGCGTATGTGGGTGTATACCAGAGTTTTATCTACGCATATGCAGATGCGTGTGTGGGTGTGTGAGAGTGCTTATAACAGTTCAACTGGGGAGGAGTAGGCGAGTTCGGCCGCGAGGACAAGGAGATCAGCATTGGGGAAGTCGTCCGGCCTGAGGCGATCGAGAGCTGTGGTTTGGTCGCCGAGGGTTGGGCGTAGTGGCCGGAAGTGGGCTTCCATCACGAGGCATGTGAAGAGGCAGTGCTGCAAGGATACTTCCGCGCCACAGGTGCAGCGTGAAGCAGTATATTGGGTGCGCCAGGTGCCGTATCCTGCTAATTGTCTCTGCATTATACGGGGGTAGGGAGGAGAGGGTGAGAGGGGTCGGTCCGAGGCAGGTCTTGAGGGGCCATCCTTGGGCAGCAGCGGTAGAGTGCTATTCCAATTTTAAAGGTCCCAGGCAGCAAGGTCAGTCTTCCGGAAGATGTCATTTGCTGAGGGCTGGATTGAGATGACGTCGTATTCGGGTGATGAGGCACCTAGCTTGGCAGCATTGTCTGCCATCTCGTTTCCGTGTAAGCCCACATGCGAGGGGATCCATTGGAATCGGAGGAGGACGCCCAGCCTGCCGGACTCGGTCAAGAGGCTCAGGACATCTTCAAGGATGTCAAGGCGTGACGTGCAGCTTCCACTCTGGATTGCTGTCAGGCTGGATTGTGAATCCGAGAGCACCGTTGGTTGCGAAGGCGGTTAAGGTGGAGCGATAATCTTTCGTATTACCTCACGGATAGCAATGAGCTCGGCCGTAAGGATGGTGGCGGGGTGGGGGAGGGTTTCAAAGAGAAGGCTTCCTTTATGTCTGGCAGGTAGATACCCGCTCCTGTGCGGCCGTCGTCTAGCACCGATCCGTCCGTATATGCCAGAAAGACGTTGGGGTACTTTAGAGCAACCTTTTCCCAATCTGCTAGCATATGGGGGTCGTCTCGGCGGCTGAGTCCGGGGAGGTCTAGCTCCACCTCGAGAGGAGTGAGGGCCCACGGGGGGGAAAGTCTACATGGCATTGGGCTATTTGTCGCCGTTCGCCAGGTTGAAATTTGGTCCTCTTGTAAATTTCCCTCACTGAGACGGGAAGTCCATGGATGGGTACGGTGGTGGAGACTGAGTTCCAGGTCTCATACATCTCCTCGTCGGTCGAGTTAGGTACTCTCACGGAACTGAAGAGGTAGGTACATGCATCCCTCTTTATGCGGTGCCAGAGTGGTAGGAGGCCAGCTTCGTTGTACACTTGGGCTTGGGGTACACCCTTCGTCAGGCCTAGCTCCAGGCAGAGCGCGTGGCACTCTACCCGAGCCATTTTTTCCACAGCCGTCTTAGGGAGGCCGTGGAGGGCAGGGGCACTGAAGAGGAAGCGGGAACGCACCAGGTTTTGTATGATAGGAGTCAGGGTTTCCCTGCGTGGGCCCCATTTCTTCCGACGGATGGCCCTGGTGAGATTTCGGGCACTGAGGCAGACTTACTGCAGGTGCTTGTTCCACTGTCCGTCGCATTGGAAAATAATCCCTATGGGACGAAGGCCGCGGGTTTCACAGCCGTGCCGCAGACCGTGATTTGGTTCCAGTCCGGGTACTGTCCGTTATGGCCTATGACATGGACCTGCCCGCTCGGGGCAGGCAATATACATACCTAGGCCCGATCTGACGCCTTGACCAGACGCGACCAGAGTGGATGAAGCCTTTCCTAACCTCTACGGCGCAGCGAGGATTCGAACAGCCACCACGGCGGGACCCCGACCGTCAGCCGAGGCAAGCCTCAACCCCTTACCATGGCGCCCAGCCACGGCAGTGACCTACCCAGTATACAGCTTAAGCTCACGAGCTCAGACGAGGCTCATTCTGTCGACCCCGTGATTACGTGATTTGTAGTGATGCTACGTAAGAAGGGGAACGTATCTTGTATAAAGCCCCGCGGTTCCTTTGTGGTCCGCGAGAACTTACGGCCAGACTTCAGTAGGGGTGTTTTATATATTTACATATAGGGGCCAAGAGTTCTTTTTGGCCAGTAATATTTTAGAACCCCAGCGTTCTTTTGGGTCGGAGTTTTCTTGGGGTCAGGGTTCCAGGCTTTCCTTTGGTGGTGCGGGTTCCTATAGGGGTCCGGGGATACTTTGGGGACCGGGGTTCCTCTACTAGGGAGCTAGGTTCCTAGGGATACCCTGTGGGGGCCTATTTTTTCTTTAAGGCTAGAGTTCCCCTTGAAGCCCGAGGTTTATCTAAGGGTTGTGATTTCCCCAGTGTTTCGGGGTTCCTCTATGAGTCGGGGTTCTTTTAAAGGCCTGGGTTCCTTTGTGGTCGTGGTTATCTTGGGACTGGGGTTCTCTTGGGGTCCAGGGTTTCCTTTGGGGGAGCCAGAGTTTCTTGGTGGTTGGGTTCCTTTGTGGTCTGGGTTCTTTACAGTCTAGAGCTCATCCTTCGGGGTCGGGGGTCATCCTTGTGTCTGCGTCCTCTGCTGTCGTTGTGCCCCAGGTTGGCTCCTCCGGTTTCCGAAGGCCAGGAGGCCAATGGAAACAAACGATTTGGGCAGATTAGGAGATACGTTCATTTCTTCCTTCGCCTGCCTCACTGACAGGCAGGCCAAAGCAAATAATAATAATAATAATAACAATAATAATGATAATAATAATAATAATAATAATTAATAATAATGATAATAAATAATAATAACAATAACAACAACAACAATAATAATAATAATAATAATAATAATAATAATAAAATAATAATAATAAAATAATAATAATATTAATAATAATAATAATAATAATAATAATAATAATGATAATAATAATAACAATAATAATAATAATAATAATAATAATAATAATAATAAAAACCTTCAGGGAGCGTTGTGTGTGTGTATGTGTGTGTCGGTGCAGGACACAATGTCGAAAGACAGAATGTCGAAACGACAGAATGTCGAAACTACAGAATGTCGACTGCGACAAAATGTCGAAACTTCAGATATCAATGTGATTATGTACATAAAATGACCGAAAAAAACAAACCTGTGTTCACGCTCAACAACTATGCTGAAATCCTAATCAGCTTTCTTGACTATACATAAAGTCAATATTCTAATTTCAAAATCAATTCCTGAACTACATTCATTCGAATACAATACAAAAATAAACATGGCAGATGTATTCGTTGCTTAAAAAGGAGGAAAAAAGTTTCTTGACTGTACATTAAGTAAATATTCTAATTTCAAAATAAATTCTTGAACTACATTTATTCGAATACAATACAAAGAAAACTGGTATAAGTGACTGTTGTTTAAGTTGTTTTATCTTCATTGTTTTGTTAAAGAAGAAAATCATGCCTGGCGGCCATAATGGGTCGAGTGATTTGAGAAATTCGATCTTTATTGCAGAGTTAGATTTTCTTTAAAACAATATCCATCTTCAAACAACCTCTTTTAGTCATGATTGGTCAAGTGCCACTAATATAAAAGGCACACATGACTGAATAATCAGTGAAATGCATATTCCGACATTATGTCGCATTCGACCATCTGTCGTGTCGACATTTTGGCCATTCGACATTCTGTCTTTCGACGTTCTGTCGTAGACCCGTGTGTGTGTGTGTGTGTGTGTGTGTGTGTGTGTGTGTGTGTGTATTTACCTAGTTGTATTTTGCGGGGAGCAGACCTATGCTCGTGGTCTCCCGCCTTTGTATCTCGCAGTGTCTAGTTTGCTTTTAAACTCATGAATGGTTTTTGCGCATACTATTTCATTATCCAGTTTGTTCCAAGTGTCCAATACTCTATGTGGAAAACTGTTTTTCTTCAGTTCTCTTCTATAGCTATGTTTTTTTATTTTCTTTCTATGTCCTCTTGTGCTTCTCTTGTCCCAGTTTAGTAAGTCCTCTCTATGCAAGTGCAGGTGCCACTTTTGTTGCTGCTCTCTGGATTCTATTTTCTTTATATTCTTTTTGATACTGGGGGACCACAATGTCGCCGCATACTCTAGTCTAGGCCTTATCAATGTAAACAATATTTTTTTTATCATGTCTTCGTCCAAGTATGCAAATGCCACTTTTATTGATCTTAGCAAGTTGTAAGTCTCCCCGACAATTTTGTTAATCTGTTTATCATAGGACAAGTCGTTTGTGATAATTACCCCCAAATCTTTTTCGGATCCTATCTTCTTTATTTCCTTGGTTCCAATTGTATATTTTCCTGATATTCTGTTTTTGCTTTTTCCAAATTCCATTATGCTACACTTCTTAGTATTAAAGTCCACTTCCCATTTCTGACTCCAGTTCCATACCTTGTTCAGGTCTTCCTGTAGTGCTTCACAGTCCTTATCAGTTTCTACTTTCCTTAACAGTTTGGCGTCGTCAGCGAAGAAGCTCATGTAACAATTCACGTCCTCGTCCATGTCATTCATATAGATAGCAAACATTATTGGTGCCAGTACAGATCCTTGCGGTACTCCACTGATCACCTCTTTCCAGTCTGAATATTTTTTTCTGAGCACTACTCTCATATTTCTACCCGTCAGGAAGTCCTCCATCCATTTTAGTAGGTTCCCTTGTATTCCTTCTATGTGTTCCAATTGTGTGTGTGTGTGTGTGTGTGTGTGTGTGTGTGTGTGTGTGTGTGTGTGTGTGTGTGTGTGTGTGTGTGTGTGTGTGTGTGTTTATTTACCTTCAAATACAAGACTTCATTCAAGAACGAGCTCAATCATACAAACAAAACAAACTATTCACCCAATCATATAAAGATCTCTGTCCAAATAAATTGAAATATGGACGAAAAAAAATACAATGCACCCTACACTGTCAGTGTCATACACACATCAATTAGGCCAAGCTCAATATGTGTGTGTGTGCGCGCATTTGTATTTTTTTGGCGTCAGGTTTTCCAGAAGACAGATTTGGTTGAAAAATATAACTGTTTCTGCATCTATGATCTTGATGGTATATTCGATTTTCCTAATTGCTGTCTTCTGCGTAAAGTTTAATGTTGAGATACATCTGCCGAATATCGTCTTAATAAAACGAAGGTAATGGTTTGCTTTGTATGCGCGACGTTTCGTACGATATGCATATTATCAAGTGATGATAAAGCACAAACAGATACACATTGACACATCTAATTCGACTCGATGGAGCGGTTGGTAGAGTCTCCGACTGCCACATCGGTTATTCGGGTTCCAATCTTGCCCAGAGCTGAAATAATTTCAGTATCGCTGTGCTTCGAGGTGTTACTCCAACTCTCGTGAGCAGGGAGTTGGGTGTGTGTGTATGTGTAAGGTCACAGCATTACCCATAGATCGGCCATATGAGCTCTGAGCTCTCTTCCGGGAGGGAAATAGCTGTCGATTACGAGTCCAACACGTGTTCCAAAGAACAAGGTGAATACACACACACACACACACACACACATTGGAATGACAACAATAGACGAAGTGCATTAAAGTTATGCCTCAAAATATAGTTTATTTGTTAAAGCTTCAAGGAACAGAAAATGTAATCAAATAGAAAGGGGATGACATTAAAATATGCGATTGCTTCAGGAATCCCTCATTTGCTTACGTTCTACAAAATGAAATTAATAGAATTACATACATGACTTAACATAAGTAACACAACATAAAACTGTTTCTTGATAAGAAAAGACATCGACAACCTGTCTGTCCCAAAATATACTCTTCAGTGACTTGGTGGATACTTCGTCACGTAAATTCATAACAAATGTTTGGAACAATATACGGTGCTGCGACCTACCGGGGTTGCAACACATTTGCAAACAACACAGTACACTATTAAGGTCCATTGTTTACCTAGTCAGCATATAATAATTATAAGTGACGAAATTCTTGCCACATGATGTATTCAAGTAAGAAACAATTACGTGAGAAAATATAAACTTTATATTATAGAGGTGGTGTTACACATGCACAACTACCTATATGGGGAGTGGGGTGCATAGAATACACACCATGTTTTAATGAAGAATTATCACTAGAACTAAGTAACATGTTCTTCCCAACAAAATGTATATCCAATCTTGAAAATTTCAACTATATACAGTGGGTCCGCTATGACTGAAGTGGTATTTTGAAAAAAAAAAAAAGAGAAGCAATAAAGATAAATTATTTAGCTATTTCTCATGCCACTCCAACATATCAAAAAACACCTCACATGCACTTCTCACCATACATACATCCTAACCAAGCGGGATTAAACCGCCGTGGTGATCTACACAGGCTACACGTCCCTGAAGGGGCCTCGAAGGAGATCCACCTCAGCTGCGTCAATACCGGACGGAAAAACTTCAAACATTCATGTATCATGAATCGAATGCGAATTTCAGTGACAAGTACTATGGCAAGAAACCCGCATCCCAAAGGCAGCCAGCAACGGTCTCTGAGCCCTCCCATAGATATCCCCATGAAGAAGTGTTAACCGTCTGTGATCTTTAAGTATGGAGAAGAGAGAAATATATATATATATATATATATATATATATATATATATATATATATATATATATATATATATATATATATATATATATATATATATGCAGACAAACCACTGGGAAAATGTTCACCCTGTTTGCAAACTGACGCAATATATACATTTTCAGTACATCAGACGTTTGGCAGCGTGACAGTTTATCAATTTATCGATAGCCATTTGACGATAGGTACAAAATCGAAAACATCTGTTGTTTGCCTGTCAAAAGGATAGTTATTTGATTTTGTATTCAAAAACTCAAAATGACAGTTGATATAAACTCCAATTTCAATGATTAGTTTTCTCTGCAAGGAGGAATACGTACAACACCATTCTATCATTATTAATGAAATTGCTGAACATGTAAACAAAAATCACAAAGGAAGAAATACAACAATGGTTATGATCTAAAGATTAAAAAATCCAACAAATGGAAGTGTCTGGCAATGACTTTATGACATCATGACCTTTTTTTTCGTGGTTTGCCGGGATGGTACCCGTATAACATAAAACCTTATGTTATTGGACTAGGTGACGTAGTAGGGAGAGGTTGACACTCGGTGTGGCTTAAGCGCTTTATTCAGGTGGATACTGGTGCATCGGCCTAAGGACTGACATGGCAGTGTGAGAATCTGGATGACTGGCGTGCCCGCGTGAGTGAGTGATTTTGCTTTTAATCCCAACGGAGCTAGCCGATTTAGGGACTGGATTTTTTATTTCGAGTGGCTTGATAAAAAAAATGTGTTGTTGTTGCCGGGGAGTGCTAGTAGCATTTAACACTCGCGTATGTGGGTGTATACCAGAGTTTTATCTACGCATATGCAGATGCGTGTGTGAGGGTGCTTATAACAGTCCTCCAACTGGGGAGGAGTAGGCGAGTTTGGCCGCGAGGACAAGGTCGGCATTGGGGGAGTCGTCTGCCTTGAGACGATCGAGAGCCGTGGTTTGGTCGCCGAGGGTTGTGCGTAGTGGCCGGAAGTGGGCTTCCATCACGGGGCATGTGAGGAGGCAGTGCTGGAAGGAGACTTCCGCGCCACAGGTGCAGCGTGAGGCAATATATTGGGTGCGTCAGGCGCCGTATCCTGCTAGTTGTCTCTGCACTGTGCGGGGATAGGGTGAGAGGGGTCGGTCCGAGGCAGGTCTTGAGGGGCCATCCTTGGGCAGCAGCGGTAGAGTGCTATTCCGATTTCCAAAGGTCCCAGGCAGCAAGGTCAGTCTTCCGGAAGATGTCATTTGCTGAGGGCTGGATTGAGATGACGTCGTATTCGGGTGATGAGGCACCTAGCTTGGCAGCATTGTCTGCCATCTCGTTTCCGTGGAGGCCCACATGCGAGGGGATCCATTGGAATCGGAGGAGGACGCCCAGCCTGTCGGCCTCGGTCAAGAGGCTCAGCACGTCTTCAAGGATGTCCAGGCGTGACGTGCAGCTTCCATTCTGGATTTTTGTTAGGCTGGATTTTGAATCCGAGAGCACCGTTTCTTGCGAAGGCGGGTGAGGTGGGGCGATAATCTTTCGTATTACCTCACGGATAGCAATGAGCTCGGCCGTAAGGATGGTGGTGGTGGTGGGGAGCTTTAAAGAGAAGGCTTCGTTTGTGTCTGACAGGTAGATGCCCGCTTCTATGCGGCCGTCGTCTAGCTCTGATCCGTCCGTGTATGCCAGAAAGTCGTTGGGGGTACTTTAGAGCAATCTGTTCCCAATCTGCTAGCATATGGGGATCGTCTCGGCGGCTGAGTCTTGGGAGGTCTAGCTCCACCTCGGGAGGAGTGAGGGCCCACGGTGGGAAAGTGTCTACTTGGCATTGGCACTGGGCTATTTGTCGGCGCTCGCCAGGTTGAATTTTGGCCTTCTTGCAGATTTTCCTCACTGAGACGCGAAGTCCATGGATGGGTACGGTGGTAGAGGCTGAGTTCCAGGTCTCGTACATCACCTCGTCGATGGAGTTAAGTACTCTCGCGCTGCCAGAGTGGTAGGAGGCCAGCTTCGTTGTACACTTGGGCTTGGGGTACACCCCTCGTCAGGCCTAGCTCCAGGCGGAGCGCGTGGCACTCTACCCGAGACATTTTTTCCACAGCCATCTTAGGGAGGTCGTGGAGGGCAGGGGCACTGAAGAGGAGGCGGGAGCGTACCACGTTTTGTATGATAGGAATCAAGGTTTCCTTGCGTTGGCTTCATTTCTACCGACGGATGGCTCTGAGGAGATTTAGGGCCCGTCGGGCACTGAGGCAGACTTACTGAAAGGTGCTTGTTCCACCGTCCGTCGCACTGGAAAATAATCCCTAGGTGATGGAGGCCGCGGGTTTCACAGCCGTGCCGTAGACCGTGATTTGGTTCCAGTCCGGGTACTGTCTTCCGTTGTGGCCTATGCCGTGGACCTGCCCGCTCGGGGCAGGCAGTATACATACCCAGGCCCGATCTGACGCCTTGACCAGACGCGATCTAATTGGGGTAACCCAACCTAACCTTCGAGCTTCAAGTCAGGTCAGACTACCACTCAACTCGTGTGCATCAATTTGCACCTACAAGCATACGTGTCGGGTATATGTGTACACCACGTCCGTTCGGACCTCAACCCTATCGACGGTCCGGAACTGTTCATACATAAACGTAGGAGACGGTGTCCAAAGGATGCCAGAGCAGTGACGATACCCGGAGGAAGCTGATATATCACACAAATACAGTGATGCCCAAGTCACTTCAGGTCCTGAGGTGAACAGCGGTCGGGGCACATTACTCAGAGTGGATGAAGCCTTTCCTAACCTCTGCGGCGCGGCGAGGGTTCCAACAGCCACCACGGCAGGCCCCCGACCGTCAGCCGAGGCAAGCCTCAACCCCTTACCGTGGCCCCCAGCCATGGCAGTAACCTCCCCAGTGAGCAGCTTAACCTCACGAGCTCAGGCGAGGCTCATTCTGTCGACCCCGTGATTACGAAGCCCTCGCGCCATCACTATACTACCCAGGAGGCTTTCATGATTTGTAGTGATGCTACCTAAGAAGGGGAACGTATCTTGTATAAAGCCCCGCGGTTCCTTTGTGGCCCGCGAGCACTTCCGGCCAGACTTCATAAGGGGTCTTTTATATATTTACATATAGGGGCCCAGAGTTCTTTTTGGTCAGTAATCTTTTAGAGCCCCACCATTCTTTTGGGGTCGGAGTTTTCTTGGGGCCAGAGTTCCAGGCTTTCCTTTGGTGGGGCGGGTTCCTATAGGGGTCTGGGGATACTTTGGAGGCCTGGATTCCTCTACTATGGAGCTCGGTTCCTTGGGATTCCCCTGTGGAGGCCGATTTTTTCTTTAAACTAGAGTTCCCCTTGAGGCCCGGAGTTTATCTAAGGGTTGTGATTTCTCCAGAGTGTCGGAGTTCTTCTATGAGTCGGGGTTCTTTTAAAAGCCAGGGTTCCTTTGTGGTCGTGGTTATCTTGGGACTGGGGTTCTCTTGGGGTCCAGGGTTTCCAGAGTTTCTTAGTGGTTGGGTTCCTTTGTGGTCTGGGTTCTTTACAGTCTAGAGCTCATCCTTCGGGGTCGGGGGGTCATCCTTCGGTCTGCGTCCTCTGCTGTCGTTCTGCCCCAGGTTGGCTCCTCCGGTTTCCGAAGGCCAGGTGGCCAATGGAAACAAACGATTTGGGCAGATTGGGAGATACGTTCATTTCTTCCTTCGCCTGCCTCACTGACAGGCAAGCCAAAACAAATTTAATAATAGTAATAATAATAATAATAATAATAATAATAATAATAATAATAATAATAATAATAATAATAATAATAATAATAATAATAATAATAATAATAATAATAATAACAATAATAATAATAAATAATAAAAACAACAACAACATTAATAATAATAATAATAATGATAATAAATAATAAAAAACAACAACAATAATAATAATAATAATAATAATAATAATAATATAAAGACCTTCTGGGAGCGTTGTGTGTGTGTGTGTGTGTGTGTGTGTGTGTGTGTGTGTGTGTGTGTGTGTGTGTGTGTGTGTGTGTGTGTTTATTTACCTTCAAATACAAGACTTCACTCAAAAACGAGCTCAATCATACAAACAAAACTAACTATTCACCCAATTATATATAGATCTCTGTCCAAATAAATTGTAATATGGACGAAAAAAAAATACAATGCACCCTACACTGTCAGTGTCATACACACATCAATTAGGCCAAGCTCAATATGTGTGCGTGTGCTCGCATTTGCATTTTTTGACGTCAGGTTTTCCAAAAGACAGATTTGGTTGAATAATATAACTGTTTCTGCATTTATGATCTTGATAGTATATTCGACTTTCCTAATTGCAATCTTCTGCGTAAAGTTTAACGTTGAGATACATCTGCCGAATATCGTCTTAATAAAATGAAGATAATGGTTTGCTTTGTATGCGCGACGTTTCCCACGATATGCATATTATCAAGTGATGATAAAGCACAAACAGATACACATGGAAACATCTAATTCGACTCGATGGAGCGGTTGGTAGAGTCTCCGACTGCCACATCGGCTATCCGGGTTCCAATCTTGCCCAGGGCTGAAATAATTTCAGTATCGCTGTGCTTTGAGGCGTTACTCCAACTCTCGTGAGCAGGGAGTTGGGTGTGTGTAAGTGTAAGGTCACAGCATTACCGATAGATCGGCCATACGAGCTCTGAGCTCTCTTCCGGGAGGGAAATAGCTGTCGATTACGAGTCCAACACGTGTTCCAAAGAACAAGGTGAACACACACACACACACACTCACAGTGGAATGACACCAACTGACGAAGTGAATGAGACTACTAATGGATTTTAAAAATTAATAAAGGGCAACTATTTTAAAGTTATGCCTCAAAATATATTTTATTTGTTAAAGCTTCAAGTATCAGAAAATGTAATTAAATAGAAAGGGGGTGACGTTAAAATATGCGATTGCTTCAGGAATCGCTCATTTCCTTACGTTCTACACAATGAAATTAATAGAATTACATACATGACTTACCATAAGTAACACAACATATAATAAATAACTAAACAATTCTGACCAGACGGAGGACAACACAATACACTATTAAGGTCCACTGTTTACCCAGTCAGCATGTAATAATTAGAAGTGACGAAATTATTGCCACATGATGTATTCAAGTAAGAAACACTTATGTGAGAAAATATATACTTTATATTATAGAGGTGGTGTTACACATGCACAACTGCCTATATGGGGAGTGGGTGTATAGAATACACACCATGTTTTAATGAAGAATTATAACTGGAACTAAGTAACATGTTCTTCCTAACAAAATGTATATCCAGTCTTGAAAATTTCAACTATATACAGTGGGTCCCCTATGAGTGAAGTGATATTTTGTAAACAAAAAACTGCATTTGAGAAGCAATAATTATAACAAATTATTTAGCTATTTCTCATGCCATTCCAACATACAAAAAAAAAAAAAAACTCACATGCACTTCTCACCATATATATATCCTTACCAAGCAGGATTAGGCCGCCGTGGTGATCTACAGAAGCTACACGTCCCTGAAGGGGCCTAGGTGGAGATCCACCTCAGCTGAGTCAATACCGGACGGAAAAAAATCAAACATTCATGCATCATGAATTGAATGCGAATTTCAGTAACAAGTACTAAGGCAAGAAACCCGCATCCCAAAGGCAGCCAGCAACGGTCTCTAAGCCCTCCCATAGATATCCCCATGAAGAAATGTTAACTGTCTGTGATCTTTAAGTATGGAGAAAAGATATATATATATATATATATATATATATATATATATATATATATATATATATATATATATATATATATATATATATATATATACTTTCCTGAAGAAGGTTATAACTATTAGCCGACATACAGAAGTTATACTTTCTTCTAAGTTTCTGTTTATTCCGACTTTGGGTTCTTAGTTATTATTTTTACAAATGTACCAATACATTTTGTCCAAGTGATATATATATATATATATATATATATATATATATATATACACATATATATATAAATATATATATATATATATATATATATATATACACATGAAGTGAAGGCAGTTAAGATGATGAGAGCAGGTAAAGCACCTGGGATGGATGGATGTCATGCAGAATGTCTGAAAAAGTAGGTACAGTAATGGTGGACTGGCTGAAGAAGTTATTTAATGTTTGTTTAAGAGAGGGTAGAGTGCCGGGGGACTGGAGGAGTGCATGTATAGTTCCAATTTACAAGGGAAAAGGGGACAAGTGTGAGTGTACTAGTTTCAGAGGGATCAGCTTGTTAAGTGTAGTTAGGAAGGCTAATGGGAGGGTCTTGATTGAGAGGAATAGGAAAAGAACAGAGGGAGTAATTGGTGAGGAATGGTGTGGGTTTAGGGCAGGTAGGGGTTGCGTAGATCAGATTTTTGTGGTAAGACAGATATGTGAATAATCTATAGGAAAAAGTAAGGATGTTTTATGGGCTTTTATGGATCTGGAAAAGGCTTATGACAGGGTAAACAGTAAGCCACTGTGGGAAGTATTGTGGGTTTAGGGCAGGTAGGGGTTGCGTAGATCAGATTTTTGTGGTAAGACGGATATGTGAAAAAGCTATAGGAAAAAGTAAAGATGTTTTTTGGGCTTTTATGGATCTGGAAAAGGCTTATGACAGGGTAGACAGGAAGGCACTGTGGGAGATATTGCAGATTTATGGGATAGGAGGAAAGCTGTTAAGAGCAGTCAAGAGTTTTTACGAGAGTAGTAGAGCTTGTATTAGGATTAGAAATGGAGAGAGTGAGTGGTTCGAGGTAAAGGTGGGACTTCGTCAGGGATGCGTTATGTCCCCCTGGTGATGAGATGTACAAGGGATGAAAGTGGCAGCAGACTGGAAGTGAGTATTAAGGGAGAGAAACTGGAGGAAGTGGATATTTTTTGATACGTGGGTGCGAATGTGGTAGGAAAGGGAGGAGTGGAGGTTGAGGTAAAATGTAGATTGAGAGAAGCGAGTAAATGCCTTGGGGGATTAAAATGTGTAATGAGAAATAGACGTTTGGGAATGGATGCTAAGAGGAGACTGTATGAAGGAGTGATTGTGCCGACAGCACTGTATGGGGCAGAAACATGGAACATAAGAGAGGAAGAGAGGAATAGTTTGAATGTGTTTGAGATGAGGTGCCTGAGAAGTATGATAGGGGTTACTAGGCTGGGTAGAGTGAGAAATGAGGAGGTGAGGAGGAGAACGGGGGTGGAAAGGGAGTTGGGAGATAGGATTGATGAAAGAGTATTGGGATGGTTTGGACACGAGGAAAGAATGAGTGAAGAAAGACTAGTAAAAGGTCGTGTGGAAGGCAGAGGAGGAAAGAGTGAACATGAGGGGGCGACCCAGGGTAAGATGGATGGATGGGGTAAAAGGGGCATTGGAAAAAAGGGGAATGTCTGCTGAGGAGGGACGGGAGAAGAGAGAAGATAGGGGTGAATAGAGAATGGTTGTGTATGGATGACGCTGTGATGCATGTGAGTGGGAGTGGTGGGGATGGGGGTGAGAGTATGTGTGAGAAATAAATTGACACAGCCCAAAAGGATTTCTCCCCGTCTTCTCCTTTTCTGCATGAGGGGACGAAGAGGGGGGGTTTGCCGATTTAATGAAGCGGCCTTGCTGTGGATGTGCTGTGTCCTGCGACACTGCTTCTGACCTAGGGCAGTGGGCAAGATGCAGGGATGACCCATCGTCCAGGAGATGCCAAGATAAGAGGGAGGGAAGAAGGTAGAGGAGAGTGGAGAATGTTAGGGATGAAATGGGTGGTAGTGGTATTTATGACTTTGTTTTTTGGCTACCTCCCTTATAAGGGGGAAAAAGCCTTTGGTATATGTATGTACGTGTATATATATATATATATATATATATATATATATATATATATACATACATATATGTATATATATGTATAGACATATATATATATATATATATATATATATGTATATATGTATATATGTATATATTTATATATATATATATTTATATATATTTATATATATATATATTTATATATATATACATATATATATATACATACATATATGTATATATATGTATAGACATATATATATACATATATATATATATATATGTATATATATATATATATATATGTGTGTGTGTGTGTGTGTGTGTGTGTGTGTGTGTGTGTGTGTGTGTGTGTGTGTGTGTAATGATCATTTGTTGGTAAAGAGATCTTGATGTTGGACACATATTGGAGACCGAGTGCCAGCTCATAAGGACCGCACTTCTAGTGGAAGTGAGGGTGGTTGGGCCTTGAGGGCAGACAACGGGGAGAAGATCCTCTCTGACGCCCGTCGTCCAAGTACTCATCTCTCCGTCTTCTCCCTTTTCCTCATGTTCTTATTTCTCTCTTCTTACTTTTCCCACTTTTCCTCTTTTCACTTCCTTGCCCATCCCTTCTTCCTTCGCTCCAATTCTCCTCTCTTCGACCTTACCTTCTAATCTTCCTCCTCCGTCCTTCTTCCTCTTCTCCTCCCCTCCTCTTCCTAACCTTCCACTTACTCCTCCTCCTCTTTGCCCTCCTTTCCCACCTACACCGCTTCCCTCACATTCTCCCCTCTTCCTTCCTCCTCTCAATCTTCTCTTCTCCTTCCGCTTCTCCTTCTCCTCTTCCTTCGCTTTTTCTTTATTCCTGTTTCTGGCTGCCGTCACATGATTAATTTAGACGATATTTATCAGACGCTTAATCTGATGATGTCAGTCTGGTGTACGGTATCAAGCACGCGCTTGCGTGTGTGTGTGTGTGTGTGTGTGTGTGTGTGTGTGTGTGTGTGTGTGTGTGTGTGTGTGTGTGTGTGTGTGTGTGTGTGTGTGTGTGTGTGTGTGCGTAGACCTCCTGTTTGTGAAAATTTATACCCAATGGGCCTACAGCAAAATTAGATGAGAAACTAATACACATGAATGGATGACGGATATATTGAAAATGAGATAAAGATAAAAAGAGGGCTTTATGTTCGAATGACCAAGTATAATGAAATGGCTAGACTGGTTAAAAAGAACACACGTAGAGCAAAACGTAACTACGAAATTAAGACTGCTAGATCTAACCCCAATGATTTTTTCACCTCTAAAGAACCAAAAATAAGAAAAAGATAAGTCCAATTAAATCCGACAAAGATGTCTTGATAAATATAGAGAAAAAAACTGAGCGAGGCATTCAATGAATATTTTCTCTCAGTATTTACAAGAGAGATTAGATATGGTATCTGATTCCAACCAGATATTCAGTGAAGATGAGATATACTAACTAGGACCAGCATTAGCGAGGAAGATGTAGTCAAATAGATAGACCTAAAGCTATAAAATCCCCGGGTCCAGACAAAAAAATTCCGAAAGTGCTAAATGAGTGCAAATTTTAAATCTGTTAGGAGTTAACGGAAGTTTTTAGTAAGTCTGCAAACACTGAATTTGTGCCTATTTCTAGGGGGCAAGCAAATGATGTTCCTGTATCTAAAAGGGTGATAAATATTCTAAGTGCAGCTACAAACCAATTAGTTTGATGTCGGTTACACATGAAATGCTGGAATCATGAATAGCAAATAAATCTGATTCGTGATTCACAACATGGGTTCACCAAGGGTAGGTATTATGTAACTAATATTTTATCCTTTTACACTAATGTCTCCAAGGCGGCAGATAAAATCACGGCCCATGGCATAGAAATGTCTGAATGGATTAGAGCATGAGTTAGTAACAGAAAACAGCGGTTCACCATTAATGGTATAAAATCCAAATAGGGTCTGACACAAGTGGAGTTCCCCAGGGTTCGGTTTTGGATCCCTTATTGTTAATTTTGTATATAAACGACGTGGACATTGGGATTAATAATGATGTTACTAAGTATGCGGATGACACTAAAATAGGACGCCATATTAATTCGGAGGAAGATGCTGGGATATTACAGGAGGATCTTAATAAATTGTTTGCATGGTCGGAGAAATGGCAAATGGACTTCAGTATCTCAAAGTGCAGTGTGTTAGATGTAGGACTACACAACCCAGTCAATTGGTATAGTTTAGATAACCCCATGTTAAAAAGAAAAACAGAATGTGAAAAGGACTTACGAGTGTTAGTGAGTCTGGACCTTAAATCCAGGAACCAGTGCATTAGTGCCAGGAATAGGGCTGAGAAGGCATTAGGATTTATTGCTTGGACTGTTACAAAAATGCAAAGGTAATCATTAAGCTCTGTCTGGCAATAGACCCATCCTTTACTATGTGGTACATTTTTGGTCTCCGTCCTACTGAGTATATATTAATTCACTAGAATCAGTACAGAGAAGAATGACCAAAATTATACAAGAACTTAGAAATCTATTATATAAAGACGGACTTAGGCACCATAATTGCACTTTCTGGAAAGACGAAGAGTGCGGGCTGATCTAATAGAGGTATTCAAATAGGCCAATAGCTTTAACAAGGGTAACGCAGACAAGGTCATCATTTTGAGACCGCGGGGTAGGACTCGTAGTAATGGATTCAAATTGGAAAATTTTAGTTTCAGAAGGAAATAGTCAAGAACTGGTTTACCAGCAATGGTTAATGAATGGAACAGATTTAGTAACCATGTAGCGAGCGATGAAAAAGTGGATTGTTTTAAGAGATTAGATAATTTTATGAATAGGGATGACAGGTGATGAGGTACATGGAACTGCCTAGTGTAGGCCTTATGGTCTCTTGCAGTCTCCCATTCATATGTTCTTATCTTCTTTTTTCCTCTTTTTCCATTTCCTCCCTTCCCTAGTCTTCGTTCTCTTTTTTCCATAACTTCCTTTTTCCTCTCCTCCCCCTTCCTCCTCTTCTTCCTTCCCTTTTCTCATCCTCTTCCTCCATCTCTTATTCCTCTTCAGTTTCTCCTCATACCCCCATTCTGTTCTTCATGCTCCTCATCCTTCTCTTCTCATATGAGGTAATAACCGCATAAACGGTGCGGTCAGTATTTCAGGTCCCTATACGGACCAGTCACCCACCCATTTTTTAATAATTGAAGACGATTCTCAGTTTTTATTCATCGTTATCATTGTTATTACCATTGTTATCATTACTATAATCATTATCATTATTACTATTTTTATCAAGAATGCTTATGATTTTTATTATTCATTGTTTCGTCTTTCTGCTACCCCCATCTTTACTAGTACTTCTGACTCCACCTCTTCGGTGCGATATTACCCCCTATGATAGAAGCGCTGGTTACTGCAGAAAAAAATCTTCCTATCCTTCTTTTCCTCATTCCTTTCCTCTTCCTTCTTTTCTTATCTCCCTCCCTTCCCTCCTCTCCCCTTCTTTCTCCTCTTCCCCTTCCTCCTTGTACAGGGTATTGATAATCAATATTTTAGTATTTTAATGACACCCCTAATTATAAGAATCACGTAGTATTCTTTTATGAATAAAGACTAGTTTCCGTTAAAAAATGAGTGCTGATATATTTTAACTTGTATTGTCCCTCCTTCCTACTGTCCACCTCAAATCTCTCCATTACCTCCACAACTTCGTTTCTCTGTCGTAAGATTGTCCCCAAGGATAGAAATGCTAGTTGCATCTCACAAAATAATAAACACCCAACACTCATCTTCCCACCCCGCACCCCACCTTTACCCTCCTCTTCCTCTCTCCTCATCCACCTTTCACCGTCCAATTATTTTTTCCAATCACTTGGATATTTCATTTTGTAATTATTGATATCATACGATTTCATTAAATTTATTAAGTTACGTGTAGCTTGTCAGTGGCAGTTGTTCTACATTAATATAATTATATATATATATATATATATATATATATATATATATATATATATATATATATATATATATATATATTTGTTATTTTTCTTATAACTCTGAATAGTACTTCGACAAGGTTTGTTTGAGTACTCGATTAAGTATTTACAAGTGGCGAGCTGAGAATAGTGGGAGTGTGTACTCCCGTAGATTTGAACAAATAAAGACAAAGACACGGTTGGTTGAATGGTATGTGAAGTTTCTTCAACAAGCTCTGATGCATTCTCACGTTCTCGGCCTCCACAGACAGAATATATTTGCGATTGCATCTTTCTGGGTCTGAGATTTGCAAAACACTTTAAAGAAATTGTATAATTCATCTGATGGCCGTTGCTTGGTATAAGATGCACTTGTCGTCGATGACAGTTGCGTTGCGTAGGTTTAAACCCCACCAAGCCTGAGGCAAGAAAAAGAATGTATATAACATTTGGCAACACTGTTTAGACTTGCCCGTAGGCAAGACGCCCAAACTCCTTGCCCTGTCACGTAGGCTGTCGAGTTTATATATATTCAGTATAGAACATGGTAAAGATGTAGAAAAATGTAAATTTGGATAGCTGCAGAAGACATTGGGAAGGTA
>NC_134810.1:18176841-18346841 GCF_046742065.1 Oratosquilla oratoria | reverse complement strand
TGTGTGTGTGTGATTCACCATGGTCTTGGATCACGTGTTGGATTCGCGGTCGATAGTTATTAACCTCCCGGATGAGAACTCAGAGCTCGTATGACCGATCTATGGATAATAATGTGGCCTTACACGCACACACACCCTCAACTCCCCGCCCATGGGAGTTGGAGTAACAACCCGTAGCGCAGCGATATTGAAATTATTTCAGCCCTGGGCGGGATTCGAACCCAGACCGCTGTAGTGGCAAGAACTCTAACCACCGCGCCACGAGGTTTTGTGTGTGTGTAATATCTTTGCAAGGAACATAAGTCTGACAGGGTACAAACATACGTAGTGATTATGTCAAATGCCTTCCTACCAGTGCCAATTGTTTGTGTCTGTCCTGGGGGATTCAAACTCGGGTCACTCACTCGTGAAGCAAGAACGGTGCTCCTGAGCCAGCAGGGGCACCTAATGAAGGGCTAGACTGATGATGGGATCGTGAGGCTGGAGTCTTTGAGATGCTGAGACCGATGAAGAGACCGACACATTTATCTTTATTTACTTTTTTTATTTTAATATATTTATTTTACTATTTTATTTATATATTATCATGTTCTTTAGGAACGCATCTCTAGCTGCTTTCATGTTTACTCCCGCTCTGTATATAATTACTGCGAACTTTTCCCTCTCGAGCAATATAGTTTATGACTTTTCTTGGCCTCTCTCGACCTTCGTACGGGCTCTCACACTTTAAACATCGTTAAGCCCCCAACAGGTCTTTTGACGACCTCGTTAACGACTTGCATCTCGAGGGTACCAACTATATTCTCCCCTTAGTGGCATCATGCTTTGACGTAACTCCATCAAGTACATTTCTTTCTCTTCTTAATCATCCGACTCTTCTTCAGCTCACTCTTGAACTAGATGCCTTTTCTATTTCTATTTTCCTAGTTTATGTATGTTTCTAGTCGTAGTGGTGACGTTAGGTGGTAGAGCTAATGTTCGTGATTTTAACCCAGTACCTGGAATTAATTCTTACTACTTTTGTTTGTTAACCAAACGATTTCATTCAGATGCGGAAAAAATGTGTCTTAGAAAGAAGGGTATTCGTCAGTCATGTGCTTGCAAGCACCATTTGTATCGCTTGAATGTATTTTTAAGTGTTTATATATATATATATATATATATATATATATATATATATATATATATATATATATATATATATGCGTAAATTTCCACACTAAGCACTTACATCGACATTTTCAGGGTACAGATTAAAAAGATTACAATTGCATTTCAATATACATCTGCATTGAGGACAGGGGAGCCAAAATAAGTAAATGAATAAAATAAAATTAAATAGAATAGGTTGGGGAGATGTGAGGCTAAAAGAATTTAAAGACACGCCCACTAATCTGATGAACACGTGCATGTGTGTCTGTATGTACATATGTATGTTTGTATGTATGTAAGAGTGTATGTCCATGTGTAGCTACATATAGTTTGATAGAGTAGGGGAAATGCCTTCAAATCCTCTTAGCTCGATTCAGTCCCCTTTCTCCCTTCTCCCCTCTCCTCATTGTGGACGCTTATGTAAATTATAATAATATCATTACTCTGTACCCTCAACATGGCAGTATTGGACGAAAGAGTTTGGTGTCCATCTCAATTTTTATGTTTCCAGTTCGTACTTTGCAACAACCACGGTTCAAGTTATTCTTGTTTTATGAATGCATGTACACGTGTGTGTGTGTGTGTGTGTGTGTGTATGTATGTATGTATGTATATGTATGCGCGTGTGTGTTTATTCTAGAACCACGACTCATTTGTTGCTGTACATATACATGCATGTATATCTTCTTCATTTTACAGAAAGTATACTAGGTGATAATTTGAATGTATATCGTATATCTTGTGGTAGTTCAGGGTGTATAAAATTCGTCCAAAATGGAATCTCTCCAAATAAATCTGTTGATATCAGAACGAATCTGAAGGAATTTGAACTGATTTCATGTCAAAATAAATAAAAAGTGGGGAACTTGACTTGGTATGTGGTAAGTGGCTCAGCAAGAAAAGACTTGAATCTTTAGTCGTTTCGCAAAATTCTCGTTTTCTTATTGTCACGTAAACTGCGTGGCTTTCCAAACCGCCCCTCCCCCCCCCACCCGTCCCCAGCTCCAGCAGCAGCGTTTCTCTTGCTTTTTACATGTCTCAAACGTTTTTTTTTTTTTTTTTCGTGTGGTGTTTCGCTCGCGTTATGCTCTGCCTCACTCGAATAGGTTTCTTGCCCTCCCGTCTAATGGGTAATCATCCGCAGGCATTGTTGTCTGTATGACCTCCTGAACTTTTCTCCTCTCCCTCTCTCTCTGTCTCTCTCTCCCCACCACACACACCATTATATGTGTATATATATATATATATGTGTGTGTGTGTGTGTGTGTGTGTGTGTGCGCGCGCGCGCATACATGTATTGGGGGTCGCATTTACTAGTGAATGGAGTGGAGGTTGAAGTGAATTATACAGTAAAGGAGGTAAGATAATGTCGGGGGGGGAAGTGAAAACGGTTACGCAGAATAGGTAACAACTGGGGATGATTGCAAAGGAAAGGTTGCATGGGAGTGTAATAGAGAGGCAACTGCAGATAGATATGTCAGGAAAAGCATCATGTCTTTATTGGTACATTTTTTTTTGCTTTTTCGTTGTGTAAATAAGCACAACGCCTTCGTCTTCACTTGGTGCTTTTCTTGACATGTTTGATTTAAACATGTTTTGGTATAAAACAGAGAAATTCAGGTGTGCAGAAAAATAACCCTAATGTGTTTGAGATGGATTTTTTTTTTTTCTTTAATAGGGCAGGTATTAATGAAAATGGAGAGCGAAAAATACGGAGATGAAGCGGAGGACGGAATTGTTGGATAAGGTATATCAAAGCGTACTGAAATGCTTCAGGCATAAGGAAAGAATGAGTGAAGAAAATCTAGCAAAAAAGACTAGAAAGCAGGACTGAATGGATGGAGTTTGAGGGGGAGACCAAGAACGAAGTGCATAGACGAAATATCTCCCAAGGAAGAGATAATGAAAAGAAGAGTAAATGGATCAAGAGAAGACGGGGCCGGGGAGGGGGGGGGGGGTTCTTGTCACCCATGTAAATTCGGCGCGGAGGAGGTCAACCTGCCCCGGCGGTCGGGCCTTACATTGGAGGAACTGTGCGGTGCTGTATTGCCTTCGACCTGGGCAGTGTGGCGGGATTCAGGGATGACCCTTCGTCTACGAGGTGCTGAGATGGGAAGGGCGTTGATTTTTTTTTTTTATGTGAGTGTAGGGTGGATGTGGGTTAAGTGTATGCTAGACTCAACACGCCCATTATAAGGAGAAAACTCTTAAGTATGTATATGTTTATATACACATGTATATATATATATATATACACATGTATATATATATATATATACACAGACACAGACACCATAAATCGTGTGCCGGCTTGCAGTGCAGCTATTTTTATTTATTTTTTGCGCTGGGCGGGGTTCGAACTAGGATCTGTGTGTGTGTGTATATATATATATATATATATATATATATATATATATATATATATATATATATATATATTATATATATGAGTATAAAATTACATGGATATATACATAAATATGCATTCAAATACACACACACGCGCACACACGGCTTACCGGTGCAGTGGTACCGTCCGCAATCGCTAATCCAGTGGTCTGAGTTCGATTCCCACCCAGGGTTGAAAAAAAAAATCGTCACTGCACTGCGAGCCGGCACTCCAACTTTCGTGGGTTAGGAGTTAGGTGGGTCTGTGTGTAAGATCATATATGATTTATGAGCTCTCATCCGGGAGGTTTCATGGGTTCATCACGTGATCCAAGACAATGATGAATCACATACACACACACTATATATATATATATATATATATATATATATATATATATATATTATGTGTGTGTTATTCACCATGGCCTTGGATTACGTGTTGGACTCGTGATCGACAGCTATTTCCCTCCCGGAAGAGAGTTCAGAGGATATACTGTATAATCGATCTATGGGTAATGGTGTGACCTTACACGCACATACACACACCCAACTCGCCCACGAGAGTTGGAGTAACGACTCGCAGTCGCTAATCCAGTGGTCTGAGTTCGATTCCCACCCAGGGTTGGAAAAAAAAATCGTCACTGCACTGCGAGCCGGCACTCCAACTTTCGTGGGTTAGGAGTTAGGTGTGTGTGTGTGTGTGTGTGTGTGTGTAAGATCATATATGATTTATGAGCTCTCATCCGGGAGGTTTCATGGGTTCATCACGTGATCCAAGACAATGATGAATCACATACACACTATATATATATTATATATATATATATATATATATATATATATATATATATATATTATGTGTGTGTTATTCACCATGGCCTTGGATTACGTGTTGGACTCGTGATCGACAGCTATTTCCCTCCCGGAAGAGAGTTCAGAGGATATACTGTATAATCGATCTATGGGTAATGGTGTGACCTTACACGCACATACACACACCCAACTCCACGCCCACGAGAGTTGGAGTAACGACTCGCAGCGCAGCGATACTGAAATTATTTCAGCCCTGGGCGGGAATTCGAATCCGGACCGTCGTAGTGGTGACCGCGATCGCTACCACTGCGCCGTCAAGTGTGTGTGTGTGTGTGTGTGTGTGTGTGTGTAGGTAGGTAGTAGATAGACAAATATGTAATACATGTATGTCTGCGCACGTGTGTGCGTCTATGCACACGTGTTTGTGCATGTGACCTTTTTCTTTTTTGTCGGGAATGAACCTGCCCGACTCGCCTGAGTGCGTTGTGCCCCTAACTTCCAACCTCACCCTACCTTCTTTCTCCCTCCCTCCCTCCCTTCCCCGAGTCTTTTCTCTCTTTTACAGATTCCCTTTAGGGTCTCCCACTCTGTTGTTGATATCACTGAGGCTTCTTTCACTCCACTCTGGTATTATGTGGGGTCATCAGGGCTTCGTAACCTTCCTTTGTGTACAGATGCGGCCTCCCCTCCTGGGACGCCGCCCGTCCCCTCCGTCTGCTAATGTTACCCTACTCTTCCTCCCTAGTAGGTAACCTTCCTCTTTCTAAGCAGTCTCTCTCTCTCTCTCTCTCTCTCTCTCTCTCTCTCTCTCTCTCTCTCTCTCTCTCTCTCTCTCTCTCTCTCTCTCTCTCTCTCTCTCTTTTGCACCTCACCTACAATTTTTGTCAGTCACTGCAATCACCTCTTCTTCCCTTTGTCTTCGCAATGTCTGGGCTTCTACGTACGTTGGGAAATGCATGGCTCCCAGTATGGCATCAGTGGTACTCGTTGCTATTTTTAAATTTCGGCTCAAATATAAAGCGTACTCGAATCAAGTATCTATTTATATTTATCGTTTCTAGAAGTCGAATTTTGCGAGGATTCTGCTTTAAATACGGATGAAATTAAGGACACTATGTGAACGTATAATATATTTGTTATTGGTAAACTACAGTGGACCTTTTTGGAGCACTTTTTTCGTGCGTAGTTTTGCCCTCCTAAGTGAATACGCAATATCACCGATCTGAACGTCATTGTTCTGTTCTGCAATTCCCTATGCGTAGTTGTAACCTTCCATTGCGTATATCGTAACAATACAATGTCAACCTACTTGTGGTTTTCGCGCGCTTGAGTGCACACACACGCACACATGTGCACATACAACGGTTCGACGGTGCAGTCGTACCGCTCCCGACTGCTAATTCAGCTCAACTCTGGTGGGCAAAGGGTTATGTGTGTATGTAAGGTGCATTACCCATAGGTCGGGCCATATCTGATCTCTGAGCTCTCATGTGGAAAGGTAATAGCTGCCGATCACGAGTCCAACACGTGATCTAAGACAAGACCTTGTTGGTGGTGAATTAGAGAGAGAGAGAGAGAGAGAGGCGTACATGAAGTCACTCACGTGCAGCGTCTTGCTCGATTCGCCTTGCTGAACTGGCCACGACTCGCAAGTTTGTCTCGGGTGGGAAGAAGGGGAGGATGTCCTTAGCCACAACAAGGCCTTGAAAGTTCCAAAACAAGTCTCCAGCATTCGCATTTTTTTTTTCTCTCTCTCTCTGGGTGGAACGAGTTTCGCGTAGGTTCTGTTCTAACATTTGTCGTTTTCTAGCACCTTCTGAGGGAAATATGACGTCATGTCGCTTGCTGGTGGTCAGTGCAACGAAACTCGTCGTAATCCTGTGAGGAGTTATCGACTGCTTAAGTTTTATGAAAACATTGCTATAGGAACTTCAGTGGCACCTCTACGGCTCAGAGTCTCACAACACTCTTTGACACCTGGAAGTTAATCTTCAGTCATAAGGAGATACTAATCCACGTGGTCACCGATACTTGGCTGTAGAATTTCGCCATTAATTCTAATAAGCAAATTGTGCACGTTTTTACCATTATGTAAGTTTGAGGTAAAAATATTTATGAGCCTCTTGTGTGATATGTGTTGTGGTTATGTATACGTGGTTTCAGATGTATATTAAAGCCTTCAAATGTATGCACTATATCCATTTACGATAAACCTCGTTTTGTATGTCTTTATATTTATTTTGACTAACACACACACACACACACACGAGCGCGCACGCACAAAATGCATGTGTGGGCCGTGGTGCGGTACCTCAGTCATTGTTTATTTGGAAGCTGGATTTGGTATCACACCAAATTCACCACGGAGAGCTTGATATCTTGCACAGTGTGTTTGTGCTTCTGTCGAATGTTGGTCTCCATTTGTGTGTAATGAACCCGCAAATGCGCGGACTGGACGGGAGGGGTGGGGTGCCTGTTTGTGTGTGTGTGTATGTGGGGGTTGTATCGAGGTTCTGTTTATATATTTTTTCATAACATAGTTACATCGCAGTCATTCTCAACTGAATAGAATAGTATAGTGGTAGGGAGACCCGATTGCAAATTGGAACAAAAATTGTCCTTTGATTGCAAACGTTTTAAGGATGGCCAAACTATATACCTGGCTATTAATATATATATATATATATATATATATATATATATATATATATATATATATATATATATACATATATATATATATATATATATATATATGCAATAAAAACACTAGAAACATTTTTCACAAATATTTCTTCTTTGTACTAACACTGAAGATGTAAATATAAGAAAGCTCTGCTTTGTTAGTCTATCGTTCCTTGTTTTCCTTGTGGCTACTCCTGCATATATATATATATAATATATATATATATATATATATATATATATATATATATATATATATGTGTGTGTGTGTGTGTGTATTACATATGACGATAACTATATTTTTGGAGTTTCTGTAATGATCTC
Source organism: Oratosquilla oratoria (assembly GCF_046742065.1). NCBI lineage: Eukaryota > Metazoa > Arthropoda > Malacostraca > Stomatopoda > Squillidae > Oratosquilla > Oratosquilla oratoria. The sequence continues at coordinate 18,339,476 of NC_134810.1, read as the reverse complement.
TTCCATGTTTTCCGTATCACCCAAGAATTGCCCAAATGTCTTTCAAAGTTATTTGGTGTCAAATTGACACAGTCAATATTAGTGCCATTATTCCATTATTGTCAATATTCTTTATGTACGAATCCCATAATTGCCTCATACACGATATAAATCTGTCAGGAAAATATTACGTATTTAGAAAAATTGATAACCGTGCTAGGTTAGTGTTTGATATTTTAGAATAATCTTTAAGACTTCTTCAGAGTAAAGAAGTCCTGGTAAGGAAGAAACGTCAGTGAATAAAATTGCAACCGTATTCTGTGTGGACCTCACCACCCTATCTGTCACTCATGCACCAATCTATAAACCTCTGAATGATCTTGAAAACTCAGGAATAATCATAAATGTCAATGTAAAAAAGGATTGATAATATCAATATTGTTTTTTAAATAATGATACCTTTAGAACTCTTTGTGCATTTTTTTTCCTAATCCGCTTTCTTATTAATCTCTCGGACTCATGTTCTGTTACGAGTGGTTGGAAATCTATTTATTTGATTAAGCTGAACAAGGGTTAATGAACTTCAGTTTGTGTTCAGAGAACGAGTTCATGGTTGTGTGTTGTTCTCACGTATTAGTATCATTCACAATCTCAAGACTGACCAAAGATTTCCGCAGATAATATTATTTTTATATATGAAAAAATGGTGTAAAATTTGATGAACGCAGTGACGTTGGCAAATACGAAATTTTCGATAAAATGTATCGTATTTCATTCCTTTTTTTTAATATACGTACAAATAATATAGTCACATGTCTGTTCACACGAATTAAATTTTCTGAGACAATTTTATACATTAAACGCATTCACTGTAATATGTAATTCATATTTTTGTTTCGATTAGCATCAGGTCGCTTCTTATGTATGATCCAAACCCATTTGAAATCACTGAATCCATTCTTATCTCTCTCTTTGATTGGATCTATACAACCGTTTACGAATGAACGTTTGACAAGATATTTTATGGCTCAAAACACATGAATTTGATCTATTCTACCAATTCTGTCCTTTGTCTTGGCAAATCTGATCATGTAATGGCGCGTAATAATCGGAATTTAACCCTTTTGGTGGCAAATAGAACAAATGTATTAATGGTCAGTAGTTGTTGAAGGATTACTGAGGTGTCTGAGGAACGGTCATAGAAACATTTTTTTGCACAAGATTAAAATTTCGTATTACTATTATTATTATCATAATTATGATTATTATTGTTGTTTTTATCATTATTATTGTTATTATTACTAATATCATTATCATTATTATTGTTATTATTACTAATATCATTATCATTATTGTTATTATTATTACTATTATTATTATTATTATTATTATTACTAATATCATGGTATTGAAAATGACTTGTACACCGAGTAAAACCATTTTTTGCGAAGCATTGCTGTTCGTTCTCGTTAAGTAATGATGACTTCATGAAAAAAAAATTAAGTACATCCAACTTGTGCAAATTACCAAAACAATAATTATGTTCTCAAAGGTACATTTGAATGAAAATGTTGCTGTTGTTTGGCTTAAATACGAAGATTAAATTGTGGAATGGTGTAACCGAAAATGCATAAATACCATATGATATGCGCTGGCAAAAATGCATTAACTTGATATAACAAGTTTTGTGTGAAAATCGTAAACGTTTTATTCCTTCACGGGTCCCTTCACGTCGTCCGATCAACCCCCCCCCCTCCCCGTGTAATGAACCGCAGAGACAAATAAGATCACTTTTCGCAGGAATAGAACATCAAATATCATTTCCCTTGGTACCGAAGGGGTTTTCAGTCGCCTCGCGTCCCTTTCCCTTGACGAAAGTCCTGATGGTCAACAGGGCTCTTCGCATACCCGCTCACCACCTGCCTTTCTTTCTGCCCAACAGGAGAGACCCTCCCGCTGACGGAAGACCTGATGGTCAACACGGATACGGGTCAAGTGCAAGGCTTCTTCGTGTACTTGTACGATGAGCCACGGCTTCGGGAGGACATGCGACCAGTAAACCGCCCTCTCAACCTGCAGTACCACATCAGGAACGTTTCGGTGTTTCTGGGAATCCCCTACGCGAGACCACCCATCCTAGAGGGAAGGTTTAAGGTGAGTGTTTCATGTGAGTCAGAGAATCTCTCCTGCAGAAGCATTGGGTCGTTGCCACCTGCCCTCCGGAGGCGACTGGAGAATGTCTCCTTCCCCGGGGGTAGCCTACGCTTGAGTAGAGAAGATGGGTATTCAGTTACCAGAAGTGATTACCGGAAGCCAGTTCTTATGAAGGGGTGCTACTGGTGTTATTGGGGTTAATTAGGTTAACTTTGATCGGCTTATGATGTACACAATACCATAATGACACAAGTAAGTACAGTCGCCTCTACCTCCAAGTGCAACAGTGGCAGATGTCTTCGATGGATCTGTAGTCTACATATATTTAGAGATCGTAAATTCACAACGTCAATGAGTCTTTTAAGACCTCGTAGACGCATCTGTGTCGTAAATATCCAGTGTAAACAAACAGGCTTCGTACAGTTTCGCAGACGCTGAGGGAGCTGGGAGGGGGAAGTGAAGCTTTGTGCAGTTGGGGTTACTGTATTGGAGCGAGCCAGGCACGGACTGCGGCAGCGTTATTATTTATGTTTTTTTTTTTTTTTTTTTTTTTTTTTTTGGGGGGGGGGGGGGGGGGGCTGGTTGTGGTTGCCTGCTCCGACCAGGGTTGAAGAGGGAATGAAAATCCGTGGCACCCTGTTCTTGTTCCGAGGTGCCGGCCAATCGCACAGTGCCACGAGACTCACCCAATTTGCCTTCCCTCCTTAGGATGGAGAGTGCTTGGAGCTCAATGCTTTTGTTCCTCTTTTGTTTCGAATCTTTTACCCTTTTGTTGACTTTTAGCTGCATAGTTTGTTTTGTTGATGCTTTTGATGGGATTTCGTGGTTGATCATAAAGAAATCTGATGTGAATAGAATGCAGTATTTAAGAATGGGATGGGTTTATGGTTGTGTAAAAATTAAAGAAAACGCTCACACACACACACACACACACGGTACATTACGTAGCAAAAGAAAACAATGAAATTACAGGTAATAGGCAAAGCTGTTTTCGATGGATTTCGTTGGGTTTTCACATCAATAGGATCTTGGAGAAGGTAATGGTTGAGGGAGAAATAGGTCAAGCAGACGAAAAATAAACAAAAAAAGTACATAAAATGAAAAATAAAGTAAATAAATATAGGTTGCCGATGATGGATTTTATTATTTAACGTCTATTGATTTACCTATTTAAGTTCATCCTCTCCTTTTGCAAAAATTTAGTACTTTTTCGAGAACAAATCGCATATAGATTCAGCCATAGCATAGACTTAAGTTCCCAAAACCTATTTTCTATTATTGGAGAAAGAAGGAATTGAAAGACAAAATGAAATAAAATGGACAAAGGTGTAGGTAGATAATTTGAAATAGACTCTTTTTTTTTGGGGGGGGGAGGGAGGGAGGTAGCTTCCCAACCATCCTCGGTCCGGATTGGAAACATAGTGCAGCTCTTTTATCTCCACATGTCGCCCTTATCTGTGGGTTATCTTATCGCTATCGGAGATTATGGGCTTGTACACTTAGATGTCCCTGGCAATTCAGGAAACGAAGGGAATGCGGTGGTGGAGGCCGTGCCCTCTTTCTATGAATACATAAGTAAAATAATGAATAAAATGGGGTCATGTCGTACCTTGATGTATTTTTTTCTTCTTAAGGCAGAGAGGAATTAATTGTTATTACCGTTATTATTTATGATCAATATTAGGGATTACTCTTAGCACTATTATGGATTACTGTTTAGGTCAGTAGTGAGGATCAGGATACATGATCGTTACTCTTTGCACTCATGGAGACAATTGTCATCGTTAATTATAATGATAAGATAATGAATCTGATCGAAGCAGAGTATCAGGCAACTCTTCTACTAACTGTGGTGAGGGAATTTCCAATACGCACATGAACGCGCGTGCTCACCCACGGTCTCTCTCTCTCTCTCTCTCTCTCTCTCTCTCACACACACACACACACACACACACACACACACACACACACACCTGATCTAACCCAACCAAACCAAACCTAATATATCTAACGTGATCACCCATCTAACCAATGTAACCTAGCCTAGTCAAAATCACGATTTTGGTGACATGTTTCTTTGTTATTTTCCCATTCATGGTTTCGTCAGGAAGCTTTAACTCGTTCTCTTCCCTAAACTTAATAAAATGGTCTGTTTTCTGTGTACGTCACACATACACACACCACACACACACATACATACACACACACTTGACGAAACAAGTGTGTGCAAAAACAATACACGAATTTAAGGATAAATTAAACATGGCGAGATACAGAGACGGGACACCACGAACATTGCTCCCCTTCCCGTAAAATACAACTAGGTAAACTAGGTTAGTATACACACACACACACACACACACACACACACACGCACGCACGCACGCACGCACACACACACACACACATGCACGCACAAATGTGAACACCTTTTATTTTTCGTCTTGGTTCCTTTGAATTTCTTTGTCTTTTTTATTGGCATTTTTACTTCCTCTGTGTTACTGAGGGGCAAATGATCCTTTACTTGTGTCGAACGTGTTCTCCAGTGACGAGGGCCGACTTGACGTCAAGGCACCGATTATTCTGAAGTTCCCCATAAACAAAGAAGAAAGACGCAAAATGTGGCCAAATGTAACTTTATGTTAATGCACAATTGTTGATGTTCTTGATAACACACAGACACATGTGTCCCCATGCAGGCGCGAGCGCACACACACACAAACACACACACACACACACACACACACACACACACACACACACACACACACACTACGGAGGTCCGAGTTCGAATCCTGCCCAGGGCTGAAATAATTTCAGTATCGCTGCCCTGCGGGTTGTTACTCCAACTCTAGTAGGCGGGGAGTTGGTGGTGTGTGTGCGTGTAAGGTTACAGCATTACCCATAGATCGGTCATATATGAGCTCTGAGCTCTATTCCGGGAAGGAAATAGATACACACAATCGATGGCGCGGTGGTAGCGATCGCGGCCGCCACTACGGCGTTCCAGGTTAGAATCCCTTCCAGGCGCTGAAATAAATTCAGTATTGCTGCGCTGAGTCGTTACTCCAGCTCTCGTGGGCGGGGAATTGGGTCTGTGTTTGCGTGTAAGGTCACAGCATTACCCAGAGATCGGTCATATATGAGCGCTCTTCTGGGAGGGTAAAGGCTGTCGATCATGAGTTCAACACATGATCCAAGACCATGGTGAATCACACACCTTTCGTGTGTGTTCCATATTACAGTGTCTGGGTCATTTGGGTGGTGGACGAGGATGTGATCGATCGTCCCAACTGGTTGGCTCAGAATTTACCCTGTGAAGCCACAGAGTTGGTCGGGCAAACTCACCTCGGGGAATCCATCATGAAGGGCGACGGAAGGGGAAGGGGAAGGAGGAGGACGGTACCTTAGAACCAATATTTTCCTCATGACCATCGCACGCGCGCGTGTGTGTGTGTTTCAACTTTTAAGCGTTTTGTTTCCAATGAAAATATTGTGAGATATTATATCGAAGACAGTGACTGGGAAGCGTGGGTTGTGAAGAATCTTAGACATATTCTATAGTGGGCGTATGCACCGGGGAGGAGGGATTGGGGGTGGTGGAGGCCGTGCCCTCTTCTTTCTTATTATTATCCAAAATGTCCCTTTGCATGTAAAAAAAAAAATACTTTCTTTTTTTGGGGGGAGGGTTTCTCTACCCTTTTGAAAGTGAAAATATCACAGTTCTATGGATATGGGGGGGTTAGGCTTGGGGAGGGGGATATAGGATATCAAATTCCATACGTATATCCTATGAGCCTTGGAGGAGAGGGGAGGGTGTGGGCGAATTGCAGGACCTTCTGCAAAATCGACGACGACAATGGGAAGGAGTTACATTCTTCGTTTCCCTTCTGCCTCGACTTCGCCATCGTCATTTCACAAAATAGGACGATACTACAAACATGTCAACAATATAACATTAATAAATGTTTAACTATTCTTAGTCTGGCATTCAGTTTCTCCACATCTGACATAAAGGTAGTGAGGTTTGGTAGAAAAAACGAAAGATCGTGACCGAAGTCGTTTGCACTCGAACGAACTCACAGCAATTGACGAGAATCGGTTCAGTGTGCAGCAGCCTTTGCTGCAAACAAACAAACAAACAAGTTTTCGTCCTGCGATAATGTCACGTGATCATTCGAATTTCATTCGAAGGATTGTTGCTCCACTATCGACGGGGATGCCACGGACATGGACGGAATAGCCCAGCCGCCGACAAGAAGAATAAAGGTGGTGGGGGGAAATGTGCCGCTCAGCACGGAAGGGTTTTTAGAAGTTGTCCTTTGTTCGCGCAACGACAGGAATGCCGTATTGGAACAGCGACTCGATTTTATTATTATTATTGTTGTTATTTTTGCTTCAGCTCCCAGTAGTAGGCGTTACGCCTATCAATGGCGGAGTTTGTTATTGTTTATTATTATTATATCATCACATTATTATTATTATTGTTATTATTATCATTATCATTATTATTAATTATTATTATTATTGCTGTTGTTATTAGGCCTATTATTATTATCATTATTTATAAATTTTGGTGCACTTGTATAGTCTCCCTCTCCACCCTTGAGAAAGTGAGAGATTGTTGTTGTTTTGGACTGTAGTTTTTAAGTGTTTCTATCCACAAAAGAGAGAGAGAGAGAGAGAGAGAGAGAGGGGGGGGGGTCACAGACCGTGACGAAGAACCATCAAGGTGGTTGAACCTCACGTTTCGTGTTTCAGATCCACCGCGATGCATGTTTTATACGCATTTCTGGGAGGGTGGAAGGGTACCTGGTTGCACTAATGGTTAATCGTTAACACGCCTGGCTTTATTCAAGGGCAACAAAGGCACACGCGCGAAAGCTGCAATTGTATTAAGCTGGTGGACGTTTAACGACGATTTATATGAAGCACTCGTTGTAATCATGGGGATTGTTTTTTTTTTCTCTCTCATTTCCGAGCTTACTTTGTCGAGTATTAAATTTGAACATGTCAGATGTCATTGAGTTTTTTACATTTTTTCCTTTATATTTATTCATCGTCTTGGTAAAATGTTTCACCGATATTTCAAGCACAACTGTGATATTGATTTTTTCATGTAATTGTTCCCAGCTAGATGGTAATTGAAAGGGTTAAGAGTTGATCGTTTAGGCATTTCCATGTGGGTAATTTTCATAACAGGACGAGAGCAGCCAAGGGCATTCACGGCCTTAAACAACCGAGTTCCGATAAAGGCTATCATGCCTAGCTACCTCTCAGAGCGGATAACGGCTGAGAAAGTTCAATTAAGTATAATTAAGTAGAACAGGTTAATAATTTAAGATATAAAATAGATAAGTAAAGAAATAGGTAAAGAAATTGGGTTAAATAGATTGGATGATATCTCGTTGTTGGCGAAGGAGGGAAAGCTACCGACCATGTCAGCAGATGGTGCCTCTTGCATTGCACCACCTTCGCAGCTGGTGACTGGGGAAGATGGTAAGGGATAGGGGTGTGAGGGTGTGTGCACATGCTCCTCCATAATACGAGGGTGTAGAGAGGAGGGGGAGGAGGAGGAGGAAGGAGTTAGAACAGTTGTGGGAGTTTGGACTTTGGTAGTGGACAGGAAGCCAGGTGGTCGGGTGGGTGGGAGGTTAGCACGTTGGGGGGAGGGGGAGGGGGGTTGTGGTTGCTTGGGGGGTATGGAAACGTAATGGGAGGAAGGGGAGGGATAGGAGTGGGTTCAAAGGTGAGTGTGATCAGTGGTGAAGGGTGAGTGAAGGTAGGGTGGATGGGGTGTTTATCGGGAAGGGGCGCAATGGATGGGTGGGTGGTGTAGGAGTAGAGAATACATTGAGAGTCGTAGAGAAACAGGGAAATCAAAAGCGATGAAATGGGGAGGGTTGCAGAGGGGAGAACTGGGGACGGTTGGGGACCTAGACAACGGAGACATGGTACGGTGGCTACCGGGAGGGAGAGGTAAGGGGAGGGGGGGTAAGGGGTGTGTGTGTTGGTAGGTTCGATGCGGTCCGGTCCTGTCTGGTACCACCCTGAACACGGGATACGACGACGACGACGTCACTTACAACCATTTCTTTTGTCACTCAGCGCGTAATCGAAATTGTATGAATACAACAGCAGGAGCGGAAAATGTATTAGCGTAGTTGTGGTATGCTCTGGATTATGTTACAATGTCCGTAGCAGTGCAACAGTCACTGCAGTAGGAAAAGCGACAGTGAGTTGTCACGTTCATCAACCGGGACTGTGTATCATTCTTCTGTAAAATTCGATTTTATACGATATTGTTATCATTATTATCATCATTACTATTAGTATTGAAATTGACGTTGTTGATGTTGTGGTTTTATTACTCTTATTTCATTATAACCACTATATATAAATGTACACCTATCACATATTTGTGGGGGGCTTTGATAAGCCGTATCCGGGTCCTGGTTGGGGTGGGGGGTTGATAAGTGAGCATTATCATGGCTTCGGTGCAAATCCCCCATGTTGGTTTGTGACACCTTCACCATGAGCTGAATAAAAATCGCCCGGTGTCAGGCAAAAGAATTTCGTTGTTGAGAGGGAGGGAGGGGGAGAGAGAGAGAGAGAGAGAGAGAGAGAGAGAGAGAGAGAGAGAGAGAGAGAGAGAGAGAGAGAGGTGGGGGGCGGGGGACTTAACCCCCACCCCGCTCTTACAAAAACCAGCGCCCTCTCGTGAGTCTACGCTCGACCGGCAGTGCTCTTCAAGTAAGGCGCCAGTGCATGGTCAGTTGCCTCGGGGGTGGGGGTGATTTCCTTTCAGCCTGAGAAGGATCGTCCCTCCCGTTGGAGAAACAGTCGTCACGGTTACTGCTCTCTGGTCGTCCTTTAGCTTACGGGCCCAATCTTGACGGTGTTCGATGGTGGCGTCAACAGAAGCGTGCTGGTCTCATATTCATTTACTTGTGGGTTCAAATCTTTAATTCCCAGCAGTGAATGCTACCTTCCCCAGCAATCCCTAAAGGGCATAATCGGGCAAAGGTGATTGCTTCAGCCGCAGCTATTCAGCGCCTCCTGGCGTAGACTCTTCACCATTTAATACGTTGATTGAATATATTGACTATATATTCACCAAATATATTGACCCTACATTATCAATGACATTTCAAAATAATGTACCACTTTACTGCTAGTCACGGCCTCTGCATTTTTTCAGGCTGTCGCTAAGTGATTTTATTAATCTCGTGGAAACAGGAAAGCTTTGCTATCACGTCAATCTTCATCGCCCCCCCCCCCCGTGAGAATTCTATGGTCTACGCCCAATGGTCCTTTCCCGTACATCATTGGCCGGTCCTGTATCTCATGCAATCATGCACTCTTTTGTATGTTTGCATGATTGGTGCAATTCACTTAATAGGTCACTTCCCTAGTTCAGAATCACTGAACTAAGATAAACGATGCTAAGCTAAACCAAGCTAATCTAACCTAACTTCCTTTGGCGTGATGTCTACATCCATTATGACCCGTGGAATGTATGGAAGCGACCACAACATAACGTCATTCACCCGGACGTATCACCACCACGGTGGCGGACAGCCTACTTCCGTTGGCGACACCGGGCGTGGTGTCCAGTGACGGGTCGGCGTTGATAGCGTCCTTCCAACCCACCCCACGGAGCGCCACGCCCGTTTCCATTCCTTTCTCTCTCTCTCTCTCTCTATTGTACTACTTTTAACTCGCTCATTCCAGTCAGCTTTTTCCTACTAAACACACACACAGTGACCACAAGGATCACTGTTATGAGCTTCTGTATCAGCAGACATTTTTATTCAGCTGAAGGAAACCCTCACAGGGTTATCCTCTCTCTACTCTCCTCCAAACCCCTTCTGTATATGTAACATTCGTTCCTATTGTTCTTCCAAGAGCGATGCCATTTTCACTTTTTAATCAGATGTTCTCAGGGTCGTTTCCTCTCGTGATTACAGCCTTTTATTTCGCCCCCGTGCCAACAACAACAACAACAACACCCACAGTCACTCTGCCATCACTGCTTTCCAGTGTTGCCTTTTATTTATTCATCTTGTTTTATTTACTCGTACTTTCTTTTATCTTATTGTATTTTTATTTATTTATTTACTTATTTTGCTTTTTTGGGGTTGCATTCCCATCTTTTTGCAAGACAACTGTGGCGCTGCAACACACATACACACGACACGACGACGCAGTGGTAGCGTTCGCAACAGCTACTACAGCGGTCTGAGTTCGAATACCTCCCAGGGCTGAAATAATTTCAGTATCGCTGCGCTGCGAGTCGTTGCTCCAACTCTCGTTGGGGGTGCGTGTAAGGTCACAGCATTACCCATAGATCGGTCATATATGACCTCTGAGCTCTCTTCCGGGAGGGTAATAGTTGTCGATGACGAGTCCAACACGTGATCCAAGACCATGGTGAAATACACACACACACATCCCCTTCCCTAAATGGGTGCCACAGATCTGGGGGGAAATATAATGAAAAATAAGATCAAATAGAATGGCTAAGCAATAAACAGGTGAACAGGAAAGTATTCGTTGCCAATGTTGTAAGCTGCAAACAGGTTTCAAATATGTACGGCCTACACGCTATTTGCAGTGATAAAAAACGGGGTGTAGGGAGTACAGCGGACAAGCGGGAGTGACTGTGGCGTGTACCTACGTTTTGCATGTCCAATCTCTGCACTGGCATAAAAATGCATTCGGCTTACCCAAGCATAAATCCTGCATGGATTCCTGGATACAGCCGTATACTTAGGCTCCAAAATCCATGTCAAGACATGTTCAAGCTCTGTCTATCCATCTATCCGATATACGAAGTAGCCGGTCAATGCTTGTAGCCATCATCTATCCACTCCACACCCATTTGTTCCCCTTCTCATCTTAGCTCCTTGTGGATGAAGGCCCATCCCTGGCCCCCGCCCACTGCCCGGGCCAGAAGCAATGCGGCAAGACACAGCACCTGCACACCAGGGCCCGACAGCCTAAGTTGCTTTACCACCACCGCTTCATTTCCATGGCGATCCTCCCTCCTCGTCCCCTCACGCGTAAATAGAGAAGACGAGGGGAAATTCCTTTGGGCTATGTCAATGTATCATCCATTTACACTCACACCTATCTATTGCTATATCTATCTACTGTGTGTGTGTGTGTATATATATGATATATACACACACTGGCTGTTAATATGCTATATATATATATATATATATATTCATTTATTAACAATCAAAATGCACTTTAATTCTAAGCCATCAAAGGCCAGCATGCTGAAATTGAAATGTGGTACTGCTGTACCACATTTCAATTTCAGCATGCTGGCCTTTGATGGCTTAAAATTAAAGTGCACTGTGGTTGTTAAAATGTATCTCTAATCACTGGGACCCATTCAGTGTTGTTCACACACACACACACACACACACATATATATATATATATATATATATATATATATATATATATATATACACACACACACACTGAACCAGTTTAATAATGCACTGTATCATGTTTTCCCGAGCCATTTAGCCCTTCCAGTAAATCTCGCTCTTGGCCTTCGTTGATTGAAGGGCGCGTCCCTTTTGCACGCCCACTCGAGCGCGTTTTTTTTTTTTTCCCGGCGAGCTATAGGCCCCTCGCTTCCGAGGAGGTACGGGGGGGGGGGGGATGAACTAAATCGCCCGACGACAGCCAGGAATTCATCGCGATAGGTATATCATGATAACCGTGGGAGGTATATTCGTACTAAGAGAGTAACTAAGGAAGAATACAAGTCCCAGCAAGCTCTAGGTGTTTTAGGTAATTACTATGGAATGTGTAACTGCAAAAATATAATAATAATAATACATATAATAGATAAATAAAATGTATACAAGTAGATAAATAAAATACAATATAGATAAACAAATAAACAGGTGAATAGTCAAATAAACGCATAATTAATCAATCACATATCATCGATAAGAAACAGAATGATAAGGTTTATTCTAGAGGTGCGTCACGCCGAGCGACGTTTCCTAAAAGCTCGATGTCCGCGCTAATCGAGATCGCAGGGAGGGATGACGTCATTGCAGCCGTACAGTGGCGTATTGTATGGCTGGTGTGGCTCCCGCCAGACGATTGTACGAATATTGCTGGGCATAATAAAGTGCCTTTCTATATCAACACTTATTTTTGCACATTTATTAACTGATGCCTTGTATTTCCTGTTCTCCCTAAATAGTCTTTATATTTGTCATATTTTTTCTTTATTTGTTCATATTGAACAGCAGTAGTCCATTTAATTCTGAATTTCCTAATTCACACTCTTTTCTTGTAAGTCTTAAAAGCATCACATCCCAGATTGGTGTTTCAAATCTTCAATGATTGTATTACCAATTGTATTATTGTACATTAATTCTTAAACCTTCATTGAACTCCTTTAAATTAACTAAATCCAGAACCTTAACCAGAAGGACTCCGACCATCAATTGAACAGTAACCTGATGTGGCGTACGCCATAATAAAGACTAGTCTTGTGCGCGACGATGCGGGGTGTGTTGGGAACCTGAGAGGTCTGAACACCTGTGAGTTCGATAGGGTTTGTATACGTTTTCTACTTCGTGAGTGGAGACCATTTGCTCCATGCGGATGATTAAAATGCCATTGATTATTTGAACTTCCCAATCTACACAACACAATAACTCTCTACGCCAAATCCTGGGCGACAAAATACCACTACCTCTGCCATCTCTCCACAGCTTCTGAAAACTGAACTGTTAACCAAACAACAGGTACTCTTAACTAACTAAATCAACTCATGAGATATTATATAACGCACGGCAAGGGCGCAAGATTGTCCTTCAGGGAAGAAACGCTGGTCAATTACAGCTCAAAACAACCAATAACAACTAAATGAAATCGCCAACCATCCACACAGCACAACAAAATTCGTAAGACTGTAGGAGGTTCGAAATGTGTACTTGAAGATTATAACAGAATCTATTTTGTTAACGTTTTCTTCTTCTTGTCTTGAATTTTCTTTTTTATTATTTTTTCTTCTTTATCGTTCCTTTTTTTTCTTTTTCGTTTAGATCTTCCACTTATGTTTCTTTCTTTTTGTTTTTCTCTTTTTTTTTTCCTCTTTTCCTTCTTCAGAAGTACGTACAAGTCTGCCCTGCGGCGACGTGTGGCTGTGGGGGCAATTGTCCACAAAACCGCGGACGAGGAGCCCTCTCCGAAGAGGAACCGCCCCCACCCCCCAAATCCCAACCGGACTTCGTTCCAGGCACAGAGGGACCTCCCTTGACCAGACCGGCCCTTCACGGGCAGAGACCGTCATAAACGTTCTCCATGATGCGGCTCTCCGCTTAGGGTTCCTCAAGCCTGTACCTCCTCGAGTGTAGGTACAAGTCAGTCATGGTTGGTCGAACTCGAGGATAAATTTTTCGAGGGTGATGTAGGTAGTCGTCGATATGTGGGTGGTGAGGTAAACACAGAGAAATGTTGGAGATTTATTACTAACGTTTCGTCCTCATCAGACTTCTCCAGGGCACTTGCGACTTGCTAGATGAGACCACCCGCTTGCGCGGGATCGGTTTTTGTTGGAGGGGAAGAAGGTCTGTAAAAAAAAATGAAAAGATAGTAGTGTATAAAAGAGGGCTTTTGCCACCGGGCGATCCAAAGCACTTACAATCACATATATATTAACACACCATATATACCAGACGAAGATTGCCACGTTCCTCCGCGGTCTACCTCACTCCTTCCACCCCTCAGTTCAGCTTCGCGAAGCACTAAGCAGCTCACCGTTCGCGGTAATTTGATCAATCCATCTCTATGATTATTGCTCGGATGGGAAGCGATGTACGCTGCTTCTACTATTTTTCTCCTTTCTTTTGTAAGCCCTTTTTGGAGCACCTCTACTCCATCGATATGACAAGAGTGGGGACAGGAAGGAACGCGTAGCTTTGATGGAAGTAGTTACTTTAACGTCCTGCCAAATGCTCTTTCATATCAGCTGGCCTTGGATCCTCCTCCATGTTTGGCGCGGATAGTAACATACAAATTAATTTAGCAATGTAATTATTTTCCTATTATTATTATTATTATTGTATGGCAAAAGAAGGCTTCAGTGGTGTCAAAGTATTTTTTTTTTTTTTTACATGTGTATCTCTAAAATTGGGAAGTTAACATTATTCGACACGAATATTAAAAAACGCTCCTGGTCTTTTGAATTATCTATATATTTGAACTTTTTGTTCCGAATATCGGGACTTTACTCCGATTATTGAAACTTAAATTTCCCTTCATTGACTATGCAATGGTCGAAGTTGGTTCTACCAACTTACATTTTTTTTTATAGGCTTTGGCCCCTTTATACAGTAACGCACAACTTCGCACTCCAAATGTTATACCTGTCTTTGTTTACATATTTCCTGATATATCTATTTTTACTTCCTTTAATGCATTTTCTTTGGCGTATCATTATAGATTATGCTAGGGTATATTTAGCCCCGTTTAACATTGTTCCCCAGCATCCTCCCCTTGCCCTTACTGATACAAAAAGAGCCCCTCTCGCTGCCAAAGGGTCCACGAACAGCTGAATAAAGTAGCCTGGCGAAAACCAGAATAGAAATGGACTAGTGCCACTCAATACGGAAGAGGGAAACATGGAAACGAAGACATCAAATGTCTGCTTCGTCACGCTGTCGTCGGAGCGTCGCTATGTTCCCGTGGGAAGGTTCTCCTCGGAAGATACGGCCGACTGGGTGACGTAACGACGTTGATACTCAGTCGACCAAGGAAGTGATGTGTGGCTTGAAGACTGAAACCCGTACCTCACGAAGGAAAAGCATAGCTGTCTGGTTAACTGTTTATGCTTTGTGATGCACGGATGCCAGTATTTGTTATAGTAGAAAAATAAAAATGCTTTACTTTTTCCGTCACTGTGTTACGCGTACTATCATAAAAATGCTTTACTTTTTCCGTCACTGTGTTACGCGTACTATCCATCGTTCCAACGGATTTTGTTTCCAGAGATGATCTGTTCTTCCAGTGCCAAGTCATCACTTTCCTGTCGATTTTATTTCCATTCGTCAATATATTTCGAACTTTTTATCTCCGGCAAGGATCTTACCACCTCCGTCCTTCCGAAGGAGACAAAATTCTTACGAAGGCCAAGGATGCGAGTCTTTGGTCTGTTTTCCTTCCTCTCCCATACCTTCGCCTTCTCTTACTCGTCTTCGTCTCTCTCCTGAACTCCCCTAGATCTTTCCCTAACTTCTTAGTCCTCCTTTTCATTTCTCCTGTTTCCCAACCTCTTTTTCCACGTGTATGTTGGTCTTGAAATGCGACTTTTGGCAGAGCAACACTCCACGCAGGGCCAAGGCGAAGCGGGTCGCAGTTCAGACGTTGCTCGAGTGCTGTGCCATTACTGTGTCACAACATCCTGCCAGTGTCTTCATGGCGGGTTGTGTTGGCGTAACCACATCGACCGTCCTTGCACGCGTGACTTCTAACCTAAACATTCCTTCAGCTAACCTCCTCTTGTGCAAGGTCATTGTGTGTGTGTTTTTTTTTTCTCTTGTTCCGGTCTACCCTAGTCTCACCCCGCGTTGCAATGCTTCTGACCCAGGCAATGGGTGGGAGTCAGGGATGGCTTTCCATCCTCACGGAGTTAAGATGGAATGGAAAACAAATGGGTGTGGGGTGGGTACACGCTTTGGCTGGGTTACCTGCCTTATAAGGGGGAAGAAGCCTTTTGGTATGTAGACAGAAATATACTGTTTGCATCTGATGAAGTACTCTACAGGGGTAGTGTTTTAGAACTAGAAAAGTATGGATATTTAAGTTGGTCGGGTGAGAATTGTGCCAGTGATGAAGATTAGACCGAAGAGTTCTAAGAATCTATGTTTGGAGATTGGAGGTCTGTTAGAGGTGATCGTCAGTGTGGATATCTGGGATCTAGACGACTTTCATGGTTACCATACATATATTTCTCTCTATTTGGGAATATCTAAGATTGAAGAAATCTCCATTATTTGGAAGAAAAAAAGCTTTTCTGAAATACACAAGAATATTAGAAAATAATTGTTTCCTGGGGAGGGGGGGTGTCTAGGTTTCAGGACTCTTCGCTCCAAATGTTGGAAATTCCCGAATTTTAGAAATTCTCATTGAAGAAAACTACCTGCAGGAGACTAAAAAGAGCTCTGAGAGTCATGGGACCTCAGAACCATGGAGGCCTGATATGTGGTGACCCGAGAGTGAGAAGACCAGGAGCGAGGGGCGTCTATACATGCACCCCGGCACTTCTTCATGGGGAAATTTCCCCATCAGTTGTGTCTGAAGGTGTTACCATGTGGAAGGGCAGTGTCTGTAGCAGCATATCTTAACCAGGGTGTTAGCCTCCTTAAGGGTGCTGAAATCGACTTTAAAGGGTGTTAGAGAAGGCTTCTGCGTGCGTTGTGATATTCTAGGAAGGCGCTATACGTGCATTGCGTACTTCTGTGTGCATTCTTATATTCTTTAGGAAGGCGCTATACTTTGTTAACAATGCCTGCATCCTCGGTAGTTACACGAAAAAAATATTAAATGGACACTATTTAAAATACTTTACACTCTAACTTGGCATTATAATCTCAACGTTGCTTCGAACATTCTAAAGCGTTTAGGATGATGAAGTTCGATAGGATGCAAGGGGTCCTGAGGTCGACAAAGTTTAAGAAAAACTGGTCTAAATGCATGTGGGTCGCTGTCCCTCTTATATGAGGGGTAGCCGAGTCAAAGCACACATCCACACCAAAGGACCCACTTACCCATCCTTCCCAAAGGATAGTGCTGGTAAACTACTGTCTATAACAACAGCACCCTTCCCCATCTCAGCACCTTGAGAGTCAAATGTCGCCAGCCCCCCAACCCCCCTTGTGCGGGGCAAATGCGCTTTACAGGTAGTTAGACACAGCTCATCATAGTCTGACAGCCGAAGCTGGTTCACCCCACCGCTTCACCAGACACCAATCTCCTCCTTCGCATATTTTTCTTCTACGGAGCAGATGCGGGGAACATCCCTTTGGGCCTCTAGATAGTCCATAAGTAATGTGTGGCGGACATGGATAACCGAATAGTTGGACGTTTGTGTGCCGAGGATAGGGGACAAGAACGGCGGATGTTTTTGTATGGACCAGGGTCTGAATCAGAACAGGTTGCTTCACCGTGGAAGGAAAAAAGCAATGTTATGACGTCATGAAAAGGTGTGGCATTCAAGTTGGCATCTCGCGTATCTCCTCATGACGTCATGTCGTTTTCTTTCCGAAGAGAACTGGACTTTCATTGGTTAGACTTTGATACAATCTGCGGGAATGTTCAGAACAGCAGACACATGCAAAACGACATGACGTCAGGTAGAGAAACTTGTCGGCAGATGGAAGACACGGTAAAGGAGCGGATGAGGAAGGAGGGGGAGTGTAAGGTGAAGGTTTGACGCGAGTCACACTCCCACACCTTCTACCTTGGGTCTGGCGGTGTCTGGAAGACTGTAGCGAAAGCTGGTGGTTTAGAATTTCCGTTGGTTTATTTATAGGGCAAGCAAGTGGTTTGGTTGAGATGGCTGGATGGATGTCGGTGGATGTCCCAGGCACGGTTTTACGGTGGAACGTGTGATTATCACAATTTAATGTAGCGCTAAACAATTTATGGAAACTGCAGTTGTATATGAAGATGGGGAGGGAGAAAGGGAATGTTCTGCTCGGTTGGTTGTTTAACGAAGGAAACGCTAACGGGTTATCACACTGGGCTTCCACGGAATTCACCAGTGCCGACAAATGAAAGTTCGTTTGAGTGAAAACGACTTCGATTACAACATTTCATTTTTCAAATCGCCAAATATCAAATCATCTAAATGATGAACTAAGTGAAAATCTATACGAATGTTAGACATACTGTTAAAATGTTCTTGAAGAAGTCTACATTTCTGTAAGCTAAGTCATATTTTATTTATTCAAATGGAGGTTGGAGGTAGGATGTGGGAGGAAAAATATCCCATTGTGATAACCCCTTTAGCGGAGTAAGTGTTGGCCAGTACCAGGCGAGGATTTAAAGTAGGAAGCAAATACTTACATGTCCATTTATTAACATACTTGGTAGGCCTTTGTTACGGAGCAGCCCTAATGTACGAGGCTCACTCCAGGCCTGTCGGGTTCTGCCTCCGACTCCAAGGAGGTTCTCATGTGGCTACGGCGCAGTGGAGTTGAGGAGAGGTTGCTGGACCTGGTGATCCGTGGTTCCAGAGGCAGAGCGAGCTTGCGAGGGTGGACAAGTATGCACAGCTAAAAAGGGGTCTGCAGTGCAGCACTGCACTCAATGGTGCCATGCGGGCAGGTAGATCTGTATTCATTTTGTTTTGTGTGCAAATGCTTATTTGAGGGTCTCATCCTTTTGTGGGTGTGTGTGTTTGTGTCTGTGTGATTACTCGTTGTCTTGAATCATGTGCTTGACCAGTGATCGACAATTCTTACCCTCCCGGATAGACCATCCGATGGTCTCCTTGTCGCCCATCCCCAAAGCCTAGAACACCGCCTCTGCTCAAGAGGTGCAACCACAAGAGGCTGTCTTTCGGTTCCTGGAGCAAGACCAGGACCTCTTTAAACTTTTACTATTTTTTCAACTATTTTTCACAGAGGGGGAAGCTAACAACCGGCGACTGCTCCCCCCCCCACCCGGTGACATGGGAACAACCCCACATTAGTGTACCGGATAACGTCGAGGAATGCCACGTTGCAGATCCGAGTTCGTGCCCCACCTAGAGTATGAAGGTTTTGTAAAAGAGGAGGCCGTTACAGTCCCTCTCGAGCAAGGGGATAGGTGTGGGTTATGTGTAAGATCACAGCATTACCCATAGGCCGGACTACAAACGATCTCTGAGCTCTCATCCAGGAGGCAAATAGCTGCCCATCACGAGTCTACCACGTGATCCAAAGACCCGGGTGAATACCGGCTGTCGTGGGGTCGCGGTGAAAGAAAATCAAGGTAACGATTAACTAATGAAACAGGAATCAAAACAGTTCTACTTTGTTATTTTTGCACTTATTGCTGAACTACACATTTTGTTTTATCTATAAAATGTACATTTCTATTTTATAGCATCTTTCGAAACTTTAGGACAAAAAATGTCACTGTGGATGTAGATCATATTTCGTCATACTTTTCGAATCTATCCGGGGGGATAGATGGATAAAGAAGAAATAGAAGTTAAAGTGATCAGTATTCTTCTCTGAATGGAGCTTGATATCCAATTATAGAAGAATGCGGCGTGACCCTGATCCAAACGGGTGTCAGTGAAGTCCCTAAATTATCGAAAACATAATACTTCATACGAGGACTAGGTGCAGGATTTTTTTTTTTTTTTTTTTTGTAAACTTTATGGTCCAAATCCAGAATATACAGTATGTATGCAATATATATATATATATATATATATATGTATATATATATATATATATATATATATATATATATATATATATATATATATATATATATATATATATATATATATATGCATGCGCCACTGCAGTCGAAATCCTCAACATGTAAACATCTTGGCGCTGTGACGTCACGTCTTGCCCCGAGTCGGGGTCAGCCGGACGTGCCCAACCGATGAATCGTCCACCTGCACTCGCTTAGTCAGTCGCCCTTGTGTAGCTCAGGTGAATAGTATTTTCCCCCGATCGTCTATCATTTCCAAGAAAAACAGCATCCGTGTGGGTTCCGTGTCCACTTCGGTTGGGATTGAATATGTTTTTTTCTTGTTTTCACATCAGAGCAAGCGCGTGCTTCACTTATTGTGATTATACGTATTGTGCTGAGTTGTTTACATCCTTGATGGTATATAAGGGAGCGTCCATGACCGACATTGTAATGTCATGGCTCTCTTTAGCTTGCCTTCGCATTTACTGTAGAACTCGACGTGTTTAGGAATGACCAATTCGTTAAGTGGCCCACCATGTTCACGGGAATATATTAGTCGAGTCGCCGACAATACTGTTGAGAAGGTGAAACCCTCGGCATTTGCTTCATGTCGTTATAAACTGTTTATATATTCAATAGTTATCCTTGTGACACAGGTTCAAAACGGAAATACAGAATGTATGACGGTTACAGGTAGCAACTGAGAAGACGACAAAAGTAATTTCTCGGTTTCGTATTCCTGGGCATGTGTGGTCATGTCGTTATAAAGTTATCTTTCGTTTCCTGGCATTGTGGGTAGTTAGATTCGACCGAAGTGTCTTTGAGATAACATACCCTAGAAGTCTCGAAAAAACCGTTACGGCTTCATCTTACCAATGTTCATATGTTATCTTAATACATTAATTTTTTTCTCAAACGTTCCGTTCCTTGTTCAAGTGCTGACGCATCAAGTATTGGAGGTGGGCTAGTGGGGGGGGGAACGAACTGGAACATTATTCCTTAATTTGTTCGTTATCTACTTATTTATAAAACTGTCCACTTGTTACTTGTTTTTTATTGATTGATTGACGTAGATATGAACTGCAAGATTAGGTCTGCGTTGTCTACGGAAGATATCTTTGTCGACACACTGAAGGGTGTGATAACGGATGCCTTTGGGTGAAGGTTTTATGTCGTCTTCACCTCCGCACACTGACACACCAGTCTGACATTCACTTGAAGTGATTTTTTCTCTCCACCGTTGATCTTATAAATGAATCATGAGAAGAACATATTTTACTTGTAATTTTCGATTGTGAAGATTTTCTATATTTATCGTACTAGTCCATACTTTTTTTTTTTTTTTTTTTGTCTGAGATGAAATGTTTGAGAAATATGATTGGTGGTGAAAAAAAATGTGGAGGTGAGGCGGTGAACGAAGACGGATATAGCTGACGGTTAGAGTTGATCAAAGGATGTTCATGTGGTTTGGAGACACGGAAAGAGCGAGTGAAGAAAATAGTGTGGAAAGGAGAAGTGGATGGAAACTTGAGAAGGAAACCAAGGATTTGGTAGATGGATGGGGGTGAGCTTTGAATGCATGTGAAATGTCTGTCGAACAGGGAAGAGAGTGCAAAAGATGAAAGTAAGTGGATAGGTAAAGTAATGACAATAGTAAAGTAAATGAGAGATGAGTAGACTGAAAAATAAAAAAGCATAGTGAAATGAAAATCCAAACTTATGTTTGGGAAATTTTTAGCTAATGCATTGGGGCCTACTAGCCATTGCATTTGTATTAGGTCCGACCTAGTCCACATAGGAGGAAAGACCTGAAAAATGAAGCAGAGAAAGAGATAGATCGCATTAGATGAAAGTGGCACTAAAACTACACACAATAACAAATCGTTGTCGTATCCTACGACAAATTTATCTCTGTTTTTTTTATGGACACCGGGGCGAGGAAGTATAAAATGCATTTTTATGAGAGAAAACGAATGCAGAGATCGTATTTATTTTCATAAGTTAAACTGTAAATTTGTAACCACTGATCAAGCTATGATAAACTAAATAAAATAAAATAGAAAACGGGAGGCAAATAGAGACCAGACTCGTATGAGCAGGTTGAAAAAAAATAATAATAAAAAAAGTGAGAGCCTTAAGTAAGCCATAATGAATATAACAGAAACTCAAGTGGAAAGCATAAGACACACTGTACAAAATCACTTGATAATGAATTTCAATGTAAAGATAAACTGAAGAAATATATATGAGACTGAAAAAGATAAATTAAAACGGAATCAGTGACGGGTGCCTGCAAGTGATGATACCGCAAGACAGAATCATGCCCCTACCTGTCTTCAAAGCCCATCAATATCCTCACCTGAGGAAGTGCAGCCTCGAGGGGCTGACACACGGTCTCTGGACCGAACCCAAGACCCTTTTCATTGTATATTTGACATAGAATCACTCCAGTGCTGTAATAAGACACAGACAACAGCCAATACATTCCCAGAAAGACCTGTAGGAGGGCCTGAGGAGTGTTTCGGCCTCTGTGGGGGTGGGGGTATCAAAACAATGAAATTCAAGGCAACAGTGGATTACTATGATAATAAAAGTATCATTCCAAACCTAAAATGAAAAAAAATATGTGGATGATAATGTAACTGTAAATACTATTTTAATGAACAAATTATTGGAGAACTTAGTATATTATTCCCATAAGAAAAAACAATATTCAAAGAAGGTAACTTTATATATTTAGAAATAATATATATATATACATACATATTCGTGGTGTCTTTCCATATTCTAAGTGCCACCATTTCAGTCACAGTGGCAGAAACTGCACAAAAAGAAAAAAGAAAATTAAGGAATATAATGGACCTTTGAATAAATCACTAGAATTAAGATAATTTAAGGGAAGTCTTAAAATATTTTACTCGATATTTGTTACCATTAAATAACTGAAAAACTAATCCTACGAAATTGAAAAGTGAAATAATAAAAATAAAATAAATTAATGAATATGTAATAAATGAGCAAGTAAATTACCGGTATAAGTAAAATACCGGTATGTAGATAAATAATCAAGTGGAGAAATTATATATAAACAGAGATACATTCATACATAGACAGTATAAGTGCATACATTCATATATATGCCTATATACAGGCTAGTTATCATAAATTGAAGAGTAAGAGACGCCGTTTGATAAATGATAGCCAGCATGGTTTCAGACGGAAACATTCTTGCGTGACTAACTTACTCGAATTCTACAACACAGTTATCTCGAATTATGACAAAAGAAACAATATAGATTTAGTATATCTAGACTTTGCAAAAGCTTTTGATACCGTCCCACACGAAAGACTACTTACTAAATTAGCTTTGCATGGAATAAGTGGTAGCCTATTAGGTTGGACTAGTAATTGGTTGAAGGGTCGAAAACAGAGTTGTTTTAAATGGAAAAACTTCTGGATGGAAAAGTGTTGCAAGTGGAGTTCCTCAGGGTTCCGTTCTTGGGCCACTTCTATTCATAGTATATATAAATGATATAGACCATGGACTAAAATCTACTGTTTCCAAATTTGCTGATGATACAAAACTGTGCGGAGTGGGAAATGATCACTCAAACCAATTAGATATTCAAGAAGATTTAGATAAATTACAGCAATGGTCTGAAAAGTGGCTAATGAAATTTAACACAAGTAAATGCAAGGTAATGCACATAGGTAAAAATAACAGTAAGTACGATTAAAAGTTATTTGGAAATTCGTTAACAAAAGTGGATAGTGAAAAAGATCTCGGCGTAATTATCAGTAACGACCTCAAATCATCCAAGCAGTGTATTTCAGCCTCTGAGAAAGCAAATAAGATTCTAGGACTGATTGCGCGATCTTTTGATTTCAAAAGTCCATCACTCATTAACAAGCTATATAAGTCGTTAGTTCGTCCACATTTGGAATATGCTGTTTCCGTATGGTCACCGAATCTCATTAAAGACATTGACAGACTGGAAAAAGTACAACGGCGAGCCACAAAACTGATTCCAAATATCAAAAATAAATCATACGAAAATCGACTTAAGCACATGAATCTGTTTTCCCTAAAAAAGCGTAGACTCAGAGGTGACTTGATACAGGTCTTTAAGATTCTAAAGGGAATTGACAAAATCAAAAGTGACAAAACATTTACATTGAATGAGAATCAGACAAGAAACAATGGTCTCAAACTGTCCGGAAATAGATTCAATTTGGAAGTAGGTAGAAACAACTTTGCCAACCGTGTAGTTAATGAATGGAATAAACTTCCTGCACAGGTAGTGCAATGTAGTTCAGTTCGAAGCTTTAAGAATCATTTAGATAAATACCTAAGATGCTGTAATGATTATGATTTATCTTATATTATTTGTTTTTGTTTTATCATTTGTCTGTCTGATTTTCATTTATTATTAGTTATATGTCAATTTATTATTATTTACTATTTACCTGTTTGTTTATTATTTAACTATACCTATGCATTTATTTATGTATTTTATTTGTTATTTACATTATCATAGTTTTTATTTATTATTTCATTATTAATATGATTTTTTTTTCGCATCCGACCTAGATATGGATCAAAAGGTCTCCTGTCGGCATGCTCCGCCTTTGTAATCCTTTGTAATCTTGACGAGATCTTCCGCTTCGGTGATATAGGGATTGTGTTGTCTCCCGAGACAGAGTATTTTGTTCTGCTGAACAGCGGCTTTTTTATAACGAGATTAACCCTTTGACCTATGTATTGGTTTTATTCTGATGAATAAAATCGCCTAGCGGCAGCAAGATTAACTAAGGTTGAGTGTAGACACAATGTTAATCGAAATGCGTTCTATTTGTCACAGTTGAATAAAACCGCTTGGTGGCAGCCAAAATAAACATATTATTTGTTTATTTGTTTTATCATTTGTCTGTTTATTATTATTTGCTAGATTCTCGTTTATTATTAGTTATATGTCAATTAATTATTATTTGCTATTTACCTGTTTGTTTATTATTTAACTATATGCATTTATTTATTTCATTTATTATTATTTACATTATTATAGTTTTTGTTTATTCATTTATTTATTTACTTATTTATTCATTTATTTATCATTATTATAATTTTTTACGCATCCGACCTAGATATGGACCAAAAGGTCTCCTGTCGGCATGCTTCACCTTTGTAATCCTTTGTAATAAGCACTGTTCCTTCTGCATACCACAATTAGGTAAATGCATATATATATATATACATATATATATATATATATATATATATATATATACGTATATATATATATAAATATAAATATATATATATACTACAATTAAGTACATACAAAACCTCAATATAAGAATACGTAAATCCTCGTGGGGAAGTGGAAAATGAGCACCAAGATTGAAGATAGAATCCTCCGTGTTTTACTCTTCATTCGAAAACAGAGCCAAGCCCACATACAGTGTTGTCGCACACATGTGGCAGCGTTGCATCAGGTTTGAAGATCATTACTTTCCCTTTTGTTGAACGCGCTACTTTTTAGCATCTAAACATATAACAGTCGGAGCAGTCTGTTTTTGAATGATCATGTAGGACATTATTCCACCATGTCTGACAAAAATTAGTAAGGAAAGGGAGTTGATTTAATGTCGACCTTAATAATTGCCTTCGATTGCGAAATCTTCGGACTATCGAGAGTTTGATTTGATTTATCTAATAATATATAAGCTAATAATATTTAGTCTGATTTTTTTCTCTCCTTTTTGAGGTCTGGTCTAGGTCGGTGTGTTTTGGGGACACCCCGGGCCCGCCAGATGAGTTTACCCTTATGCTTATAGTTATATCATACAATCCATGACCGTCGCGCAGAGGATACGAACCACTGCCTATAGACCCAAGACGGTCATGGATTGTATGATTGATGTCGCTGTCCACTAGCGAATTATTCACATAGTTACGATGACGAGAAGCGAGAGAGGGATTCGATCTAGTCCTTACCATTCCCACTGGTGCGATTAGGTGTATTGTAAAAAAGGGGTTTATATGGGTGGCAGTTAGCAACCTCCCCAATCTCGGTAATCAGTTAGATTACGAGTTAGTACACTTTTAGATCGTCTGTGGTCGTGTGGTCAAAGGCGGGTGCTGTGGACTCTCTTGGGTCTATAGGCAGTGGTTCGTATCCTCTGCGCGACGGTCATGGATTATATGATTGATGTCGCTGTCCACTAGCGAATTATTCTTATAGTTATATGTCTATTACAGTAAACCAAATGAGTGTGGGCACCTTCAGTGAAACCGGTTGCACATACCCTATAGCTTACTGTGTGAAGTGCGATAAAGGACAATGCATGAAACACCAGTAGAAAGCAAGGGACGCCCGAGATACTTCTGGAAATGGGTTTCTACTGTTAAGGGGATCGTCCATCAGAAAATCACGAAAAAAAACGAAATTCTGAAAATATTTCCTCTAAAAGTGTTGCTCATAAGCTATCTCGTGGCTGAGTATGGAAGCTGTATCTTGATTTTAACTATCTAAAAAATATATATAATACTGTGGCTGGGTCGTGTGCGCTGCGTACTGCATATTACGTTTTCTGTTGTTACATATACAGTATTTGCTAACGAAAGAAGATGTGTATTTTGCACAATATTTATGCTTTTGTATGATAAATAATAGCATACGATATGGCAACAGGGACCTGACTGCATACCGTACAGTATGAATCGTCCATCAGAAAATCACGAGAAAAAAAAAAACGAAATTCTGAAAATATTTCCTCTAAAACAACCAGTGATGCCATAAAACAGCTTAGGATGGCAGATAAAGATAGTCTGTCACCAAAGATGCATCGCGCCAAGAAAAGGAAAAGTGCACGCATGGAACCTGAGCAATATAACCCTGGTGGATACTAACTGGATTCATCATATAAACCTGTAATTAATCAAAAGCATGCAACAAAGAGTAGGGTGGTGCCTATGATACTCTTTCAACACCATAACATCCATAATGAAAGGGGAACCGTAACCATGAACAAAAAAACTATGACGCTCATTCCTGAAAAACTTGATTTTTGCACATTTAACTTGATTCATATCCAAAACACCTTCACTGATTTTCAACTGCAAATCCTTTTCGGATTCAGCATAATTGGGAGAACATTTGGAGGCAGATTTATGTCCTGTCAAGGACTAGTAGGATTTTTTCATATATGCATTTTTTTTTTTTTTCATCAACTTTAATTTTTTTTTCTCATAAGACTGATCAGAACATAATAATTCTGCCTCCGTTTATTCATCTATCTTAGCCCATTATAAAGACAAAAAATAATCAATATCCAGTCAAAGGTCTATCCTCAATTTCAAAATTTTCAAAAATTACCCCTTGAAAATAGAAAAAAAAAAAATCACAATAAAAAAAGTATAAGCATAAATGACTTGAAAACTCGATGGTATGTTCTCTGAGACAAGATAATTAATAGGAAAAAATCTCAGCCACTTTCACCCCAAACTAAAAAAGTTCGATTTTCTAATGGACAATCCCCTTAAGAAGTCCTCTAAGAAGGAACTGATAGAGAAAGCAAAGTTAGCATCAGTCTTTCGAGTCAAAAACATAAGGAGCTTTACCCGAGTTACCCCACTGCCTGTCTAAATTACAACCCTAAAATATGCTTTGGTGAGGCCATACTAGGTATACTGTATTGATGTTCTAGTGGGTGAAATAAAGTGCAACTTGTGACAAAATGGTAGAAGAGAGAAAATGGGAAGGGAGAATATTAGCTGTGTAGAAAAGTATACAAGAGGGCGAGATGATCCAAGGTAAAAGTAATGATAATGAGGATAATATAAATATTGATTATGATCACTATAACAATTTTAATGATAATAGTTACAACAATTATGATGCTGATAACAATAATGATAATTATAGTGGGATACGGTAAGATGGCTTATGTCACACCATAGATAACATAGGATGAGACAGAAAAAAATAAATGAATAAATAAAAATAAATAATAATAACAGTTATACTGTAATCAGCCAAGCAATTGCAGGAAATTGTTAGAAATATAGTATAACTGTAGTGGGAGACTAACTGAGGAGCGGTAAAGTGGGATGAGCAGAGAAGAGAAGCAAAGATACACAAGCATGACCAGACTACCTGACAAATACAAATGAATTTGACATTATTCACACTTAAATTTCAGTGATGCTATTTCTTAGTTTTTTAATGTAACATGGCAAACTACAGCACAGAAAATGAAAAATATAGGGGAAAAATCTTTGGAAAAGAAACATTGGAAAGAGCTCAGCCAGAGGAAATAGGAAGGCAAAGTGAAGTTTTGTAACTTGGGTATGGAAAAATCAGTCAAGAGTAAGAGGGAGAGAATCTCATAAAAATTACTAGTTTCAGAGGTGTGAGACAGGAAAATTTTATAAAGAAAAGGCATGAAAAGGTGGAGAAACAGAACTACAAATTCGAAAAAGAACTCAAGAAAATCATAAAAGTCCAAGGGCATGAAATAAACTACTAGACAATGCTATTGAATTACAGTACAAACTTTTTAGATTCACATAGATAAATAACTATTTTTTTTTTTTTTACAACTTTCTGTTGGCATGTTTTATAATTGTAACTTTCTAACACTGTAACAAGTGCACAGTAATTTGAAGAAACTTTGAAAATGAGTCTGGTTGGCAAATGTTTAGATCAACCTAAGTTATGATTTGTAAGATTGACAACATGAAAAAAAATATCTGAACTAAGAGTAGTATACCACTTAGTTTTCTTATCTCATTTACTTGTTAAGTAATTCTTTTATCTGGTTTTGTTCCTGTTCTTTTTCTCACAGATTGTTTCTTCTTCCCTTTTATTTTTTCCTTTTTTCATTATTACCAACTAGAATGTTATGAATTATAAAAAAAAAATTTTTACCTTGAACTTTATTGTATTATATCCATCACCGAGTTACTTCTGCTTCATGCTACTGATTTACTCGTAACTTTTTGTCTTCCATTTGTGTAATGCTGTTTTATTACTTTTTTTTTCAGCCTCCTCGTCGTGTTCCTAAATGGTACGCTACATGGCTTGGTGTTGATTTCCAGCCAGCTTGTCCACAAAACCTTAAATACACTGGTGTATCCAATGGCATCCGTAATGGAATCAATGAAGATTGTCTTTATCTCAATATCTACACACCTTCAGTAAGTATTTGATGAAATATTCTATGGATAAATTTTCATTTTCACAAAAATTCTTAATTTTTATGGTATAGCATTGTTTGATTCTGTGAATTTATTAAAAAATAAATTCCTTCACAAATCGCCTGTTTATGAGTAATAATCCCTTCCCTCTTCCAGTGTACAATCTTGGGGAATGTTTGGGAAATAGGGTATTTGGATGAGGGGAGTAGTGTTCTCTTGAGAAACATGTAAAACACCAAAAGTAGGTTCAATATTTAATTTGTGAAAGTGTAAAAGCAGTAATACCATTATATGCTTCATGTTATACATATATATATATAAGATTATATATATATTAGTATAAATGGGCAGTAAGTTTTCTTGTAAACATGTTCGATTGAAGACCAGAGCTAATTCAATATCCACTATCTTCTTAGTGATTTTCTCAATTTTTCTAATAGTTTGTTTTTATTCTTGAGGGGAAGTCAAACACAAGGCTTCCGAGATCCATGATGTTATTGTATCAAAAAACATAACACAAAATATAAAATACAAGCTATCGGTTGATTCAACTGAAAGCTTGTATTTTATATTTTGTGTTATGTTTTTCGATACAATAACATCATGGATCTCGGAAGCCTTGTGTTTGACCTCCCCTCAAGAATCAAACAAACTATTAGAAAAATTGAGAAAATCACTAAGAAGATAGTGGATATATATATATATATATATATACTGTATATATATATATATATATATATATATATATATATATATATATATATATATATATATATATATATATATATATATATATATATGACAGGTTGGGGTTGCATGGATCAGATTTTTGTGGTAAGGCAGATATGTGAGAAAGCTTTAGGAAAAGGCAGGGATGTTTTTGGGGCCTTTATGAATTTGGAAAAGGCTTATGACAAAGTAGACAGGAAGACACTGTGAGAGGTATTGCAGATTTTGAGATAGGAGGAAAGCTGTTAAGAGCATTCAAGAGTCTTTACAAGAATAGTAGAGACTGTTTTAGAATCAGAAATGGAGTGAAAGGTGGGATTTCACCAGGGATGTGCTATGTTGCCTTGGCTGTTCAATTTATACATGGAGTGGTGTGAAAGGTAAACACTAGGATAATGAGTCAGGGATTGGAGATGGTCAAAGAAAATGGAGAAAAATGGGAGATAAGCCAGCTGTTGTTTGCTGATGACACTGCACTTGTGGCAGGATCAGAGGAGATATTAAGGAAGTTAGTGACAGAGTTTGGGAAGGTGTGCAAAAGAAGGAAGTTGAAAATAAATGTGGGTAAAAGTTAGGTGATGAGATGTACAAGGGGAGAATGTGGCAGCAAACTGGAAGTGAGTATTAAGGGAGAGAGACTGGAGGAAGTGGATACTTTTAGATACTTGGGTGTGAATGTGTACAGGAAAGGTAGGATTGGAGGTGGAGGTAGAATGTAGATTGAGAGAAGCAAGTAAATGCCTTGGGGAATTAAGAAGTGTATGAGAAATAGACATTTGGGAATGAGTGCTAAGAGATTGTATGAAGGAGTGATTGTGCCGACAGCATTGTATGGGGCAGAAACATGGAACATACAAGAAGAGAGAAGGAATTTGATTGTGTTTGAGATGAGGTGCCTCAGAAGTATGATAGGAGTTACTAGGCTGGGTAGAGTGAGAAACAAGGAGGTGAGAAGGAGAATGGGGGTGGAAAGGGAGTTGGAAAATAGGGTTGATGAAAGAGTATTGGGATGGTTTAGAAACATGAAAAGAATGAGTGAAAAAAAGATTAGTAAAAGAGGTGTG
The DNA here is from genome assembly GCF_046742065.1 of Oratosquilla oratoria. Classification (NCBI taxonomy): domain Eukaryota; kingdom Metazoa; phylum Arthropoda; class Malacostraca; order Stomatopoda; family Squillidae; genus Oratosquilla; species Oratosquilla oratoria. The sequence goes on along the minus strand of NC_134810.1, from coordinate 18,308,885 downwards.
GAAAGAATAAACATGAGGGGTTGATCAAGGATGAGATGGATGGATGGGGTAAAAGGGGCATTGGGAAAGACGGGAGAAGATAGAAGGTATGGGTGAATGGAGAATGGTTGTGTATGGATGATGCTGTGATGCATGGAAAGGAGGGGGTGGGGGATTGGGGTGGTGAGGGAGTATGTGTGATTGATAAATTGACACAACCCAGAGGGATTTCTCCCAGTCTTCTCTTTTTCTGCATGAGGAGACAGAGAGGAGGGGGTTGCCAATTAAATGAAGTGACCTTGCTGTGGATTTGCTGTCTTGCTGCACTGCTTCTGACCCAGGGCAGTGGGTGAGATGCAGGGATGACCCATGATCCAGGAGGAGCCAAGAAAAGAGGGAGGGAGGGGGTGAATGGGAGTGGAATAGGTGGGAGTGGATTTTATGCCTTTGTTTTTTGGCTACCTCCCTTGTAAGGGGGAAAATAGTCTTTGGTATATGTATTTACCTAGTTGTATTTATGGGAAGGGGAGCTATGCTCGTGGTGTCCCGTCTTCATATCTCATTTTATCTAAACTATTTTTAAATTCATGTATTGTTTTTGCACACACCACTTTCTCATCTAACTTGTTCCTACTGTCTATTACTCTGTGAGGAAAGCTGTTCTTTTTCAGATCTCTTCTATAGCTGTCTTTCTTGATTTTCTTTCCATGCCCTCTTGTATTTCTATCATCCCATTTTATCAGATTCTCTCTATCAATAATTTCTATACCTTTCATGATTCTGTAAATAGCTATCAAATCTCCTCTCTTCTTTGCTCTAGTGTCTGTAGTTCAAGTTTTGCTAGTCTCTCTTCATATGATAGTTCTGAGAGTGTTGGTGCCAATTTTGTAATTGCTCTTTGTATTCTTTCAAGTTTTTTTATACATTTTTTTTTTTTGTACTTGGTGACCACATCATTGCTGCATATTCCAATCTTGGTTTTATCAGAGTGATTAGAATTTTCTTCACCATTTCTTCATCCAGGTATGTAAATGCAACTTTGATTGTTCTTATTAAATTATAAGTTTCTCCAAAAATCTTATTTATATGTTTCTCAGGTGACATTATTCATAACAATGACTCCCAGGTCCTTTTCATTTTCTACTTTTTTTATTCCTTCTTCTGGTGAAAGTTTCCGTGGTATTGATAAGAGAGTATTAGAACATAAATATGATATGAAAACATACAATATGAATAATGCCATTGTTAAACATAGATTCGATACCGGCCACAATGCTGATTGGAATAATTCCAAGATTATAAAATATGAAAACCACACAATGAAACGTAGATGTTTAGAATCGGCGTTTATATCCCTCATAGAAAATATAAATCAGAATAGTGGATTTTTTACAATTAACAAACCATTGGCAATTTTAATTACAAGTAACAAGCAATTTGCGCAAATTGTGAGTACACCATTTTAATGTTTGTTTCTCCCCGCAAGGCTCGGGCTATATAATTAGTAAAATGTTTTTCATCGATGTTATTTCTGAAGAAGCCCTGCTGGGCGAAACGTAAAATATATTGGACTCCCATACTCTGCGTTTGGCCTCTTCCCTACATTCCTTCTTCTCCCAATTTATATGATCCTGTTATTCTGTTTTTGCTTTTTCTAAATTCCATTATACTACACTTTTTAGTGTTGCACTCCATCTCCCACTTCCTACTACATTCCCATACTTCATTTAGATCACTCTGTAGTGACTCACAATCTTCTGTGTTCATTTTTTTTAATAGTTTTGCATCATCTGCAAAGAAGCTCTGAATATAACTTTCAATTTCTTCATCCATATCATTAATATATATAGCAAACATTATTGGGGCCAGGACTGTTCCTTGTGGAACACCGCTTATTATGTCATCCCATTTTGAGTGTTGGTCTCTTATCACTACTCTCATTTTTCTTGCAAAAAGTCTTCCATCCATTTAAGCAGTTTGCCCTGTATTCCTCCTTCAGTTTCTAATTTCTAAAGCAACTTCTTATGTGGTACTCAGCCCATCCATCTCTTTCTTGTATTATATCTATTAGCCTTGAATAGAAACATATTAAATTAGTGACGCATGATCGTCCTTGTCTGAATCCAAATTGCCTTGGATTTAGCACACTGTTTTTTTCTAAATATTTTACCCATTTACTTTTGATAATTCTTTCACAAATTTTTGCTATTGTACTTGTTAGAGAGACTGGTCTATAGTTGGTAGGGTCTTCTTTATTACCTCCTTTATATATAGGTACTATATTTGCTTTTTTCCAATCTTCTGGAACTTTTCCTTCTTTCAAGGAACTGTTTATTATGCTATGTATTTTGTCTGCCAGTTCATTTCTGCATTCTTTCAAAATCCAGTTTGCTGTTTCATCTGGTCCATGCGATTTTCTAACATCAAGATTACTCAAGTGTTTCATTATTTCATTCTTTGTTACTTCAATTTCTTTCATAGGGGGGACTTTCTCTTTCCATTCAATCTCTTCCGGTTGTATATTCTCCCTGTAAACACCGATTTAAAATGGTTGTTCATAATTTCCCACATTTCTATTTCCTCTGTGTATTCAACTCCTCCTTGTCTTAATTTCTCCAAGTCTTGTTTGTTTTTCAGTTTGTTTACAAATCTGTAAAATAGTTTTGGTTTATCTTTGCATTTTTCTATGACGTCTTTTTCATATTTTCTCTTTTCCTCTCTGCATGCTTGTACATATTCATTTCTATAACAAGTATATATTTTCCATTTTTCAGGTCTTTTGTTTTTTTCCATTTGGTCCAAGCTTTGTCTCTTTTGTCTTTTAACTCTCTACAACTTTTGTTGTACCAGCACTTTACATATTCTTTTTCTTGTTTTTGTCTTGGGACATACTTTTCCATTCCTTTTTTATAATTTTTTTGTCAAAATATTCCATTTCTCTTCTACTGTTGTATCTTCTTTGTGTATTCTTTCCCAGTTTTCATTTTGAAAGAATTCTCTAACTTTATCAAAATTTGTTTTTTCATACATCAATCTTCCTTTTCTATATTGTTCATTTCTTTTCATGTATTTTTTCTCATTTAGTTCTAGTTCTATCAATATGTGGTCACTTTTACTTATTGGTGCCTGGTATTCTATCTTTTCCACAATTTCAGGTTCTGATGTGATTATTAGGTCTAGTCTCGATGGTTCTTCTTCATTTCTATACCTAGTGTTCTCTTGAATTCATTGTGTCATTGTGTGGTCAATAATCATCTCAAGTAGAACATTTCCCCATGAGTCTTCTCCACCCTTTACGGTCATCTCTTCCCAGCAGATTTCTTTGCAATTAAAGTCGCCCATCATAACTATTCTTCCTCCATCTTCCATTATCTTGTTTAATGTTATTCTTGTGTCTTCTAACATACTTTTATGTTCACTCTCTTCCCACGAGGTCGTTTTTGGGGGCACGTAGTTTATTACAAACTTTCTGCTCTTCTTATCTCTGTCTTCTACTTCTATCATAATCATCTGTACTCTATTCTTTCCATATGTGACACTCTTCACATTTATATCCTTCTTAGTCAGGAACATAACTCCACCCCCTTGTTTTATCTCTCTGTTTCTAATCCAATAATTATATGCATTGTGTCCTATGCTGTTGGGTGGTAGTGGACCTTTTAATTTTGTCTTTACAATTCCCATTATGTACGGTTCTTTTTCCTTCAGATACTCGTTCAGTTCATTCAGTCCTGTTATTAATCCATCTATATTTGTGTAGGACACTCTTAACTTTCTATTATTTCCACTGTATTCTCTGTTTCTTTTTTGTTTCTCTCTGTTATGGTCCATTTCCTCAATTTCATATTCACTACTCTCCAGTAGAATTCTTCTTTTTCTGACTTCGTTCTGGTCTCGTTTTTTTCTTTAGCTTCTTTCCTTTTCATTTTTCTTCCTCTCTTTCCTCTTTATTCATTTCCCTTTTTATCCATACCTTTTTATATTGTTCACTTGCTGCTAGCTTCCCTGTTTTTGCTAAGACATTCTCTGCTGTTGTTTTTGACCTGAATTTAATCTTCATTGTTCTGGTCTTATCTGTACTATATTTTCCGAGCCTAAACATCTCTTCAATTTGTTTCATTATTTCAGGTTCATCTTCCTGAACTAATTCTAGTAAACTGCTTACTTTTTCTTTTTCCTCACTGATTCTTGAAGTTCTATCTAGGTTATGTTTCTCTTCCATTCCTAATATAATTATACATTTCTTTTTATCTGCTAAGTCTCTTACTATATTCTCCTTCTGTCTCATCACTTTGATAACTGAGTCTTCAGTTTGTTCTTTCATTTGCTGTTTAATTATATCAGTAAATGCAACTTTACTGTTTTCCTGGATTTTTCTCCAACCCTGTGCTTCTTTTGCTATGGCCTCTTTATTGTCTTTATTGTTCCTTTTTAATTCTTCATTCTCCTCTTTTACTTCTTTTAACTGTCTTTTTAATTCTTCTATTTCATTAGTTAAATTTTTGTTCGCCTTCTCTAGTTCTTCCAATTTTTCAACTCTCTGCGCAATGTTGGTTATGTTACCGAACCTGTCTTCCCAATGTTCGATCATCTTATCAAGTTTCTCCTCTAGTCTTGTCAATCGGGGGAGGTTGGTATCCCCCCCACCCTCTTTAAATCCCTGGAAACTATTATCATCACCTTCCACTGTGCTGCTCTTATCTATACTTCTAATCTTTACATTTTTGTTGATCCCGTCCTCTCCAAAGTCATTGTCTTCAGTTCGCCTCTTGTTTACAAATCTCCTGGCCTCCTGGACCATGTCTCTCTCTTCCTCATTTCCTTCCATTTCCCTCAGTATCCCTTCCCTTCTCCTTCTATATCCCTCCCCCACTACTCCATGAGCACTCCCCCTCCCTATAAATACAATAAGTCACTTCCTGGACATTGAGATCCACGTAGATTTTCCTTTTTCCTCGGAACACCAATTCTTGCCGCCCATTGGACGAAAGGGTGTGTGTGTGTGTGTGTATATATATATATATATATATATATATATATATATATATATATATATATATATATATATATACATATACATACATGTAAAAAAAATTGACTAATAAACAGTTTTACTAAAGAAAAATAGACTTGTATAATGAACATAAATTCAAACAATAAATTACTGGCCGACTGTATTTGTTATTCAATTTGTATACAGGTAGTTTCCTTTTTTTATATACTTTTATGTTCATATATGGAGACCCCATTATATACCAATGTTGTTAGATATAGCAACAGTAGTTGTGTGTGTAATATATTGACTTCCTTTTTTTCAGATTTCCATCAATGTACGTGATAAGTTTCCAGTGATGTTTTATGTACATGGTGGAGACTTTGATCATGGTGCTAGTAACCAGTTCCCAGGTCATATGCTTAGTTCTTATGGTGAAGTAGTGGTGGTGACCTTCAACTATAGATTAGGTGCTCTAGGTAAGAGTAAGAATTTTTTTTCCCAACTACATTCCTGTACGCATTGAATTATCTATATATATATATTACTCAAACATTTAAATCATTAGAGTGGATAGATGTTGTAGGAATGAATAGTACCTATACTTGGATTCTTTCAGTGAAATTAAATCTATTGTATCTTTTGTGACCACTTTTTTTATCTATTACTTTTATGCATGCAATGTCTCTTACTATTTCAGGGTGGTTGAGCACTGGAGATGACAATTCACCTGGCAATTATGGTTTGATGGACATGGGCATGGCTCTTGAATGGGTGTACAACAACATAAGATTCTTTAATGGTAATCGAGACCAGATCACAGTGTTTGGACCTGGAGCTGGAGGAGCAGCTGCAGGGCTACTTGCTGTCCTGCCAAAGACATACAAGATGGTCAGTCAAGTCATTGCAGAGGTGAGACATAATTAATTTTGTAATTTTGAAGTTATACATACCTTTGTACCCCATCGACTGCATGTTTTATGTGGTTGATATTTAGGATTTTAATTACAGCTTTAACTTCTTCAATACTAGTCAAATTCTCATGTGCAGCATTGGATCCCTGATGTACAATGATGCATCATTATACTCACATTATGAAATATAAAGTCATTGCTGATTTACTCATTCTCTTTCGCTCTGAATAATAATAAACACAGAAAATGTGATCAAGTCAGCTTGTCGTCGTTGGCAGTGTATCGTAGTCCGATGATACCATGCTTCCTCCTATTTGTGGTGTCTGAGATGGATGTGTAGTCCAATTCTGGTGTAGCGCTTTCTGGGGCATAACGTTTCCTCCTATTTATGGTGTCTGAGATGGCTGTGTAGTCCAATTCTGGTGTAGAGCTTTCTGGGGCATGATGGGGACTGGATGGACAGGGGAGGACGAGGGGTGGCGAGACGAAGTCTTCTAAGTTGACGTTTTTCCTTGTCTCTCTTCTTTTGCATAGTCTTGAACCTCTCCATTCCAGCTTGAATTGTGTTCCACCAGACTGAGCGGTCACTGGAGACCACTTCCCAGGTCTCTGGCTCAATTGTGGTAGACCTCAGGGTGGCCAACTCACTAAAGAGGATTTGCTGGGGCAGTCTTGTTTCTGGCATCCTAGCAACATGGCTGGACCAGTGAAGTCGATGCCTCATGATGGTAGACTCCATGCTTTGGCTGTTGGCACAGGAAAGGACTTCATTGTTGGTGATGTTGTCCATCCACTTAATGCACAATATGGATCAGAACTTCTGTTGGTGGAAGCATTCAAGTTTCTTCAGATCTCTTCGATAAAGTGTCCATGTTTTGCAGCCGTATAGCAGTGGAGACAGTGACGGCGTCATAAACCATTAGTTTCATTCTTCAGGTAAGATCTTTGTTGTTGAAAACCCATTGACACAGCGATATAGGCAGCTGCAACTCGATGTTCTACATCCTTTTTCCAAGTTGCACTTGGAGGTAGGTAAGCTGCCAATTCAAATCAGTTCAATTGCAAAATAAATATAATCAGGATGCCAACGCTGGTGTCCTCATATACCCACTTGCGCTTCATGACACCTATGTAGGCATCATCATATGGAAGAGGTCAAAGACCAAGTCATGCAACATTATTTTATGACTGGAGACAATGCTGTTCTCAGAAAGCATATTGAGCACTTTTAACTACTATACCTCGATTCTGCTAGTACTACTACCCTACTTCTATAGCATCATGTCTTTAGTGTCATTTTGTCCCCAAGGACATATATATATATATATATATATATATATATATATATATATATATATATATATAGTTGAAAAAAATATATATGTACAGGCATACACACACCTGGCTCAACAGTGCAGTGGTACTGTACCATTCCCAACTGCTAATAAGCAATCCAAGTTTAAGTCCTGCCCAAGGAGGTGCTAAGATGAGAGGGAGGGTGGAGGGGGGGGAGTGTATTTAGGGATGGAATGGGTGGGAATGGTTTTATGCCTTTTTCTTTTTGGCTACCTCCCTTATAAGGTGGAAAAAGCCTTGGTATATATATGTATGTATATATATATATATATATATATATATATATACATATATATATATATATATTCCAAGGCTTTTTCCCCCTTACAAGGGAGGTACCCAAAAAGGAAAAGGCATAATATATATATATATATATATATATATATATATATATATATATATATATATATATATATATATATATATATATATATGTGGCAAAATTGCATGTATGAATGTTGCATAGTGTGCCTGGATGGTTGGTATGCGTGTAAGTGATGCGTGATGTCGGAGAGTCGAAGCATAAGCAAGGGGGTATGTAGCGAGGGTATGATGGGGGGACGCCAGGGGGGGTCCCGGCATCGCCTGCCATACCTGGCATTGGTGTTGAACACACATGTAAAATCCTCATGTTCGCTAAGCAGAATAAACAAGAGAAGACTGAACTCCTGCCTTTCCCTGATCCGGACAATTGTAGGCGTGAACTTGTCTTTAACTCGTGATTCCATGATCACGGCCCATGTGCAATAGAAAAAGGTGAGTTAATGTACATGCGAATACGTAACATATACATATATATATATATATATATATATATACATATAGATATATATATATATATATATATATATATATATATATATATATATATATAACATTGCTGCACTGTGAGCCACCACTACAACTTTTGATGGGGAAGGAGTTGTGTGTGTATGTATTTACCTAATTGTAGTATACAGGAAAGAAAGAATGCTCATTGGGTCCCATCTCCTATTCTCTAATTTTCTAACATAAACTCAAATTCATGTACAGTTCCAACTTAATCTATATCCTTGATTTCCAATTGTCATATTTAGATTTGAAAAAAAAAAATATATAATAATAATAATAAAACCCATTCTACTACCTCTCCTATCTTGGCACCTTGGGGATCAAGGATTGCCTTGTCCCCTGCCTGTTCCTCTTGGAGAGAAAAATAAAAACAAGACACTAAAAATGCTTTTGAAGTGTAGTCAAGTGTGGTTCTTATGAACTGTTTGTAGACCGTGATTAGAGTTTTTCTCTGCTGTCCAAAGCCTGTGCTTGCAATTTATTTTAATATATTTATTTCCTAGTTGAATTTCATGGTCAGATATTTAACATGTGGGATGAAGGTAACGTGAGTATGAATAGTGAGGAAAAGGCAGCAAACATGGCCAGGATATATACTGATATCTGGAGTGACCCTCTTTAGGAGAGAAGAGGGTGTAAAGACTCCTGGGTGGCAACCAAGTCATCCCACAAAGAAGAACGAGTATGAGAGATGTTGACAACCCGTGAATGTTAGTTGGCAGGCAAATGCAGTTATGTAGGCCAACATCAGTTGACTCATCTTCTCAGTGATGTGGGTGTTTAAATAATATAGGTTATATGATATATTGACTGCATAAGTTTTATATCATCAATATGTTAGAAACTTAAGTGACATCCTAGGATCAATGACAGGTCTCTGCTAGTGGTGGTTCTACAAAATGAGGGCAGAAACCATTATCTCCCTGCTACCCATTTTCAAGGTAGCAATTACTGTCAGTGACATCTCTATGGACTAGAGTCACACAGCATTTTTTTTTTACATACATATATATACCAAGGCTTTTTCCCCCTTACAAGGGAGGTAGCCAAAAAGGAAAAGGCATAAAATCATTCCCACCCATTCCATCCCTGAATACACTCCACATCCCTCCACCCTCCCTCTCATCTTAGCACCTCCTGGATGACGGGTCATCCCTGCACCTTGTCCACTGCCCTAGGTCAGAAGCAGTGTCGCAAGACACAGCACATCCGCAGCAAGGCCACTTCATTAAATCGGTGACCTCCCCTCTCCGTCCCCCCATGCATAAAAGGGAAGACGGGGAGAAATCTCTTCGGGCTGCGTCAAATTTTGCTCACACATACCTCATCCCCCATCCCCCCGCCCCTATGGTGGGGGAAAAGAATACTGCCATCAAGTATTTCCATTTAGATCGTAAGAGGCGAAAAGAAAGGGAGGGGATTGGGACTAGGCATCCTTCTCCTTGTAGCCCCACAGGGGACATTCCTAAACGAAAAAAGTTTTTTTTTTTTATCAGAGATTAATCTTCCGTCAAAAAAGAATGCTAATCATTGGAAACAGTGATGTATACAAGGATATTGCTGTGGTAATACTAGTGAACATAATGCTGGCAGAATTTTTAAAAGACGTGGGTTCTTCCTGAAGTGTAATTTCAAGTGATACCTCTAAGGTCATAGGTAAATACTACACTATTGCAAGTAGTTGTATCACATCATAGGAGGCTAATTTGTAATTGTAAAGGCAGGATGATAAAATAACTTATCAGAAGAAGAATTAACCCAAAGATAAAGGTAGACATTTGGGAATGGATGCTAAAAGGAGACTGTATGAAGGAGTGATTGTGCCAACAGCACTGTATGGGACAGAAACATGGAACATAAGAGAGGAAGAGAGAAGGAGTTTGAATGTGCTTGAGATGAGGTGTCTGAGAAGTATGATGGGGGTTACTAGGCTAGATAGAGTGAGAAATGAGGAGGTGAGAAGGAGAACAGGGGTGGAAAGGGAGTTGGGAGATAGGGTTGAGGAAAGAGTATTAGGATGGTTTGGACACATGGAGAGAATGAGTGAAGAAAGACTAGTAATAGAGGTATGGAAGGCAGATGTGGAGGGAGTGAACATGCGGGGATGTCCTAGGATGAGGTGGATGGATGGGGTGAAAGGGGCTCTGTTGAGGAAGGATGGGAGAGGACAGAAGACAGGGGTGAATGGAGAATGGTTGTATATGGATGATGTTGTGATGCATGAGGTGGAATGGGCGGGGGGATGGGGGGTGAGGTAGTATGTGTGAGCAAAATTGGACACAGCCCGAAGGGATTTCTCCCCGTCTTCTCCTTTTATGCAATGGGGGGACGGAGAGGAGGGGCCGCCGATTTAATGAAGCGGCCTTGCTGTGGATGTGCTGTGTCTTGCGACACTGCTTCTGACCCAGGGCAGTGGACAAGGTGCAGGGATGACCCATCATCCAGGAGGTGCTAAGAAAAGAGGGAGGGTGGAGGGGTGTGGAGTGTATTCAGGGATAGAATGGGTGGGAATGATTTTATGCCTTTTCCTTTTTGGCTACCTCCCTTGTAAGGGGGAAAAAGCCTTGGTATATGTATGTATGATTTACCTAATTGTAGAATACAGGAAAGGAGTAACACTTGATAGGTCCCATCTCCTACTCTCCAATTTTGTCGTACCTAACTTCAAATTCGTTTACAGTTCCAACTTTTCCTCTATCCTTGAATTTAGATTTAAATTCATGTAAATAAGCTAGATGACTGAGAAGTTGATTATGATGCAGAAAGTGGTTTGGATTATGAATGTTTTGAAGGACTAGGCAAATTAATGGGCTTTTAGTTGTTGTTGTTGTTGTCGTTCCCTAGACTGTCTGTCCGAGCAGTCCCGTCTCCCCAAGGAACACCACAGCCGAAACTGGGTTTTCCCACAAATCCTTTATAGAGTGTATGTTGTGTTGTTTGCATGCATGATTGTGTATAATGCAGTCTTCCATTATGTGTTGTATGGTATGGGGTGAAGTGTTACGTCCTGGGCAGCTGTTCACAATGCAGTCATCCAGCCTCTTCTGGTAGCTTAGAAGTGCTGGGTGGTGGCCGCACCGCAGTCTGGCCAAGTGGACTCTGTCCTTTCGTGGGAGAGAGGATTCAGAAGGGTGGATATCAGGGGGTCTGGCATGCAGCAGTGTGTTGTCTTTCAGTGTGTCAATGGAGCGGTGAGTGATATGATTATGAATATGTTTCCGGAGGCTGGTATTTAGTGGTTGTGGAGGAAGAGAAGAGAGTATTTGTGCGTAATAAAGGTCTTTGGGTGTTGTTTTAATGTTTCTTGGTGTGTGTGGGTGTTCTGCTATGTAGTGTAGCGGGTGTGATGTGTTTGTGGTGGCTGCGGCAAGTGTTTGTGTGCCTCTCATGTCAAGGTGGTCCTTGACTTTGAGGACTTTTGTTTCATGGTGTAAATGGTCTGTTGGTGTTGTATTTGTGCAGCCTGTAATTGTTTTTAGGGCTTTGTTTTGTATGATTTGAAGGGTGTTGTGGTGTGTCTCACTGAGATTAGGAGCCCATGCAGGACTCGCATAATTCAACACTGAGCATATGCATTGTTTGTATATTGTTATATTAGTTTCTTTGTTTTGTCCAAATGTCGTTCCAGTGATTGACTTAAGTGCGTTAAGTCTAGGTGTGCATTTGTTTTTTATGTTTGTGATGTGTTGTGGTATTAGAGTGTTGTTGATGTAGATATGAGGTATGTATTTGTGTTCTATTGTCCAGTTGGTGAGAAGTGTTGCTGTAGATTTGGTTGGAGCTATTTTGAGTCTGTTTGTGATGAACCATGTGTTGAGTGTATCAAGGTATGGCTGGATTATTTCTGCAGCATTGTCTGTGTTACGATGTGTGCATGTGATTGTTATGTCGTCTGCGTAGGAAGAGATTTGTATTTCTGAGTTGTCTGGTGTGGGTAAGTCATGCATGTATAGATTAAATAGTGTGGGGGATAGAACTGAGCCCTGTGGTAGTCCATTCTTAATGTTTCTGATGTGCGATGATTGGCCATTATATGACACGTAAGCATTCCTACCTGCCAGATAATTGGCCAGCCATCTTTTGGTGTTATTGTGCATGTCTGTGTTATATATTTTATTTGTTAGGTTGTGGCGGGGGATAGCATCAAAAGCTTTACTAATGTCTAATGTTATGAGAAGTGTTCTGTGGTGGGGCCTATCTGAATTGATGCCATCTAAAATTCTTTGTGTGAGGTTTATCAGAAGAGTGTTTGTGGAGTGCAGTGGCCTAAAACCGTGTTGTGAGTCAGCAAGGGGAATATGTGGTGTGACAAGTTTAAGTATTAGGCGTTCAATGACTTTAGAGGGGGTGCAGATAAGTGTGATTGGGTGGTGCGATGTTGGGATTGTTGGGTCTTTGTTCGGTTTTGGAATGGCGATTATTTTACCATGCTTCCAGATGTCAGGTATAGTGTTGTGTGAATAGCTGTAGTTTGCAATGTTTGTGAGTGCGTGTATACCTTGTGGTCCAATGTGTTTTAGGTGGATGTTGCTTATGTTATCAGGGCCACAGGCAGATGAGTGCTTGAGATTATGTATTATGAGTTTTGTCTGACTGTCTATGAAGGGTGTATAGTCTGAGTCTGTGGGGAAGTCTTTCTTACGTCGAATGGTGCGTTGGTCGTCAGGGTGAGAAGTGAGATGGCTTGTCTGTGCAAAATGACGTATGAGTGCGTTTGCTTGTTGTCTGTTTGAGGGTAGATTATCTGTTGTTGTGATTATTGCTGCATGAGAGCGTGTAGTGTTACTGTTGGATAGTGTAATGCTGTTGAGTGTTTTGTACAATTTCCTGGTGTTTGTTTTGTGATCAAGTGCATTGATAAAGTTTTGCCAATTTTGTGTTTTTTGTTTGTGTATTTTATTAGCAATCACAGTGTTTAGTGTTTGTATTTGGTCTGCTATGTTTTGAGGGATAGGTGTGGGGATATCGTGTTTAAGTGTGTCACATTGTCTGATGAGGTCTTGGATTTCTGGTGTGAAGTTGGGGTTGTGTGATTTTCTGTTGCCTCTAGGGATGTATCTCTTGTCTGCGTTTTGTATGATTGTATTAAAAGTGTGCACAGCATTGTTTATGTTTGTGATGAGTGTACTGTTAAGTGTTTCAAAATGTTGTTCTGTCTCTTTAGTAAAAGCTTCCCAGTTAGCTCTCTTGTAATTGGTGTATGTGTGTCTGTGGCCAACTGGGGTGCATCTTGTTTTGGTGGTGATGATGATTGGATGGGCTTTTAGTTGAAGTTCGAGGTAGCCTATTAGTTCAGTGTATGACAAGAATTCCTTTTTTACACTGAGGTCAAGGTTAGACAGAAATTTAAAAGAATTGAGATAGACATTTTTGAAATAGCACAAGAATTTACAGAATGTATGATATAATCAGAGTAAATAAAACCATCCAAAAGAAGCTTAATTATTCCTACAACAGAGGAATCTTTATTAGATAAGAATGGAGTTGTGATTTTCTGTAACAAACTCCTTTTGTAAAGGTGGGTTCTCATGCTGCAGGTTTTATGACTACTCTCCTTTGTTTTGCACACTTTTCCAGAGTGGCTCTCCGTTGGCAGATTGGGCAGCCCTGGATGATCCCTTCCGAGTACAGAATACATCTAGGGTGTATGGGCTAGAAGTTGGATGTGGTGTAGAAACCTCATATAAACTTCTAAACTGTCTTGTACGAAGAAGTTATGAAGAATTAGCAGCTGCTGCTATCACGGTAAAGTCTGAATCAGTGCTCCTGTTATAATTTCTTGTATTTGAAAAATTAATACGTATTTGGAAAGGTTTGTTATATGTTGAACATAATTTTATCATTACAGCCTGACTTAGGAACTTTTGCTTGGGGTCCTGTAGTGGATTACAACTTCACAGTCCCTGGAGATGGTGTGTATGAAGACTGGACGGCTGATGACTGGCACATCCTTCCAGATAAGCCAAAGAGCCTTTATATGAGAAATAATCACCACCTAAATCTAAGATACCTCACTGGAGTGAACAGGGATGAAGCTGCTAATTTTGTCAGTAAGTATCTTGTCATGCATATGTGAAGGCTTCCCTGTCTCATTTTGACCAATAACATTAAACATTTCAGGATCAGATGATTTTCATTTCATGAAGTTGTGGTTTGTGCATTCTTTATTTTAGCTGTATGACTGGAAACCATAGAGCTTTTTTCATCACTTGTATTGTAAAACAAAACAAAATAGGGTGGAGTGTGGAGACTGGGGATCTCCTTGTATTCTTCTCTTGCAGTCAAGATATGCTTTGATTTAACTACCTTTGTCATTCTCCTCGCATTTCCCACTGCCACAGTCAAAGCCTATCTTCCTCTCGTTCTACAATTCCTTGCAACATTCAACCCATCTTCCACTGCCTTTACTTGTTCCTATCCTCATGATTCACCTCTCTGTACTCTTTTCCTTCCTTCATAAACAACCTTTTATCCTTTTCAAAATTCTCATTGAAACACCTGCCTCTTCTCACAACTGCTCTTCTACATGCATCTCTCACTTTGTATTTTGTTTCTGCCCTCTTCACTCTGATTAATTGATTGATCACTTTACGTTTCATATGCTTCCTTCTTTGTTCTTTGTAATAACTGCTAATCTACCCTCACTGCCCTTACCTGTTGATTCTACCATTCACTGACTTTCCTTCTGTTTCCTCAAATCTTCCTGATCCCAAATATTGTCTTTGTTCATTTTAGAACTTCCTCCTTGGAACATATCCTGCCTACCACACTCCTAGACTACTACTTTTCCATTTCAGTTTCATTTTACTCAGTGCTAACACATCCATCTTTCTACTACCAATCTCTTCCCTTTTGCACTCATCTGTGCCATATCCACATACATTCACCCAGTTACTAGGATTCTGGTTGGAGTCGTCCTCCTCCCAGACCTTCTCATGCCTTAGTATAGAGAGATAGGGTAGATCAAAGAGTGCTGAGATGCTTTGGACAAATGGAAAGGATAAGTGATACAAGACTAGCAAAAATGAGTGTGAAGCAAAAGTGAATGGAGTGAACTTGCAAAAACAACCAAGAATAAGGTTGGTTGAATACGAGAGGAATGTCTGTTGAGCAAGGTAGGAGTGGATGGCATGTAGTTTTTACTTGGATGAGGAAAGGATGCAGCCTAAAAGAGTGTTCTTCTCTGCTCTAAATTTCTCAAGTAGATAAGGGGTGGAGGGGTTAGCCATATGATGAAATGATGGTGGTAGACCAGCTTCAGGTATCAGATTCTTTAGTGAAAGCACTTTGCCTTTGACCCAGGCAGTGTTTTGTGACAGGAATGACCCTTCAACCATGAGGCGGATGAGGAACAATAAATGGATTTTGAATGAGTGTGGAGTGGGCATAGGGTGGATATATGCTTTGATTTGACCAGCCTATATATATATGGGGAAAAGATCTTTTGGTATATGTATGTATGTATCTAAATTTTACACTAGCATGTCTAAGCTTTAGTGATGAAAATTGCAGATGGTCTTACCAGGGTGATGGATGGAGCTTTGTATTCTGTACTAGAAATTGCTAGTACACTCATTACCAGTGTGTGCAATTTTTGTTTAGATGAAATGATTGACTTTTCTTTATGTTGATACTGACACAAATTATATCAACAGAGGATGATCTGAGATTGTCAAAGAGGCAATACGAAGTGACAGAAGCATTCTTTGATGAGCGAATTAAGGAGTGGGTAAAGCACTACAATTATTCCTTGAACCCAGAAGGTGCATATGAAGCTATCAGATGGATGTATACCTTTTGGCCTGACCCTCATAATACAACACATATCAGAGAGCAGTATATTCATGTAAGTGCTATTCAAGGATAAGTTTCTCATATTCATTTCTTTTTCCAACTTGTATGGCGTTATATCTAGTGAACTGATTTGGCTTGGAAGAGGAATATCCTCATTTCTTTTATGCCTATCATAATTAATCTCAGGGAAGTACCAGTTCTGCTATCATTAAAGAATTGAAGAGAAAGAGGGGACTTGAATGCGGTGTTCAGAACACTAAATGGAGAAGAGAAATTTACATTTTTTTTTTTTTTTTTTTTGGGGGGGGGGGATAGGAGGGCATCATTTGGTCATGAAAATTATGTAGAGTTATACTCATGGAATAACCTATATGATGATATAATCCAAACTGGAATCATACATGAATTCAAAAAGAGGTATAATAATTGAAGAATAAGAGACAAGACCCCATGAGTGCAGCTCTCTTCTTGTATTACCAGGTATATACTATCTATTCATCTATCTACTGGTATATACCTAGGGCCTCTTGCCCCTTATAAGAGAAGTAGCCAGTCAAGGCACTTAACCACTCCCACCCATACCACTTCCATCCACCACCCATTGTTTGCCTCTCATCTTAGAACCTCATAGATGAAGGCTCATTGCTGTCTCCTGTCCACTGCCTTGGGTCAGAAGCAATGCAGTAAAACACAGTACATCCACAGCAAGGCCACTTCATTTACACAACAACCCTCCCACCTTGTCTCCCTCATGTAGAAAATAGAGAAAACAAGGGAGAAATCCATTTGGGCTGCATCAAAAAATTGTATACTACAATTGGGTAATTGTAGTAAGACAGATATGTGAGTGTTTTAGCAAAAGGCAAGGATGTTTTTTGGGCTTTTATGGATCTAGGAAAGGTTTATGACAGGGTAGACAGGAAAGCACTGTGGGAGATTTTGCAGATAACTTCACCAAGGATGTGTCATGTTGCCATGGCTGTTCAATATGTACATGGATGGGGTGGTGCAGGAGGTAAATCCAAGGGCAGAGGATTGGAGATGGTAAAAGAAAATGGAGAAAGTAGGAGGTCAGTTGTTGTTTGCTGACAAAACTGCACTAGTTGCAGGATCAGAGGGGGTGATTAAAGAAGATAGTAACGGAGTTTGAGGAGGTGTGTGAGAGAAGAAAGTTGAAGGTAAACATGGGTAAAAGTAAGGTGATGAGAAGTACAAGGGGAGAGGATGGCAGAAATTTGGAAGTGAGTATTACCCACTTCAATATGACTCAAATTCTTGGGTGCAACATTACTCTTAAGTAATAATAAACACAGAAAATGTGATCAAACCAGTTCACAGAATCCAGGAGTAACTCATGTACAAATACAAAAAAATTATGTATAATCAAGACGCCAATGCCAGCAACCTCATGTACCCACTCATGCTTCATGACACCTATGTAGGCGTCTTCATACTGAAGTGGTTAAAGCAGAGAGACTGGAGGAAGTGAATAGCTTTAGATACTTGGGGTCACATGTGGTGGGAAAGGGGGGAGTGGAGGTTGAAGTAGATTGTAGATTGAGAGAAGCAAGTAAGTGCCTTGGGGGATTAAAAAATGTAATGAGAAATAGATATTTGGGAATAGGTGCAGAGAGGATATTGTACAAAGGGGTGATTGTGCCGACAGCACTACATGGGGTAGAGACATGGAACATATGAGAGGAATAGAGGAAGAATTTAAATGTGTATAAGATGAAATGTCAAGGTCGGATAGAGTGAGAAATGAGGAAGTGAGGAGTAGAGATGGGGTGCAAAAGGAGGTGGCAGCAGAAAGAGCCAAGATGAGAGGGAGGAAGGGATGGGTGGTGAATAGGAGTGGAGTGAGTGGAATTATGCCTTTTAACTTTGGCTACTTCTTTTCTCTTGATCTATATATATATATATATATATATATATATATGAGAGAGAATGTGGGTGGGGAAGGGCAAACGAAGATGTGTTAGGAATAGTTTATTGCCCTAACGTTGCGACCAACTTGGTCTTCTTCAGAGGACTACAGCATTACAGACGGATCACAATTCTTATATTCGTAGTGAGAGGGAACCCGCCAAGGTATGAGCGTCATGTTTTCCCTTTGGCTAACGATTTAATTATTAGGACACTTGCTGCTTTCGAGAGGCATTTAAATTCGTCTCTGTCATTGTTGTTCTTGTTGGTGGCGATATGTGCAGCTTCCACAGTTTTTCTCATTTTCTTCTCAAATCCCTCGTGTAGAATTTCTGTGTTGTTCCAATCAGGTAGATGTCCACATTTGTCCAGGTGACGAACCAGGGAGTTAGATGTTCTATGAGCCCTGAGATCGTTTTTGTGCTCACTCAAGCGTTTATTGATCCCTCGACCTGACTCACCGAAGTAAGATGATGGACAACCGTTGCATGGAATAGTGTCGTTTACCGTATTCCATGCAACGGTTGTCCATCATCTTACTTCGGTGAGTCAGGTCGAGGGATCAATAAACGCTTGAGTGAGCACAAAAACGATCTCAGGGCTCATAGAACATCTAACTCCCTGGTTCGTCACCTGGACAAATGTGGACATCTACCTGATTGGAACAACACAGAAATTCTACACGAGGGATTTGAGAAGAAAATGAGAAAAACTGTGGAAGCTGCACATATCGCCACCAACAAGAACAACAACGACAGAGACGGATTTAAATGTCTCTCGAAAGCAGCAAGTGTCCTAATAATTAAATCGTTAGCCAAAGGGAAAACATGACGCTCATACCTTGGCGGGTTCCCTCTCACTACGAATATAAGAATTGTGATCCGTCTGTAATGCTGTAGTCCTCTGAAGAAGACCAAGTTGGTCGCAACGTTAGGGCAATAAACTATTCCTAACACATCTTCGTTTGCCCTTCCCCACCCACATTCTCTCTCATTTGTCTGAAATAATCTTAAATATATATATATATATATATATATATATATATATATATATATATATATATATACGCACACGTATATATACATACATATCTGTATATATATGTATATATGCATTTTAACAACCACAATGCACTTTAATTCTAAGCCATCAAAGGCCGACATGCAGAAATTGAAATGTGGTACTGCCAAGGACTTGAACCCCAGCATCCTCATGACAAGTGCGGCAGTGACTTAGCAACTAGGCTGCTGGGGATCGTGTCCTTGGCAGTACCACATTTCAATTTCTGCATGTTGGCTTTGATGGCTTAGAATTATAGTGTATTGTGGTTAAAATGTATTTCTAATCACTGGGACCCATTCAGTGTTGTAATACATATATATATATATATATATATATATATATATATATATATATATATATATATATATATATATATATGTACAATTGGGTAAATGCAGTTATGTTGTTGTTGTTGTCGTTCCCTAGACTGTCTGTCCGAGCAGTCCCGTCTCCCCAAGGAATGCCATAGCCGAAACTGGGTTTTCCCACAAATCCTTTATAGAGCGTATGTTGTGTTGTTTGCGTGCATGATTGTGTATAATGCAGTCTTCCATTATGTGTTGTATGGTATGGGGTGAAGTGTTACATCCTGGGCAGCTGTTCACAATGCGGTCATCCAGCCTCTTCTGGTAGCTTAGAAGTGCTGGGTGGTGACTGCACCGCAGTCTGGCCAAGTGGACTCTGTCCTTTCGTGGGAGAGAGGATTCAGAAGGGTGGATATCAGGGGGTCTGGCATGCAGCAGTGTGTTGTCTTTCAGTGTGTTAATGGAGCGGTGAGTGATATGATTATGAATATGTTTCCGGAGGCTGGTATTTGGTGGTTGTGGAGGAAGAGAAGAGAGTATCTGTGCGTGATAAAGGTCTTTGGGTGTTGTTTTAATGTTTCTTGGTGTGTGTGGGTGTTCTGCTATGTAGTGTAGCGGGTGTAATGTGTTTGTGGTGGCTGCGGCAAGTGTTTGTGTGCCTCTCATGTCGAGGTGGTCCTTGACTTTGAGGACTTTTGTTTCATGGTGTAAATGGTCTGTAGGTGTTGTATTTGTGCAGCCTGTAATTGTTTTTAGGGCTTTGTTTTGTATGATTTGAAGGGTGTTGTGGTGTGTCTCACTAGGATTAGGAGCCCATGCAGGATTCACATAATTCAACACTGAGCGTATGCATTGTTTGTATATTGTTATATTAGTTTCTTTGTTTTGTCCAAATGTTGTTCCAGTGATTGACTTAAGTGCGTTAAGTCTGGGTGTGCATTTGTTTTTTATGTTTGTGATGTGTTGTTTGAAAGACATGGATGTATCATATGTTACACCAAGAATTTTCAGTGTGTTTGTGTGTGGTATTAGAGTGTTGTTGATGTAGAGATGAGGTATGTATTTGTGTTCTTTTGTCCAGTTGGTGAGAAGTGTTGCTGTAGATTTGGTTGGAGCTATTTTGAGTCTGTTTGTGATGAACCATGTGTTGAGTGTGTCGAGGTATGGCTGGATTATTTCTGCAGCTTTGTCTGTGTTACGATGTGTGCATGTGATTGTTATGTCGTCTGCATAGGAAGAGATTTGTATTTCTGAGGTGTCTGGCGTGGGTAAGTCATGCATGTATAGATTAAATAGTGTGGGGGATAGAACTGAGCCCTGTGGTACTCCGTTCTTAATGTTTCTGATGTGCGATGATTGGCCATTATATGACACATAAGCATTCCTACCTGCCAGATAATTGGCCAGCCATCTTTTGGTGTTATTGTGCATGTCTGTGTTATATATTTTATTTGTTAGGTTGTGGCGGGGGATAGCATCAAAAGCTTTACTAATGTCTAATGTTATAAGAAGTGTTCTTTGGTGGGGCTCAACAGCATTACACTATCCAACAGTAACACTACACGCTCTCACGCAGCAATAATCACAACAACAGATAATCTACCCTCAAACAGACAACAGGCAAACGCACTCATACGTCATTTTGCACAGACAAGCCATCTCACCTCTCACCCTGACGACCGATGCACCATTCGACGTAAGAAAGACTTTCCCACAGACTCAGACTATATACCCTTCATAGACAGTCAGACAAAACTCATAATACATAGTCTCAAGCACTCATCTGCCTGTGGCCCTGATAACATAAGCAACATCCACCTAAAACACATTGGACCACAAGGTATACATGCACTCACAAACATTGCAAACTACAGCTTTTCACACAACACTATACCCGACATCTGGAAGCATGGTAAAATAATCACCATTCCAAAACCGAACAAAAACCCAACAATCCCAACATCGCACCGCCCAATCACACTTCTCTGCACCCCCTCTAAAGTTATTGAACGCCTAATACTTAAACTTGTCACACCACATATTCCCCTTGCTGACTCACAACACGGTTTTAGGCCACTACACTCCACAAACACTCTTCTGACAAACCTCACACAAAGAATTTTAGATGGCATCAATTCAGATAGGCCCCACCAAAGAAAATGCAGTTATGTTGATGACACTGTGTATTTATACATCAAGATGTCCTTCTCTATCTCAGTTCCATTATTCTAGAAGGATAACTACAGAACACCAGACTCAGATCTTCCTATCATTTCTGAGTGAGGCAGAGAAAGTTGAGTGTGTTCCATGTACTGTACAGGTCAAGTTCTGAATAGCTTGAGTATTCACCTCTAGACATCTATTGCTATTGACCTGCTCTATTTTCTCCCTATATAACTTTATTTTAATCTTGTGCTCTACATGGATTTTGGTTTCTTATCCACTAATTTTCTTTCACTGTATTTGTGTTTATTCACTTATTTATTTATATATTTTATTTATTCATTTATTTTTTTCAGATGCTCTCAGATGCACTGTACAAGTCAAGTGTGGATGAAATGGTCAAACTTCTAGTTAATACCACAAACAAACGATCAGTGCCCACCTACTATTATGTCCTTAACACAACTGTAGAAGCTATGAAATTGCCTAAATGGCGAGAGGTAAGACATACTATCATATGATTCTGCATAAAAGCAGTCTACATTTACAATTGTCACAAACAGGGTTGTTTAATATTGATTTCACATTTCACTATTCATTGAGATACAGATTAAGATGACGTCTGTAATTATTAATCATTGTCTTACAGGTTCCTCATAATATTGAGTACTATCTCATCAGTGGTGCACCATTTATGGATCCAGAGTTTTACCCAAGTAACATCAGAGTGTCACGGAGTTTGTGGAGTGAAGGGGATCGTAACATGTCTGAATTTATGATGAAAACTTTTTCAAACTTTGCAAGATGGGGGTAAGTGTTGTAGCATTGTTCTCACAGTGGTAATGAAGTACCAGAGAGAGAGGGAAGGAGAGGACAAGAGAAAGGTGAAGGGAGGGAGGGAGAGGGTGGCATACATACATATACCAAGGCTTTTTCCCCCTTACAAGGGAGGTAGCCAAAAAGGAAAAGGCATAAAATCACTCCCACCCATTCCATCCCTGAATACACTCCACACCCCTCCACCCTCCCTCTCATCTTAGCACCTCCCGGATGATGGGTCATCCCTGCACCTTGTCCACTGCCCTGGGTCAGAAGCAGTGTCGCAAGACACAGCACATCCATAGCAAGGCTGCTTCATTAAATCGGCGACCACCCCTCTCCGTCCCCCCATGCATAAAGGAGAAGACAGGGAGAAATCCCTTTGGGCTGCGTCAAAATCTGCTCGCACATATTACCTCACCCCCCATCCCCCCACCCATTCCACCTCATGCATCACAACATCATCCATATACAACCATTCTCCATTCACCCGTCTTCTGTCCTCTCCCGTCCTTCCTCAACAAACATTCCCCTCTTCCCCAAAGCCCCCTTCACCCCATCCATCCACCTCATCCTAGGATGTCCCTTCATTTTCACTTTCTCCACATCTGCCTTCCATACCTCTTTTACTAGTCTTTCTTCACTCATTCTTTCCATGTGTCCAAACCATCCTAATACTCTTTCCTCAACCCTATCTCCCAACCCCCTCTCCACCCCTGTTCTCCTCCTCACCTCCTCATTTCTCACTCTATCCAGCCTAGTAACCCCCATCATACTTCTCAGACACCTCATCTCAAACACATTCACACTCCTTCTCTCTTCCTCTCTTATGTTCCAGAGAGGGAGAGGGTGGAAAGGAAGAAAAGAGGGAACTCGGACCACATGTGGATCCCTTTCTGCCTATACCAAGCCTCTCCATCATTGATGATCTTGAGCCAGATCCATCCAATCCACCTCTTTCTCCTCTCTGATGGTATCTATCATTGGTGTTAGTCTTCCATTTTGTCTTTTCCCTTTGAACATCTACATAATGAAACCAGAATCCACCCAGTAGAATATCACATGAAAATAATAGGTGCAAAGTTCTATGCAAGAGCCCTCAGCCATTTCAGTACATGATACAAGCACAATCATACACACATATACCAACAGGTTTTTCCCCTCATCATGATCTGGTTAAAAAAAAAAAAAAAAAAAAAAAAAAGGAGGAGGAGGGTGGAGGGGAGTGGAATATATGGGAAATGAAATGGGTGGGAGTGATTTCTATGCCTTTTTCTTTTTGGGTACCCCCCGTGTAAGGGGGAAAAAGCCTTTGGTATATGTATGTATGTATGTATGTATGATCTGGTGTGTTGATTTTGATTTGCTGTATCAAACCTGGTCACAATTTGATCAGTTTTATCAATCCAATTGCCAGTGTACTTTATGCCTTTAGTTAGGAGATTTTCTTTCTTACACTAGATATGAAATAAAGGCAAAATGCAAAATACAACTACAGCACTTTACTTACATATAACAATGGCTTTTTCCCCCCCTTACAAGAGAAGTAGCCAAAGTCAAAGGGATAAATCCACTCCCACCCATTTCATCCCCACATATTCCACTCCCATTCACCATCCCTCCTTCCCTCTTTTATTGGCTCCTCCCTGCATCTCACTCATTGCCCTGGGTCAGAAGCAATGCAGCAACACACAACACATCCATGGCAAGCCCACTTCACTTAATTGGTGACCTCCCTTCTCCATCCCCTCATGCAGAAAAAGAGAAGACTCCCATGCATCATAGCATCATCCATACACATCCATTCTCCACTCACCCCTATCTTCTGTCTTCTCCCTTCCTTCCTCAGACATTCCCCCTCTTTCCCAGTACCCTTTTTACTCCATCCATCCATCCATCTCATCTTTGGTAGCCCCCTCATGTTCTCTCTTTCTACCTCTGCCTTCCACACCTCTTTTACTAATCTTTCTTGACTCATTCTTTCCATGTGTCCAAACCATCCCAAAACTTTTTCATCAACCCTATCCCCCAATTCCCTTGCCACCCCCGCTCTCCTGTTCACCTCCTAATTTTTCATTCTATCCAGCCTAGTAACCCCTACCATACTTCTCAGGCACCTCATCTCAAACACATTTAAACTCTTCCTATCTTATGTTCCATGTTTCTACCCCATACAGTGCTCTCAGCACAATCACCCTTCATACAATCTCCTCTTAGCATCCAATCCCAAATGTCTATTTCTCATTACATTTTTTAATCTCTCAAGGCATTTACTTGCTTCTCTTCTACCTCCACCTCCACTCCCCCCTTTCCTGGCACATACACCACCAAATATCTAAAGCTATCCACTTCTTCCAGTCTCTCTCCCTTAATACTCACTTCCAATTTGCTGCCATCCTCTCCCCTTGTACATCTCATCACCTTACTTTTATGTAAAAACATTCATCTTCAACTTCCTTCTTTCACACACCTTCCTAAACTCCATCACTAACTTCCTTAATCACTCCTCTGATCCTGTTATAAGTGCAGTGTCGTCAGCAAACAACAACTGGCGTATCTCCCATTTTCTCCGTTTTCTTTAACCATCTCCAATTCCCAGCCCGCTACCCTAGCACTTACCTCTTGTACCACCCCATCCATGTATATATTGAATAGCCAAGGTGACATAACCCATCCATGGCAATTTCCCATCTTTACCTCAAACCACTCACTCTCTCCATTTCTAATTCTAACACAGGCTTTGCTACTCTCATAAAAAATATTCACTGCCCTTAACAACTTACCTCTTATGACATATATCTGCAATACCTCCCAAAGTGCCTTCCTGTCTACCCTGTCATAAGCCTTTTTTAAATCCATAAAGGAGAGAAAAAAAAATCCTAACCTTTTTCTAAAGCTTTCTCACATATCTACCTTGCCACAAAAATTTGATCCACACAACCCCTACCTGTCCTAAATAGACACTTTTCCTCACCAGTTACTCCCTCTGTTCCTCTCCTAATCCTTTCAATCAAAACCCTCCCACAACCCTTCCCAACTATCTTCAACAAACTAATCCCTCTGAAACTACTACACTCACACTTGTCCCCTTTTCCCTTGTAAAATGGAACTATACAGGCACTCCTCCAGTCCTCCAGCACTCTACCCTCTTTTAGACAAACATTAAATAACCTCACCAGCCAGTCCACCTTCACTGTACCTCCCTTTTTTGGACACTCTTCAGGACACCCATCCAACCCAAGTGCCTTACCTACTCTCATCATTTTAATAACTGCTTTCACCTAATTTTTCCTTATTTCTCCTCCATTTTCCTCATTCAACACCGTCATTTTCTTAGCACTTCTCACTGCAACTACTTTTCCCTCAATATCCTCCTTCACATTTAGCAACTCCCTAAAATCCTCTGCCCATCTTCCTCTCACTCCTATCTCTTTCATTATCATCTCTCCATCTGCACCCTTTCCTTTTCTTCTCTACTTGATTCACCTCCCATTCCTCTCTTAAATTCCTTCCAAAACATCTTTTCATTACTCTCAAAATGTTCTGTCATACTCTTACCCCATTTCACATCTGCCCTCCTGTTTGCCTCCTTTATCTTATGTTTTACTTCTTTTTTCTATGTACCTCTTGTCCTATTTTGTAACCAATTTGTGAATGCTTGTTTCATCTCTTCTACAACCTTCTTTGCTTCATCCTCCCATCACTCACTACCCTTCCATCTATTTCCTGCCTTCTTCCTTGTTCCACATACCATCTTTGCACACCTTGTGACTCCCTATTTGAAACATT
The DNA here is from genome assembly GCF_046742065.1 of Oratosquilla oratoria. Classification (NCBI taxonomy): domain Eukaryota; kingdom Metazoa; phylum Arthropoda; class Malacostraca; order Stomatopoda; family Squillidae; genus Oratosquilla; species Oratosquilla oratoria. The sequence continues at coordinate 18,282,954 of NC_134810.1, read as the reverse complement.
CCCATTCCTTCTCAACTCCTAGTTCTACTCTATCCTTCAATCCCTCCCACTCTTCTCTCAGCTTCTTCTTGTACTCCTTCTCCTTTTCTTTCTCATTCAAGTAGTTTACTATATGTACCTCCCTACCTTCTGTCCTTTTCCTCTTTCTCCATCTATCCTCCACTCTCAACTTACCTTCCACCAAAAAATTATCTGATATTCTCCCACTTTCTCCCCTTAGAACATGTACATATAAAACTCTTCCTATTCTATTCTTGGTTACCACTATATTAACTAAATGAAAAACACTACCACAGCACAACTTAAACATCTACAACTTACCACTGGCACCACCAAACACGTCTATACAAAAACATATTCACACTCAGATGACAAAATGCAATTCAAGACCAATCATCAAACTCCACTTGAAACACCTCCAGACATTAGCCTTATAGAAAAATTCCTCCCAAGAAAGGCAAAGTCCATAACTATGTTTAGGTCAACATGCAGCACTAAAACAGCACAAACACAAGACAGGCCTGCTCATAGAAATAAACTGCCCCAGATCCAGTCATTACACAGAATACACTGATCATGAACACCTCATCCTACACTGCCCCACCCTAGGCATGCTCAGGTAACAACACAGTATTTCTTTCTTTAGTGATTTATGGGCCAATCAGCTGTTGCTGGTTTTCTGGGGGTTAAGTGTGTCCTGCAGAAGATCTGGGGCAAAGGATGAATTGATTGTATGCTTACTTATCATCATTACAATTTCAACAATTTTATACATACTCATTAGCTTAACTTGCACATGCCTTCAAAAATGATACTATAAATATACACCAAATATTGGTACATACTTTGCTTATGTTTCATCATAGCTGTCAGAGGAATAGTTGTCACATATTACCAAGTTTTTTGTCAAGCCTATTGTGCCTGATACTAAGATAGTTCATGGTACTCAGAGCTAGAAAAATGTTAAATCAGTAAAGGTAACAACATGCTCTGTAGCTAGGGGTGAGATTGATAATTATTATTTTTTTTTTCTTCTTTTTTCTCCAGAAAACCCACATATACTCAGGTCTTGGATATCAACTGGCAGGCAACAGAAGAAGGAACCCTCAAATATTTAAGCATAAACAATACTTTCAACACCACAATGAGGTTCAATTACAGACAACCTCAAAACACCTTTTGGTATGAATATATGCCTCATGTAGTTCTCAGCTGGGTGCCAACAGTTCCTCCTCCTGTTGATGTAAGTTAAAATAATGTTCATGAGTTTTTTTTAATTCTTAACTCTCCTTCTTGCCATTATTATCAGTATGGGAGTTTGTGTTGATTATGTTATCCCTCATTAAAATTTTCTATAGATTCTTTTAAATGTATATGTGCACAACTGTGGCCAAGGGCAATATATATATATATATATATATATATATATATATATATATATATATATATATATATATATATATATATATATATATATATATGCAAAGTAGACCACTTGGAAAAAGGAAACTAATGAAGCAGAACACTTTCATATATTACATCTTCAGTGCAAGAGCACTATGCTTCGATAGTTTCTTTTTTCCAAGTGGTCTACTTTGCATAAGTGAACACATATACCTGTGTTCTCATTAGCATATATATATATATATATATATATATATATATATATATATATATATATATATATACAAAATATCCCCTTTATATAGAGGATTGGCTGAGTCAAAGTATATACCCTTCCTATGCCCCACCCATAACAAATAACATTGATTGTCTCTCCTATCTTAGCACTTTGTTGCTGTTAAGCTAAAATCAGAAGAGCCAAGGAGTTTGAGATGAGGTGTCTGAGAAGTATGATGGGGGTTACTAGGCTGGATAGTGTGAGAAATGAGGAGGTGAGGAGGAGAACAGGGGTGGAGAGGGGGTTGGGAGATAGGATTAATGAAAGAATATTAGGATGGTTTGGACACATGGAAAGAATGAGTGAAGAAAGACAAGTAAAAGAGGTGTGGAAGGCAGATGTGGAGGGAGTGAACATGAGGGGATGTCCTAGGATGAGGTGGATGGATGGGGTGAAGGGGGCATTGGGGAAGAGGGGAATGTCTGTTGAGGAAGGACGGGAGAGGACAGAAGACAGGGGTGAATGGAGAATGGTTGTATATGGATGATGTTGTGATTGCATGAGGTGGAATGGGCGGGGGGATGGGGGGTGAGGTAGTATATGTGAGCAAAATTTGACGCAGCCTGAAGGGATTTCTCCCCGACCTCTCATATTATGCAATTGGGGGACGGAGAGGGGGGTCGCCGATTTAATGAAGCGGTCTTGTTGTGGATGTGCTGTGTCTTGCGACACTACTTCTGACCCAGGGCAGTGGACAAGGTGCAGGGATGACCCATCATTCAGGAGGTGCTAAGATAAGAGGGAGGGTGGAGGGGTGTGGAGTGTATTCAGGGATGGAATGGGTGGGAATGATTTTATGCCTTTTTCTTTTTGGCTACCCCCCTTGTAAGGGGGAAAAAGCCTTGGTATATGTATGTATGTAAGAAGTGTGAATTTTATGATTTGCACATCCTCTCAATTTTACCAATGGAGAAATAGAAATGTAGCTTTCATTTACTCTATATAGCTGGAAATGTGTAGATAGTGATACAGTATATAAATATAAACAGAATTAAAATGATAAATCTATGCTCCTTTACAGCCTTGGCTTCAGCTGCAAAATACTGTCACAGCAGGCTTTTATGGTACTCTTGTGGTATGTGTATTTCTTCTAGTAATTGTCTTCGTTTGTTGTGGCCTCTGGAGATCAGCAAACAGGTAAGTCTTTATTCTGTATTTTGTTGATTTTTAGATATGAAAAATAGTTTATAACTATATGCTGCAAGGGTCAGTATGCAAACTATTCAAAATACATGTATTAGGTTTAGTTTCAATAATAGTGTAGGTAACTTAGTATATTAAACCCTGATTTCCATTATATTAATTTACATTAATTTGAATATTAGAGTTATGCATTTATGGTGAGGGCATGCATTATGGTTATTTTGAGAATTTGTTGCATGAGAAGACTAATATCCAGTAATTTATTTTGCTTTTGTGTAAACAGACAAAATTTGTTTCTGTAGTTCATATTTTCTTATCAGTGGTTCTTGACTGTTTTGTTGTTTATAATCTTAAACAGTAATCTAAACAAGTGAAAAGTACCTATTCCAAAAGGCCCTTCTCTCCTAATGAGGTGGTGCCTGAGTTAGTGTATAATACCATCCTTCACTCTTCTCTCCTGGAGTTAAGAATAATTTGATTATAACCACATAAGAAGAAAAAGAGGAATATCCAGTGAAAATTATTGTATACACCTTATTGCATACAAAGGAATTCTGTATAGATTTTGCCATGGTAGATATTACTGTTGTGTTTAGTTACAGATAAAATACTGGCATAAACAGACCTTATCAATCTAGACCCAAGTCTGGCCAAGACCCAACCCTCATCTGAATATGATCACTTGAACTTTAACAGAATAAAAGCCATAAAGTACATCAATATTTTAGAATAGTCAAAAGGAGGTGAATAGCAATGTGATGAACAGTATTCTTTCAGTATCTCAACCATCATATTCAGTTACAATAAAACTTCACAAGGATGGACTAAGAGGAGTAGGGTGGCATTTTTGTCATATGTCCATTCACTTTACAGGGTATGGGACATGTGAATGACTGGTGTGAGGAATTCTTTCATGCTTAGTAGGAAATAGCATAGGTTAGGGGGAATGCAATATTTCTGGAGATTAACTTAGAACTAATAATCCTTTAACATTTTCACAAGTAAATCTAACACCACCTTTAATCTATGGATGTTAGTTGAAAGTCAGATTTATATATATATATATATATATATATATATATATATATATATATATATATATATATATATATATATATATATATATATATATATATATATAAGCTAGGCTAACTGCAATCTCTCTGCATTTCAATGCAATTGTAACTTTTAATGTAGATAGTTACCTCCACATTCAGGTCACCACTCAACACCAAAACAGTATCAACACAAAATTAGGTTAGCAGTAAACACAAATTACCCTAGATGCAACCACTATACATAGGATGCATAGCACCTTGTATCTACACAGCTCTAACACTCACTCAACACAAAATTTCTTAAGTGATTTGTGGGCTGAACCATTACCATTGGCAGTGGCTGGTTTCCTGGGTGTAGCAGGTTTCAATCCATTGTCCTGGTAAAGGAGAACCAGGGCAATGGATTGACTGATTGACCAAAATTCATGTTGTGTTTATTGGATGCCAAGTCATCTGTGACCATTGAACCCTGGTCCCTCCTTCTCCTCTTATTCTCTTGTAATTGTGTCATTTCCTGTCAAGGAAATTATCGATAGGATTTGTATTTTTGTCCACTTCCAATACTCAGCACACCTTAGTTTTGAAAAAGACTTTCCACACCACTAAAGATCTGTCTAGATCTCTTTGTAACAGTTTACCAGCTTCTCCATCATGTATTGTTCTAATGAGTTTTGGGTCATCAACAAATTTATTATTGTAGCTTGTCTATCATTTCTTCTAAGAGATAAGTGTGTGGAGGCTTCAACATGCAATAGGGAGTTACAAAATATGACAAAGAACACTTGCTCCCCCATACAAATTTGTCTCTGCATTTGCCCTTTGTGGTTTGTGGGGCTGGTACCCTGTTTAGACGTCAACCTTGGAAGTGGTCTGGAATTGTTCTTACATGAACACAGGAGATGGTGTCCACGGTATACCATTGCAGTAACCATATATGCTTCTCATAACATGTTTCATTTCCCCCAACATTTGCTTCCCTCATGCACTCTATAATTCACCTCTATTTCGACTCCCCCATTCATCACTGCATGTGACTCTAAGTACTTAAAGATCTCCATTTCCTTCAGTCTATTACCCAAACTTTAAATATACTTTAACCCCCCACTTTCATCACTGCTTGTACATCTTCACCTTACAGAAGACATCCCTACCCCTTGCCAAAAACTTTTCACATATCCGTCTTACTGTAAAAACTGATCTATGTACTCTTTTCCTGTTCTAACCCAACACTGCTCTTCCGTTATTTCCTCTGTTCTCTTCCTAGTTCTCTCAAGTAACACCTTACTGACTACACTTAACAGACATATCCCTAAAAAATTGCTACTTTCATACTTGTTCCCTGCAAGACTTGACTGACCACCAAACTCCCTACTATGCCAAACTTCTCCATGCATCAACCCTACAGAGAAAGCCCTCCCACAATAAGCAAGAACCACACAAACACAATTGTTTTAAGCCACTATCCAGCTTTAAAAATACCACCACTATAGAGGTCCTATCATAATAACAAATTACCCTCCAGTGTTGTCACCACACAAGACACTGAACACATTATCTTCCATTGCTTCACTCTAGCCTTTCCCAGACAACAGCACAATATCTCTTCCTTGAGTGACTTATGGGCCATTTTGGTAGCTGTTGATGCTTTACCTGTGGGCAGTGGGTCTCATATAAAAGAGACATGGGCTAACAAATTAATGATGATTGTTCCCTTTTCTTTTGTGTAATGTAATTAGAAATGAGTAACTGTGTGGCTTAAAATAGTATGACAAGGGAAACATTACCATACCATACTGGTTTCAGCCAGTCAACCAGTATTTAATTACCATCACTTACCAATCTTCTCACACATATGACATGCATAAAAATAACTGTATACCATGTTTTCTATCATTTGTTCAATGTTTTCTGCCACCTTATGTGTGAAGCCTGTTCCAGAGACTAGTACCAGCTCCCTTGGGCTACACCTCCAGGTGGAGGTATGGGATTTGGATGATAGATGTTCTCATAGCCATCATGTAATTCACCATCACAGTATCTCCTTGTGTAGGTTCCATTCGTTGATACCTGCACCATACTACAAATCTATACAAAAACATACAAACTCAGATCACAAAACAAGCACTTAAAAAGACTGACCACTTAACTCCCTACTTCACCAAACTCCCTCAGACAGCCCTTTAAAGAAATCCCATCCATTACAAACAAAAATCACACAAGCATGATTACATTCAAGCTACCATTCAGCTTTCAAGTTGCCAACAAAGAATAAGCCTGGCCACAGAAGTAAATTGCCCCAGATACAATCACCACACCAAAGACATTGAGCATATCATCCTACATTATCTTACTCTAGCTATACCCAGTCAACAACAGAATATCTTTTCCTCAAGTGACTTGTGGGCCAGTCCCATGGCTATCAGTTACCTGGGAGCTGTGGGTCTCTTGCAAGAGAGATCTGGAGCAATAGATGGACTGATGAGTGTATGGGGCTTAGTGCTTTTGCTATTGGGCTAAAAGATATAGAAGGGGATAAGGGAGAGAAGAAAGGAAAGAGGGTGTAAGTCTGGCATTCTTTACGTAACTGTATTGTGTCCAGATTGTCAGAAGTCCATTGTAGATTAGTCCATTCTTGTGAGCTTTAATGTTCATAGTTACAGTACAAGTTGATGATCATATTAATTTTGATATGATTACTTAAAGATTCATAATTGTCTCTGAAATATTGTCATTATGCAAAGTAATTATTATTGCAATTCTGCATATTTTAGTAATGTTCATAGTTACAGTACAAGTTGATGATCATATTAATTTTGATATGATTACTTAAAGATTCATAATTGTCTCTGAAATATTGTCATTATGCAAAGTAATTATTATTGCAATTCTGCATATTTTAGTAAATACACTTGGTCTTGTAATTTGGAAGACAGTTATGCCTAGTATAACCAAAATATATATCTAAAGAATAAGTTTCTTGTGATTATGGCTGTGGGCATGTACATTGCAAGATGACCAAACAGAAATTATAGCATAGCACTATCTGAACAGAATTTTTACCTTGCAATGTCTTTGTTTTCTCTTTCCCCAGAATATTAAAAAATATTTTATTTTTCATCCAATCAATCATTACCTGCAAAGCATTCTCACTTCACATAAAAAGCTGGGTTGTGCTTTTATAGATTAACCTTGCCCCAGTTAAGAACCACTACTATATTTTATAACACAGTATTTGGAATAACTTTGGAAACTAATACTGGGATTGTTTCATTGCATGGATGCTTATAGCAATTATTCACATCTCCAACTTTTCTATAAAGTTTGGTCATGATGACCTGTATCTGCTTATCCTTCCACAGAGAGAGAAACAAAGCCTTGGATATTATTGAATTCAGCATAACTGAGCCTTTAAATGTAGAAGAACCTCATGGCCATACAGTAAGATCATGTGTTGACAAAGAAAACAACCCATCTTCTAGACTAGTAGTCCTCAACACCTGTTCATCCAGTTTTGCTTGACAGTGGTCTCGTGTCTGTCAGTGAACTTTGTTGTATTGGTGCTATTTCATGAGTGTCATGTGTGTTTGGGCTTTTTTGCAGGGATTCCTGTCATGTGATTTTCTGTCCAGTAATGAGAGTGCAGAGCTTTTAAATGACCAGTGGCAGTATAAAAATGCTTTCAAGATGAGTCCTGTAATTTCTGTGGGAAGCCATCTTAGACAACTTTATTTTGTCTTTGTAATAGCTTCTGAAATGACCATTTTCGCATAAATATCTCTTATTACTTGTGTTATGAAAAAGGAAGACTTGGAAGAAGAAAATGTACAGTCATACAAAATAAGTGAATTCAAAGCCATGTTCGGAGAATTAGATACATATACACATATACCAAAAGGCCCTTTCACAAACTAGAAACATGCAGCCCCACAGTAGCTAGCATGAGCCCTCAGGTCCTTCCACAGATCTCTCTAGGAAGACAGAACTGTTGTCTGTGTTGTATTGTTGTGGGACTTCCTATATTATGAACTTTAACTATTAGGGTTAGGGGTGGGCAGTTGCCAATAGTCAGCTCTCCACATGTGTAAAGGTGGAAGAAATACAGTTTAAGTTGATAGAGAAAGATCTTGGTCATGGTCCACAGACCAAATGTCATTCCCTCATGGGTGTACCTCCAGATGGTGGTGAGAAGATTAATGGCTTTTGAAAATGAGCAGCAGAGATTTGATTCTCTCTGCTATCCATCTTGCTTGTTTACCTTCACTCCATTATATGGTGACCCCCCATCCTTGTCCACTCAACAATTTACAAAGCAGACAAGGAGGCTGCATCAATTCGTCATCTATTCAGCCTCTCTTCATTCACTTCTATCTCTTCATTCATTCTTCCTTGCCTGATATACTTTCCCCTTGCATCCAAGACCACCTCCATCCTGTCTGCACCTCAGTCTTGATCTTCTTCTCAAGATCACTCTCTCCATTTCTGCTCCCCACAATCTTCTTCTAAGTCTTTGTTCACACATTCTTTCTACATGCCCACAACAGCATAGCACTCCTTGATCTACCATATCTGACAAATCTCTTTCCACCCGTTCTCTACCTCACCTCCACATTTCTCTCTGTCTATCATTGTAACACTTACCCATCTTCTTAAACACCTAATCTCAAACCCATTCAGGCTCGTCCTTTCTTTCTCCATAAGTTTCAAGTTCTTGCTCCATACAATGACTTTTTCATATAATGTTCTCATTGTATTCATTCCCAGATATCTGTTTCTCATAACACTTTTTACTTCACTCCAGATATTTACTTGCTCCCTTTACTCTAGTTCACTCCACTTCCTGCCACATGCGACCCCAATTACTTAAATATTTCCTCTTCTTCCACCTCATCCTTCAAATTCACCTCCAGCCCATAACCATCATCACTCCTTTCATATTTCAACACTTTACTTTTGCTCACATTTACTCTTTACTTTCTCTCACACACCCTTCCAAACTCAGTTCAACTGCTTCAGTCTTTTCAGAGTCGGCCACAAAACTATTACCATCCATATTCAACAGCTGGCTCACCTTCTAATTCCATTCATTCTCACTAACCAAGTCCAAACTTCTGCCCAGCACTCGTGTTTACTTCCATTACCACCTCATCCATATGCTATTGAACAAACATAGCAACATCACACAACACCTGATCTAGCCTCACCCTCACTTTATATAATTTATTCCCTCCATTCCTAACCCTCACATGCTGTACTATTCGTGTTCATCCACAACACACTCCACAACACCTTTCAATCCTGTCATACAACCTTCTCCAAGGTTGTGAATACCAAAAAAAGACATCTTACAAATTTCCAAAAACTTTTTGTACATGTTTTGTTGCACATACTATACACCCATTTCCTCTCATAAATCCTGACTGCTCCTCTCTAGTTACTTTTTGTTCTTCTAATCTTCTCAGCACCCTTCCATACACCTTACCAACTATATTTGATAATCTGATCTCTCATAAATTACTACAGTTACACCTGTCTCCCTTCCCCTTGTATAATCAAATTGTACACTGAGATCTCCAACTCACTGGTACACTTCTTTAAGAAGGAAATGTAAACAACCAACAAACAACAATACAATATATCTTCCCCGAGTGACTTATGGACCTGTCCAGAGGCTCCTGTGAGTTACCTGGGGCCACAAGTCTCCTGCAAGTAGACCAGGGCCAACAGACCTAATGAGTGACTATAAACAATTATTAAACAATCTCACCAGTTATTCTACATGACAACTATTCAGCCATGTTGCCTTCTTAGCATTCACATTTATATTAATAGAATATAGAATGACTTTTTAAACCTGCGAACACCAAGTTCAAGAGATTCATTTTATCTCATACTGATAGTAACCCTGTTTATTTTTTCATTGGCTATTTATGTAGGGATTGGAGATGGTTAAAGAAAATGGAGAAAAGTGGGAGGTGAGCCAGCTGTTGTTTGCGGACGACACTGCGCTTGTAGCAGGATCGGAGGAGGGATTGAGGAAGTTGGTGGCAGAGTTTGGGAGAGTATGTGATAGAAGAAAGCTAAAGATAAATGTGGGTAAAAGTAAGGTGATGAGATGTACAAGGGGTGAAAGTGGCAGTAGACTGGAAGTGAGCATTAAGGGAGAGCGACTGGAAGAAGTGGATAGTTTTAGATACTTGGGTGCAAATGTGGCAGGGAAAGGTGGAGTGAAAGTGGAGGTAGAATGTAGATTGAGAGAAGCGAGTAAATGCCTTGGTGGATTAAAGAGTGTAATGAGGAATAGACATTTGGGAATGGATGCTAAGAGGAGACTGTATGAAGGAGTGATTGTGCCAACAGCACTGTATGGGGTAGAAACATGGAACATAAGAGAAGAAGAGAGAAGGAGATTGAATGTGTTTGAGATGAGGTGTCTGAGAAGTATGATGGGGGTTACTAGGCTAGATAGTGTGAGAAATGAGGAGGTGAGGAGGAGAACAGGGGTGGAAAAGGAGCTGGGAGATAGGGTTGATGAAAGAATATTAGGATGGTTTGGACACATGGAAAGAATGAGTGAAGAAAGACTAGTAAAAGAGGTGTGGAAGGCAGATGTGGAGGGAGTGAACATGAGGGGACGTCCTAGGATGAGGTGGATGGATGGGGTGAAGGGGGCTTTAGGGAAGAGGGGAATGTCTGTTGAGGAAGGACGGGAGAGGACAGAAGACGGGTGAATGGAGAATGGTTGTATATGGATGATGTGATTGCACGAGGTGGAATGGGCGGGTGGATGGGGGGTGAGGTACAGTAGTATGTGTGAGCAAAATTTGACGCAGCCCGAAGGGATTTCTCCCCATCCTCTCATTTTATGCAATGGGGGGTCGGAGAAGGGGGGTCACCGATTTAATGAAGCGGCCTTGCTATGGATGTGCTGTGTCTTACGACACTGCTTCTGACCCAGGGCAGTGGACAAGGTGCAGGGATGACCCGTCATTCAGGAGGTGCTAAGATGAGAGGGAGGGTGGAGGGGTGTGGAGTGTATTCAGGGATGGAATGGGTGGGAATGATTTTATGCCTTTTTCTTTTTGGCTACCCCCCTTGTAAGGGGGAAAAAGCCTTGGTATATGTGTATGTATGTATTTATGTAGGTAACATCATACATCCAGTCATTGCAACCCTTTGGTCATCATTGATTGGAATACAATAGCATCTTACACTTCAGATATACTGTTATCTCTGGTGGTAACATCATTGTTGAGTATTGATAGGTGGTTAACTTAGCAAATAATTAAGCTTAAAGATTCAGGCTTGCTTGTTTATCCGCCAGGGTAAATTATCTCATTTTTTTTTTTTTTTTTTTTTATAAGATAGAAAAAAAAAATGGCATTAATAGAAAGTGCAATGCGAGATAAAAGGCTTGCATAAGTGGATATTTTTAAGTACAAATATTTGGGGTTCCATGTAGCAATGAATGGAGGAATGGATATGAAGTTAAATTTTAGAGTAAAGGATTGAATAGTAAGTGTTGTGAGGAGCAAGTATTTGGTTATGTGTGCAAATAGAAGGTTGGGCTGAGGAGTGAATATACCATACCCAAAATGCCTTAAGGAGCAGAACTGGAATTTGGGGGCAATAGAAGAGGAAAAGAGTTAATGTTTTTGAGATGAAATGTTTAAGAAATATGATAGGTACTACGAGAACAGATAGAGTGAGAATTGCTTAGGTGAAGCAGTGAATAGGGGCAGGAAGTGAGCTGTTGGGAAGAGTAAAGCAGAGTGAGGAAAGACTAACAAAAATAATGTAGAAAGAAAAAGTGCATGGAGTGAACTTGAGAGGAAGACTGAGAATGAGATGGATTGATGGAGTGACAAGGGTTTCAGATACATGTGTAATATCTGTTGAGTAGGGAAGGTAGGAGGGGGATTGTGAATAAGGGATGCTGTCATCTGCTTTATAAATCATATTGAGTGGATGAGGAGGGAGGGGTTGCTATATGATGAAGCAGTAGGGGTGAACCAGCTCTGGCTGTTCGGCCCTACTGTCAAAGAATTCTGCCTCACTGCACTGCCTGTGACCCATGCATCACAGCAAGAGACAGGGCGATTCTTCATCCTTGAGGTACTGAGATGAGAGGAGTGGTTGAATGGGTTTTATATGTGTATGTTGTGGGAGTGTACTTTGATTCAGCCACCCTTGTCATATGAGGGAAATGGCCAAGTATATGTATTTACCTAGTTGTATTTACCTAGTTGTATTTTACGGGAAGGGGAGCTATGCTCGTGGGGTCCCGTCTTCATTTCTCATTTTATCTAAACAATTTTTAAATTCATGTATTGTTTTTGCACACACCACTTTCTCATCTAACTTGTTCCAACTGTCTATTACTCTGTGTGGAAAGCTGTTCTTTTTCAGATCTCTTCTATAGCTGTCTTTTTTTATTTTCTTTCCGTGTCCTCTTGTATTTCTGTCATCCCATTTTATCAGATTCTCTCTATCAGTAATTTCTATGCCTTTCATGATTCTGTAAATAGCTATCAAATCTCCTCTCTCTCTTCTTTGCTCTAGTGTCTGTAGTTCAAGTTTTTATAGTCTCTCTTCATATGATAGTTTTGAGAGTGTTGGTGCCAGTTTTGTGATTGCTCTTTGTATTCTTTCAAGTTTTTTTATACATTTTTTTGTACTTGGTGACCATATTGTTGCTGCATATTCTAATCTTGGTCTTATCAGGGTGATTAGGATTTTCCTCACCATTTCTTCATCCAGGTATGTAAATGCCACTTTGATTGTTCTTATTAAATTATAAGTTTCTCCAAAAATCTTATTTATATGTTTTTCAGGTGACATATTATTCATAACAATGACTCCCAGGTCCTTCTCATTTTCTACTTTTTTTATTCCTTCTTCTCCCAAATTATATGATCCTGTTATTCTGTTTTTGCTTTTTCCAAATTCCATTATACTACACTTTTTTGTGTTGAACTCCATCTCCCACTTCCTACTCCATTCTTGTACTTTATTTAGATCTCTCTGTAGTGATTCACAATCTTCTTCAGTTTTCACTCTTTTCAGTAGTTTTGCATCGTCTGCAAAGAAGCTCATATAGCTTTCAATTCCTTCATCCATATCATTAATATATATAGCAAACATTATTGGGGCCAGGACTGTTCCCTGCGGGACACCGCTTATTACTTCATTCCATTTTGAGTGCTGGTTTCTTATCACTACTCTCATTTTTCTTTCTTGCAAAAAGTCTTCCATCCAATTTAGTAATTTACCTTGTATTCCTCCTTCAGATTCTAGTTTCTTAAGCAACTTCTTATGTGGTACTTTGTCAAAAGCTTTTTTTAGGTCTAGAAATGCACAATCAGCCCATCCATCTCTTTCTTGTATTATATCTATTAGCCTTGAATAGAAACATATTAAATTGGTGACGCATGATCGTCCTTGTCTGAATCCAAATTGCCTTGGATTTAGTACGTTGTTTTTTTCCAAGTATTTTACCCATCTATTTTTGATAATTCTTTCACAAATTTTTGCTATTGTACTTGTTAGAGAGACTGGTCTATAGTTGGTAGGTTCTTCTTTATTTCCTCCTTTATATATATTAAATAAATTTGCTTTTTTCCAATCTTCTGGAACTTTTCCTTCTTTCAAGGAACTGCTTATTATGCTATGTATTTTGTCTGCCAGTTCATTCCTGCATTCTTTCAGAATCCAGTTTGCTATTTCATCTGGTCCATGTGATTTTCTGACATCAAGATTACTCAAGTGTATCAATATTTCATTCTTTGATACTTCTATTTTTTCTATAGGGGGGATTTTCTCTTTCCATTCAATCTCTTCAGGTTGTATGTTCTCCCTTGTAAACACTGATTTAAAATGTTTGTTCATAATTTCCGCCATTTCCATTTCCTCAGTGTATTCAACTCCCCCTTGTCTTAGTTTCTCCAAGTCCTGTTTGTTTTTCAGTTTATTGTTTACAAATCTGTAGAATAGTTTTGGTTGATCTTTACATTTTTCTATGACGTCTTTTTCATATTTTCTCTTTTCCTCTCTGCATGTTTGTACATATTCATTTCTATAACTGGTATATATTTTCCATTTTTCAGGTTTTCTGTCTTTTTTCCATCTGGTCCAGGCTTTGTCTCTTTTGTCTTTTAACTCCCTACAACTTTTGTTGTACCAGCATTTTACATATTCTTTTTCTTGTTTTTGTCTTGGGACATACTTTTCCACTCCTTTTTTGTAAATTTTTGTTAAAATATTCCATTTCTCTTCCACTGATGTTTCTTCTTTGTATATTTCTTCCCAGTTTTCTTGTTGGAAGAATTCTCTTATTTTATCAAAGTTTGTTTTTTCATACATCATTCTTCCTTTTCTATATTGTTCATTTCTTTTCATATATTTTTCTTCATTAAGTTCCAGTTCAATCAATATGTGGTCACTTTTACCTATTGGTGTTTTATATTCAATCTTGTCCACTATTCTAGGTTCAGATGTAATTAATAAGTCTAGTCTCGATGGTTCTTCTTCATTTCTATACCTAGTGTTCTCTTGTATCCATTGTGTCATTGTGTGGTCAATAATCATCTCAAGTAGAGCGTTTCCCCATGAGTCGTCTCCACCCTTTACTGTCATTTCTTCCCAGCAGATTTCTTTGCAATTAAAGTCGCCCATCATAACTATTCTTCCTCCATCTTCCATTATTTTATTTAATGTTATCTTTGTGTCCTCTAACATACTTTTATGTTCACTCTCCTCCCATGAGGCTGTTTTTGGAGGCACATAATTTATTACAAATTTTCTGCTCTTCTTATCTCTGTCTTCTACTTCTATCATAATCATCTCTACTGTATTCTTTCCATATATGACACCTTTCACGTTTATATCCTTCTTAGTCAGGAGCATAACTCCACCCCCTTGCTTTTTCTCTCTGTTTCTAATCCAATAATTGTATGCATCATGTCCTACACTGTTGGGTGGTAGTGGGCCTTTTAATTTTGTTTCTACAATTCCCATTATGTCCGGTTCTTTTTCCTTCAAATAATCATTCAGCTCATTCAATCCTGTTATTAATCCATCTATATTTGTGTAAGACACTCTTAGTTTTCTGCCACTTCCATTGTGTTCTCTGTTTCCCTTATGTTTTTCTTTTGTATGTCGAACTTCCTTAGTTTCATGTTCACTACTCTCCAATAGAATCTCTCTTTCTCTGACTCCGTTCTGTTCTCGTTTTTTGCCTTAGCTTCCAGTCTTTTCTGCTTTTCTTCCTCTCTTTCCTCTTTATTCATTTCTCTTTTTATCCATATCTTTTTGTATTGTTCACTTGTTGCTAGTTTCCCTGTTTTGGATAAGATATTCTCTGCCGTTGTTTGTGACTTGAATTTAATCTTAATTGGTCTGGTCTTGTCTGTGCTATACTTTCCGAGTCTAAATTTCTCTTCGATTTGTTTCATAATTTCTGGTTCATCTTCCTGAACTGATTCTAATAATTGGCTTACTTTTTCATTTTCCTCCTTGATTCTTGTGGTTCTATCTGTGTTGTGTTTCTCTTCCATTCCTAATATAATTATACATTTCTTTTTGTCTGCTAAGTCTCTTACTATATTCTCCTTCTGTCTCATCACTTTAATAACTGAGTTTTCAGTTTGTTCATTCATTTGCTGTCTGATTATGTCAGTGAATGCAACCTTGCTATTTTCCTGAATTTTTTTCCAACCCTCCTTGTTCTCCATATTATTCTCCTTTAAGACTTTATTCTCATCTTTTACTTCTTTTAACTGTTGTTTTAATTCTTCAATTTCCTTAGTTAAGTTTTTGTTCGCCCTCTCTAGTTCTTCCAATTTTTCAATTCTTCGTATCATACTGTCAACATTACCTAACTTACGTTCCAAGTCCTCGATCACCTTATCAACTCTCTCCTCTAGTCTTATCAGTCGGGGGGGGGGGGGGGGGGTTGTGTCCCCCCCACCCTCTTTAAATCCCTGGAACATATTCTCGTCACTTTCTACTGTATTGCTCCTCTCTATACTTCTAATCTTTACATTTTTATTAGACATTTCATCCTCACTCAGTCGTTTGTTTACCTTTCGCTTGTCTGGCTGGACCAAGTCTACTCCCTCCTCATTTCCTTCCATTTCCCTCAGTAATCCCTCCCCTTTTCCTCTTTCCCTACTTTCCCACTACTCCACGAGCAATTTCCCCCCCACCCTGTAAAAACACTAGGCACTTCTCTTTGCGTTGGGATCCACAGACTTCAGTTTTCTTCAGAACGTCATCCAAGCCGTCCATTCGCTGAAGTGTGTGTGTGTGTGTGTATTTATATATATATATATATATATATGAATTTAACCTGTGACATTTTCTTTTGACACATAAAGAACCACTTTCTCTATGTAATGTTCTCAAGCACTAACTTTCTATTTTGCTTACAAGTAGTATCTTTCATATTGTGCATGGTTTGAAGCTTTATGCATTCAAGGTTTTGGCTCCATCCATATTCTCATCTTTGAATTGTTGATAATAGATATACAATTTCTAGTACATATACACATACAATTTCTAGTACATCTTTTGGTGTCATGTGTTTTGTTGTGTTTATAAAAGGGATAGCAGCTTTTGTATACATCTCTTTAGAAACCCATTTATTCAGCAGTCTGCCATGCAACTTCATCTCTGCTAGCGTATGCTGAATTAGAAATTTAGAAAAGTAATGGAATACCTATAAACATATACATACCATAGGGCTTTTCCTTCTTACAAGGGAGGTAGCCAGTCAAAGGCATAAATCATCTCTCACCCATTTCATCCCCACATACTCCACTCCCATTCACCACCCCTCCCTCCCTCTTTTCTTGGCTCCTTCTAGATGATGGATCATCCCTGCATCTTGCCTATAGACATGGAATCATTATATACTTGATGTTTTAAATGGATACTTCATCATGTTATTGGCAAAATTCCCAATATTGGAAGAAACATTTTTTCTGTAGGGAGTGCACTGAAATATTAATATCTGGTATCATGCATATTTCATCTTGTCAGTGGTAACAATTACTTTCATGTTTACTTATGCCGTCTTCAAATTTCTATTTGAATTGATTGGCCTTACTGCTACTCATGTCTGAACTCTTTTGAGTAAGTCAGCATAATGCTATTACTTTTAAAATTCTGTAAATAATTTTATTTTCTTATAGTTGTGTTCATGTAGCCTTTCAATTTCTCTTTTAGAATTATCTATGTGGACAAATTTCTCTTTGGGTGATCCCAACTTAAAATTCAGTGTATTAAATCTTGTGAACATGTGCTTCATGGGGTTGATTTAATTATTGTGGCTAAAACACTTCTAGATAATGTCTAGTGCCTTACAGTTTGTGACTGCAGTCACTTGGTCATCTACTTGATGAATGGTTTATTTTAAAAGCTGTGTTATCCCTCACAAGTAAGTGCACACAAGCCATTTTTTATGCTTTTCATGAATGGCTTTCACCTGTGGATTATCCAGGTCTCTATCTTATCATCAACTATACTGTAATTTGGTCTAGGATTGTGTCAGTGATCCAAAATTTCTCTTGGCTTTTTCCTGCTTACAAGGGAGGTAGCCAAATTCAAAGGCATAAATCCACTCCCACCCATTTCATCCCCACATACTCTACTCCCATTCACCACCCCTACCTCCCTTTTTTCTTGGCTCTTCCTGCATGATGGGTCATCCCTGCATCTCACCCACTGCCCTGGGTCAGAAGCAATGGAGCAAGACACAGCACATCCACAGCAAGGCTACTTCATTTAATCGGTGACCCCCCACCCCTGTCCCTTTATGCAGAAAAAGATAGGACAGGAAAAAATCCCTTCAGTCTGCATTAAAATATCATTCACACATATGTCCTCACCCCCACATCCCCCACCCACTCCCTTCCATACATCACAGCATCATCAATACACAACCATTTTCCCATTTGTAAAAATGGTTAATTTGATTTGAAAATATGTTTTAAACAATTTATACCATTTAATGTTATAGGGAAGTTCATGACTGCAAAGGATTTTTTTCCTATATACAAAAAAGTTGGGCCTTTTTTCTGACCCTATGAGCAGTGTTTTAATATAGGAGCAATTAAAAATAAAACAGTATTTGAACATTGGATATTTCAAATGAAGGGTTATTCAAATTTAGAGGTTCTACTGTAATCACTCAGATCACAGAAGAAATACTTCACAATAGACTGCCAAAGTCTGTACTTCACCAAACCTCCCCCAGAAATCAACCCAACAGAGAAACAACTCCCAAGATAATATCATATTTATGTATATATATATATATATATATATATATATATATATATATATATATATATATATATATATATATATATATACACACATACATATATATATGAAAGAAATAATTGTGACAAAGAAATAAGGGACCAAATAATGAACCTTGATGTCAGAAAATCATATGGACCGGACAGAATTGCAAACTGGATACTAAAAGAATATATAGATGAACTAACGGATAAAATATATTAGATAATAGATTGCTCACTCAAAGAAGGAGAGGTACTGCAATACTGAAAAAATGCCAATATTGTGCCAATATATAAAGGAGACAAGGAAGACCCCACAAACTATAGACAACCTCCCCCGATTACCAAGTCTAGAGGAAAAACTAACAAAAATGAATGAATCATGGGAGGTTAGGATTAGCCAACACATGCTAATTACACAAAGAGTTGATAAATTGGAAGAACTAAAGAAGGAGAATCAAGACCTAAATAAAGAAGTAGAATTAAAAAGACAGTTAAAAGAAGTAAAGGATGAGAATGAGGAATTAAAGAATAATAATAATGAGAATAAAGAGTCCATAGCAAAAGAGGTAAAGGGTTGGAAAAAAGTTCAGGAGGATAATAAAATTGAATTTAGAGATATAGTGAAACAACAGATGAAGGAACACACTAAGGGCACAGTTATTAAAGTGATGAGAGAGAAGGAGAATATAGTAAGAGACTTAGCAGATAAAAAGAAATGTATAATTATATTAGGAATGGAAGAGAAACATAATCCAAATAGGACTACAACAGTAAGAGATGAGAAACAAAAAGGTAAATAAGGTATTAAAAAATATTTTAAGAAGGTGAACAGGAAATTGGGAAAGAAATTGAAGAAATATATAAGCTAGGGAAATACAATATAGACAAGACCAGACCAATTAAGGTTAAATTCAGGTCACAAACAACAGCAGAGAATGTCTTATCAAAAACAGGGAAACTAGCAGAAAGTTATCTGTACAAACAGGTATGGATAAAAAGAGAGATGTATAAAGAGGAAAGAGAGGAAGAAAAAAAGAATTGAAGCTAAAGAAAAAAGAACAGAACAGAGACAAAGAGAAATTCTATTGGAGAGTAGTGGATATGAAAGTGAGGAAATGGTTCATAGAAGAGAAAAACAGAAGGGAAACAGAAAACAGGATGGAGGTAACAGAAAATTAAAAGTGTCCTTCACAAATATAGATGGCTTGGATGAACTGAATGATTACCTGAAGGAAAAAGAACCTGACATAATGGGAATTGTGGAGACAAAATTGAAACGTCCATTACCACCCAACGGTGTAGGACATGGTGAATATAATTATTTAATTAGAAACAGAGAAGTAAAACAAGGTGGTGGAGTTATGTTCCTGACTACGGATATAAATGTGAGGAATGTTACATATGGAAAGAATAGAGATGATTATGATGGAAATAGAGGACGGATAAGAAGAGCAGGAAGTTTGTGGTAAATTATGTGCCTCCTAAAATGGCTTCGTGGGAAGAGAGAAAACACAAGAGTATGTTAGAAGACACAAGGATAACACTAAATAAGATAATGGAAGATGGAGTAAGAATAGTTATAATGGGTGACTTTAATTGTAAAGAAATATGCTGGAAAGAAATGACAGTGAAGGCTGGAGATGACCTATGGCGAAATGTACTACTTCATATGATCATAGAACATACAATGACACAATGGATACAAGAGAATACTAGGCATAGAAATGAGGAAGGGCCATCAAGACTAGACCTAATAATCACATCAGAACCAGAAATAGTGGACAAGATTGAATATAAGACACCACTAATATAAGTGACCACATATTAGTTGAACTGGAACTAAATGAAGAAAAATACATGAGAAAAAATGGACAATACAGAAGGGGAAGAATGATGTATGGAAAATCAAATTTTGATAAAATGAAATATCCCACCCCCACCCCACCCAAAAAAAAAAAAAAAAAAAAAAAAAAACAGACTAGGAAAGGATATACAAAGAGGAAACAACAGTAGAAGAGAAATGGAAAATCTTGACAAAAATTTATAAGGAGTGGAAAAGTATGTTTAAAAAAAAAAAAAAGGATATGTAGAATGTTGGTGCAACAAAAGATGTAGCGAGTTAAAAGATAAAAGGGGATAAGTCTCGGATAAAATGAAGGAAAGACAAAAAAACAGAAAATGGAAAATATATACTGGTTATAGAAGAAAAGAGAAAATATGAAAAGGATCTCATAGAAAAATGTAAAGATCAAACAAAACTATTTTACAGATTTGTAAACAAACTGAAAAACAAACAAGAATTAGTGAAATTACGACAAGGAGGAATAGAATACACAGAGGAAATAGAAATGGCAGAAATTATGAGCAAGTATTTTAAATCAGTGTTTACGAGAGAGAACATATAACTTAGAGATGTCGAGTGGGAGGAAAAAGTCCCCCCTATGAAAGAGATAGAAGTAACAAAGAATGAAATAATGAATCACTTGAGTAATCTCAATGTTAGAAAATCGTATGGTCCAGATGAAATGGCAAACTGGATTTTGAGAGAATGCAGGAACTAACTAACAGACAAAATACATAGTCTAATAAACAGTTCATTGAAGGAGGGAAAAGTTCCAGAAGATTGGAAAATAGCAAATATAGTACCAATATAGGGGGGAAACAAAGAAGATCCTACAAACTATAGACCGGTCTCTCTTACAAGTATGGTAGCTAAAAAATGTGAAAGAATTATCAAAATGAGATGGGTAAAGCATTTGGAAAAAAATGTACTAAATGTGAGGCAATTTGGATTTAGACAGGGAAGATCATGTGTCACAAACTTGATGTGTTTCTATTCAAGACTAATATATATAATACAAGAAAGAGATGGATGGGCTGATTGTGCCTTTCTAGACCTGAAAAAAGCTTTTGATAAGGTGCCACATAACAAATTGCTAAAGAAATTAGAAACTATAGGAGGAAAACAGGGCAAACTACTGAAGTGGATGGAAGACTTCTTGCATGAAAGGAAAATGAGAGTGGTGATAAGAGACAAATATTCCAATTGGGATGAGGTGATTAGTGAAGTTCCACAAGGAACAGTTTTGGTCCCAATAATGTTTGCTATATATATTAATGATATGGATGAAGGAATTAAAGTTACATGAGCTTCTTCGCAGACGATGCGAAAATGTTGAAAAAAGTGAGCACTGAAGAATATTGCGAGTCATTGCAGAGTGATCTCAATAAAGTATGGGAATGGAGTAGGAAGTGGGAGATGGAATTCAACATTAAGAAGTGTAGTATAATGGAATTTGGAAGAAGCAAAAAAAAGAATAGTGGCATCATATACATTGGGAGAGGAAGAAATAAAAAAATAAAAAAAGTGGAAAAAGAGAAGGACCTAGGAGTCATTATTATGAATATGTCCCCTGAGAAACATATAAACAAAATTTTTGGAGAAACTTATAATTCAATAAGATCAATCAAAGTGGCATTTACATACCTGGACGAAGAAATGGTGAAGAAAATACTAGTCACTCTGATAAGACCAAAATTGGAGTATACAGTGACGACGTGGTCACCAAGTACAAAAAAATGTATAACAAAACTTGAAAGGATACAAAGAGTAATTACGAAATTGGAACCAACACTCTCAGAACTATCATATGAGGAGAGGTGGGCAAAACTTGCACTACAGACATTGGAGCAAAGAAGAGAGGAGACTTGATAACTATTTATAGAATCATGAAGGGCATGGAAATTATTGATAGAGAGGATCTAATAAAATGGGATGGTAGAGACACAAGAGGACATGCAAAGAAAATCAAGAAAGACAATTAAAGAAGAGACCTGAAAAAGAACAGCTTTCCCCACAGGATAATAGACATTTGGAACAGGTTAGATGAGAATGTGGTGTGTGCAAAAATGATACCCAAATTTAAAAACAGTCTAGATAAAATGAGATATGGAGACGGGACACCAGGAGCATAGCTCCCCTTCCTGTAAAATACAACTAGGTAAATACACATATATATATTACTGATGAAAAATGTAGTATCATATTTGTCGATCACATGAAAACCACAGTTGGGGCAAAAGAGACTGGAGACAGGGAATCTATGTATTTTTATTGCAAACTGCAATCCTCTTCAATACTTACTGAAGAGGGTTGCCGTCTCTGTGGTGTAGTGGGTTAAGGCTCAAGGTAATCTTACAGGTCACCAAAATGCAGTGAGTTCAAATCCTACATGCAACTGTCATAAAAATTATCAGATTGATGTCGCTGTCACTAACAAATTTCTCTCATAGTTACAATGATGAAAGTATGAAATGGATTTGTTTCAATCCTTACCCCCTGCCACTAGTGGGCCTGGGCCTCGTGTAAAACAGGAACTAGGGTTACAGATTAATGATCTTTCCTATCCTCGGGAATCAGATCAATTCCAGGTTATGAGGCTTTTAAAGTCTCTGTGGTGTAGTGGGTTAAGACTCTGTGAAGGTAATCTTATGGGTGGCCAAAAGCAGTGGGTTTGAATCCTACATGCAACTCATAAAAATTATCTGATTGATGTCGCTGTTACTAGCAAATTTCTCTCATAGTTACAATGGTGAAAGCGTGAAAGGGATTTGTTCCGATCCTTACCCCCGGCCACTAGTGGCACTTGGGCCCTTGTGTAAAACTGGAACTGGAATCGCAGATTAGTGATCATTCCTATCCTCGGGAATCAGATTGATTCCAGGTTACGAGGCTTTTACAGTCTTTGTGGTGTAGTGGGTTAAGGCCCTGTGAAGGTAATCTTACAGGTGGCTGAAAGCAGTGGGTTTGAATCCTACATGCAACTGTCATAAAAATGATCAGATTGATGCTGCTGTCACTAGCAAATTTCTCTCATAGTTACAATGGTGAAAGCATGAAAGGGACTTTGTTCTGATCCTTGGCCCTTGCCACTAGTGGCCTTGGGCTTTGTGTCGCAGATTAGTGATCTTTCCTATCCTTGGGAATCAGATTGATTCCATGTTATGAGGCTTTTACAATCTCTGTGGTGTAGTGGATTAAGGCTCTGTCAAAGTAATCTTATGGGTGGCTGAAAGCAATGGGTTCGAATCCTACATGCAACTGTCATAAAAATGACCAGATTGATGTCATTGTCACTAGCAAATTTCTCTCATAGTTACAATGGCGACAGCATGAAAGGGATTTGTTCTGATCCTTACCCCATGCCACTAGTGGCCTTGGGCCTTGAGTAAAACAGGAACTGGGGTCGCAGATTAGTGATTTTTCCTATCCTCGGGAATCAGATTGATTCCAGGTTACAAGGCTTTTACAGCCTTTGTGGTGTAGTGGGTTAAGGCTCTGTGAAGGTAATGTTATGGGTGACCGAAAACAGTGGGTTTGAATCCTACATGTGACTGTCATAAAAATTATAATATATATATATATATATATATATATATATATATATATATACAGGTAAACGTCGACTTACGATGGCCGCGACTTACGATTGTTCGACTTTACGATGACGACGACGATATGATAATTTAACCCCTTCCATACGGTGCCGCACACGTAGGCGTCATGAGGAGCAAGTGGATTCGCGACGCTGCCATATCGGCGTCTTGATTATATTTATTGTAGTCGCCCCTGTGTTTTTACATTCTCTCAAATGATTCATTCTCTGTGGTTTTCAAAATTCGCGGGTGAAAGAGAGAACGATCGATATAAGCGGTGACTATATTTTATGATGCGAGTATTATTACGTCACGTCGTACGGCTGGCATTGGCTGCTGCCCGCGAGATTTAAGTACCGTACTGAAAATACATATTATAGTGTTTGAATATGGTAAAAAGGATAAAAATAATTAAATGAACTACTGTACATGTTTAATAGGCTATATTCAGTATCTCTGGTGGTTAATATACAGGTAGGCTAGGTACAGTGACCACGGAACAGAGTGGGGATCGACTTACGATGAGATCGTCTTACGATGGCTTTATCGAAACCTAATGCCATCGTAAGTCGACGTTTACCTGTATATATATATGCAACAGTAATCACATAAAACACGTGAATAAAGATTTATGCTTGTAACCACGAGGAAAATAAAGATCGGAATACTGAAAATGTCTTAATAGACGAAAACATTCAGTATTCCGATCTTTATTTTCCTCGTGGTTACAAGCATATATATATATATATATATATATATATATATATATATATATATATATATATATATATACATATATTGTAATTGAAACAATGCATTTATCAGTTTGCTACATGTGACCTGGGAATTAGTATCAGACTAGTATAATTTATTATAATTTGTAGACCCTGGAGGGTTGTAAGTATATAATGTCTTTCTGTGGGGGTGAGTGTGCATTACTTACAGTGTGTCTGTTGTGTATTACTTGATGAATGTGCAAACCAAACTGACTGTAATTTCTAAATCTCTTGGCTATATGTAAAGCTATATTTGTAGTCCATAATATCTTCTAGTGAACTTAGTACTGACCAATGTCTCAGTATCATCTACTTTCTGTAGGTAGCTTTACAAATCTACCTAGCAAATGCATCAAATGGTTTATGTGTAGTTGCTTAGCAATCTGCCTTGCATCTGGCTCTTGCAGTATTACTATGTTGTTATTCTACTGCTCTATTTACTGGTTATGGTGATCTCTTTTTTTCCTGTAGTCAAAACCTTTATATTAACTGGTATGTGATTGAAAAAAAATAAATAAAGTAGTGAATTTCAGATATTGTCTGTCATAATTTATTCTACATGTTACATTAAGTAGTTTCCTTATATTGTTCATTTGTAAGAAGATACATTAACTAAGGTAGCTGTTAAATGCCATCTTATTCACAGAACTTTGATAATATAATAATACTTAGTGTGTAGGTGCTCTTGCTGATTTCACCCCCTTACATTTTGTTAATGGTTTATTTTTGCTCTACAGACAGCGAAATAAAGCCTTGGATGACCTTCAGTACTACTCCTCAGACAACTTGACATCTCCCACTAATGATTATGTTGGAAATTACTTGGACAAAATGGAAAACAACAACCACAGTGATGACCGAACAGATGGTGATGCTAGTATGAATTCATACAACATGAATGATCAGAGACAGCATTATGGTCACCAGGAAAGAAACAACTATAAACCTAATCATCAAGCATACTCTCAGCAACCATATACTATAACCCGGTCCATAACACCTCACTCTGTTCGTTCAACTGATCCTATTCTTCCCCCATCACGTTCAGTAACAACCATTGCATCCCATGGTATGCTTAACACTGATTTATGATTTGAGTTTCCTGGTTGTTTTGTGTCCAGTTGGGATTTTTCCCCCCCATTATACTTGTTTTTGTACCTGTTAAGTTTATGGTATGTCAGTATTTTCTGCAAAAGTCAGTGTGAATATTGTTCCATGGCAACATAAATAGCAATGGTTTAATTTTTTTTGTAATGGGATGAAATATCCTTTTACACAGGTATAACTTTTTTTTTTTCTTATGAAATTCATCTTGAAAGTTGATTGACAACTGCATTTATTTGGTAAAATGATAAATCTTCACTATTCTGTAATTTCTTTGGAATTTGTTTATATATGAAAGTGGCAAATGTCTACATCAGTAGCCTACATTAGAGGGAACACCATGAAAAGACAAATGCTGTATTATTGATAACATTTTGTTTGTCAAAGCTCTATCAATTACATAATGAAGCTCTACTGAACAAAACATCATACCAGAAGTAAGGGTTTTGTCCTCACAGTGTTTCCTCTGATCATTTTCATGTTATGGCCTTCTTGTGAGATACCTAGTGAATTTCAGGATCAATGACACTGAATTTACAATGATTTCTTTGTGTGTCCAGAAACAAATTCAAGCTCAGTCTAGACCAGTGGTTCTTAACCTTTTTTGGCAGCGACCCAAAATTTTGCACAAATCAAGCATCGCGACCCAAAATTTTGCACAAATCAAGCATCACGACCCAAGCCTACAAATAGATTTTCTGCTTTGGAGTTTTTATTTAATCATGGTCTGCTTAGAATCCTAAAACTAGGCATCATGTATTTTAATTATTACAGTATGTAATTATAATATATTTGTAGTGGGAAAATAATGATTTTCTGCAAACCCTTAGCGACCCAATAAAATGGCTTGGCGACCCAAATTTGGGTCGCGACCCAGGGGTTAAGAACCACTGGTCTAGACGATACACTAAGGTACTTACAGGTATTCATTCTTAAATATCTGCTTATATAATCTTTATTTGGAAATTAAAATCCTGTGATATTGTGATGAATTAGGGTAATTGTGCTAACTAATCTGTGTAAAAAACACACATACATATACCAAGGACTTTTTCACTCTTACAAGGAAAGTAGCCAAAGTCAAAGGCATAAATCCACTCCCACCCATTTCATCCCCACATACTCCACTCCCATTCACCACCTTCTTTTCTTGGCTCCTCCTGGATGACAGGTTATCCCTGCATCTTGCTCACTGCCCTGGTTCAGAAGCAATGCAGCAAGACACAGCACATCCATAGAAAGGCAACTTCATTTAATTAGCAACCCTGCCCTCTCTGCCCCTCATGCAGAAAAAGGGAAGACAGGGAGAAATCCCTTTGGGCTGTGTCAAAATATCATTCACACAAACTCCCTCATCCCCCAAACACTCCCTTCCATGACTAGATTATAAAGTGTCCCTTGCAAATAATAATACAATCTTAAAAGGAACTAGAATGGAAATGCAGCTACCGGTAATAATAATAACAATAATAACTGTTGGCTCAAGTTTGACTGACTGGAAATGTGCAATCCCATGGTAAGCATTGGTCCTTGAGTGCTCCCATAGATCTCTCTAGAAAGAAATGTTTGACTGTTATCTGTGTTGTATTGGTATGGATCTACATCTGTGTCACTACTGGTAGGATAATGATAAAATTTATTGCTTTGAGTTGCACTGACTAGAAACCATCTTCCTCACAGTGGCTGGCAGTGGCCCTCAGTTCCTCTTATAGATATCTGAGAAGACACTTTAGACTGTTGTCTAAGTTGCATCAATGTATGACTTTCTATAATGCCAGCTAGAAACAGGAGGAGGGGGGTTGTCACCAGTTGTCATCTACCCATATGTGGCAAGGTGGAAGAAATACAATTGTAGTTGATAAAAAGATATCTTAGACCCAGTCCAGAAAATGAGTTGGCCCCTTGGGGCTGCACCTCCAGGTGGAGGATGGGGGTTGGGGCTCGATGGATTTTGAAGTTGGGCTGCAGGAAGAAAAAGAAATGGAGAAAGTATAGTTGAAGCTGACAGAGAATGAGAGAGGTTGTGAGACTGGTCAAGAGATTATGTGCAACCCCATAGGGTGCACAGAGGTGAGTGTTCATGGGGATTAAAGATGAATGGTATGGAGACCATTCTGACATCCACTGCATAGGACTACCATATGAAGGCCCTTATTGTCAGTCAGTGGTCGTGCAGCTCTAGGCTACTACAAGAATTTTTGTAACTTTAATTTAACACTAACTTATAAAACAGGTACACTGTTACTATTAAGAAAAACAATACTGTAAATATAAAAATATGTTAAATTGTACATATGAATTCAGTAAAGTGATTTGAAGATAAACCACTTATAGAAATGGAAAGAACTATGAACTCAGTTGATGTACCACAGGCTGAGGTAGAACAGATTTTCAATAGTTTATTTCAAGTTAAACAGTATTTACTACATAAAAAGTGCCTGCCGATAATGATTACCTTCTATGCCAAAGATTTTCTTTTCTATAAAACCTTCATGGCCCTGGTAAAAAAGAAATTGTAATTTGTGTTTACTGATATTTTATATTCAACATTCTCCTTTTATGTTGTGAAAAATGATGATACCATTAATAAGCAGGCATGTATGTACGAGTACCTATCCAGATATACTGTACATGAATTTGTGCTTGCATAAACATGTTCACACTCATTTGCTTGTGCTGGCAGGCAGGGATACTTGGCAAATATACATACACCCTGCTGTAGATTAGAATATGCAGCAGTGGTATGGTTCCCATATAAAATGAAAGATATAAAATTTGGAGAATACAATAACCACCAACCAAGATGATTCCCAGCCAAGCAGGTAGCTTGTACATGGAGAGATTATATGTAAGCACTTGGCCTGCCACTGTTCAAGAATTAAGAGAAAGAGAGGATATGATTGCAGCATTCAGGTCACTGAAAGGGTGGACAAAACTAATTTAGGATAAAGGTACCATGACCTCATAGGAACAAGTTTAAAATGGATACATCTGAAAGATGAGAAAAAGTATAGTTTTACATATGGATGCATAAACCTATGGAATGCCCTTGATGATTTAGTCCAAACTGGAACTATACATAAATTTAAAATGAGGTATACTTGTAAAGTAAGAGAGAGGACCCCATGAGCATAGCTCCCATCCTGTATACTACAATTAGGTAAATCGGGTAAATACAATGGTAATTGAAATACCAATCCATATATAGGTGGTTTAAAAAAATCACTTCACTAACAGAACCTATGATTAATACTTAATTTTTAGTTATGGTCTGTGTAATACTGTTTGTACAAATAAGTGTTTCATGTACAAAGTAAGTCCCTCATGATATGAGATTGATCGTTGTGTTTGCAGCTCTACATAACCAGTGATAGAACTATGACTTAAGTATGATATGAATGAAATATTGATTAGCTATTGTATATAAATTATTCTGAGTATGTTTGATATGATTTGTTTACAGATGTGTGAGAACAGTCTTGATGCATACATTTTTACAATTGCTTTGTAAATATTTGGATTTTCTAATAAAATGTTGCTATGAAATAAAATCTTGTACTGAAATCCTTAACTTACTAATGATAACCTGGTTATTGAAAAATGGCTGACAAAAGTTTTAGAAGGTAGAGAATGCAGAGTGGAAAAAATTGAAATCATCATGAACAGCTTTACAATAGTTTTTCTCAATATTACCACCAAACTTTATTGTGTGACCTCTTTACCCCATATCCAGACCACATCAGCCAAAACTCTGAAACAGCCCAAACTTCAAATCAGTTGCTCTCTCCATTTCCTACCCTCACACAAGCTCTTCAACTTCCATAGAAAATATGACTGCTCTGAACAGACTTTCCCCTATCCCATATATCTGCAACAAAACCCTTAATACCTCTCTGTCAACCCTGTCATATAACTTCTCTAAACCCATGAAAATGCAAAACACACCCTTACTCCTTGCCACACTTCTAAAATCTCACTTGTAACAAAATAATTATATATGTACCCTCTTTGCTAAACCCACATTGCTCTTCCCAAATTTCTCTGACTTCTTCCTAGTCTTCTTGATTAACATCAGGGGTGCAGTTCCAATTTTATAGGTGCTGGGGCTCTGGAGGACCTAACAAAAGCCTGCCATCCCTATCATGTTTCTATATACAATGGGCATACTATATGTTACATGATGATTAAGTAATGTGTTTGCACTTACTAATTATCATAAAATAAATATAATTATCAAACAAACAAGAAAGAGCTACTCGCTTGCAGAGGTGCTGGAGCAGAGCTCTAGTGAGCTCTGGCAGCACTACACCCCTGATTAACATCCTCCATTACACCTTACTAACTCCATTTAACAGACTGATCCTCTAAAATTACTGTGTCCATAACTGTCACCTAAAATTCATAGAAGAGAATGGAGGGAAGTCAGGTAGAGAGGAATAGGTAAAGGGTGCAGATGGACAGATATCAGTGGTAAATTGGGCAGATGGACAGATATCAGTGGAATTGAAGACAGTAGGGGGTAGATGGGTAGAGTTTTTCAGGTTAGGGGATGTTTGAGATCTTACCCTGTCCTTCTCCATTGGAGTTTTTCAAATCCTTCATTGTTCTTTATACAACTCTGTTGAAGAAGGGTGTGTATATTTACCTAGTTGTATTATACAGGAAGGGGAGCTATGTTCATAGTGATCTTTCTTTGTATCTCTCAGCACCTAGTTTGTTCTTAAATTCTAGTATGGTTTTTGCACACATTATTGTTTCGTCCAATTTGTTCCAGACATCCACATTTCTTAATGTTGAAGTCTACTTCCCACTTCTGACTCCATTTCTAAACACTGTCATTTGTGTAACATACACAGGTGAAATGCAGTTTAGACAATAAGAGTTTAGTGTGATTTTATAATAAAGAGTTTCAGATTGTCATCTTACACAGACTGTGGATGTAAGTATTTGCCGTGTCTCCATAAGGTAACATAAGGTAATCTGTTGCAGAGAATGAAATTTTATTTACTGTCATTACACAGCCCACTGGAGACACTTAGAGGAATGTTGGGATTGGATTGGATTTATTGGCAGTAAGATACACAGATATAATAATTACCTTACCTTACTGTCGTGCCATATCCTCTTGGACTTCGGCAACCATGGAGCGCCACCGTTCACAGTCCCTAGTTACTTGTAATATAATAATACCATGTATAAAATTGTGTAAGGATGATATAATAAAGCATATGAAAATTATATCCATTGTAGTCTTCATGAAAAAAATGACAAGTAAGGTATAATCCAGATACATTTAAACAAATAGTAACATAACTAAAAACTGTAAATGTTAATCATTATACAGGTTTCCCCCACTATATGATTGGGTTACATTCTTGAAACCAGGCCGAATAATGAACAATCAGATAGTGAACTTGTGTTATAAACGTGTCACTTTTTTTAGACAATGGTTTCCCCAGTGGGCCTATATCCACTGTAGAATGCCATTAGTTACCTGATCCCACACTGCACATACCTTTCATGGCTATTCTTACAAAAATCCCAAGGAAGCCTTCTCCTCGTCATCAGAAGTGGTAGGGCTTGATGAATCCTGGACAGCAGAGGTGGACAGAAGAGTGCCAGATGTAGATTAAAGAGGTGGTGGAAAGGAATCCAGATATGCTGATGCAGGGCGGGGGGCTGGGTGGGAGGGAGCAGCAGGTTTTATTTTTTATTTTTTATCATTTTTTTTCCCCTTGGCCTCGAATATATCTTTGTAGACCTTGAAGGTTTGTTCCACATTATAGGCAACTGTTCCACATTGTACCAGGTTTGGGTACCTTTCCTTTATTTTTTCAATGGTTGCATCTAGGCCAGAGAACACCTCACAAAGTGTTTTGATGTCAAGGCCTCACTGGGGCACATCATCATCATCATCTCCATGGAGAGTTCCTTCTTGTTCCAACTCCATCAGATCTTCATTGCTGAATGGCTTATCATGGGACTGTAGCAATTCATTCACATCATCTTCATTTAACTCCTTGAAGTCAGCCATATGTGAGAGCCAGACTATGTCCTCACGAATGGATGCCACTTCACTAAATCCAATGAAGTTGTCAGCTGAATTGACACACTTATAAGAATGTTTCTTCCAGCAGCCATTCATTGTTTTTTCTGTCACCTATGCTGTATTGATATTGTCAATGGCCTTGATATTATAACTGGCACAGAACTGTTTGACTGTGGGCTTGTATGGGCTGTCAGTCATGTTAATCAGCTGACTCATTGTGTGGCGTTGGTAATATGCATTGGAAGTGATGATCACACTTTGGTCCATGGGCT
The DNA here is from genome assembly GCF_046742065.1 of Oratosquilla oratoria. NCBI lineage: Eukaryota > Metazoa > Arthropoda > Malacostraca > Stomatopoda > Squillidae > Oratosquilla > Oratosquilla oratoria. Next base: position 18,251,129 of record NC_134810.1, on the reverse strand, counting down.
GGATGAGTGCTGTCGTGTTTTTGAGCATAAATATCACCTCTATGTTGTCTGCCCAATCTTCCATGGTTGTTGGGTGGCTTGGGGCATTGTTAACCAGCAGGAGGAAATGGCTGACAATGTTTTCTTTGGCAGCATTGTCACACAGTGCAGGGGACAAATAATTTGCAACATAATGCTGGTTCATAGAAGATGTCATCCAGGCCTTCTTGTTGGATCTATATACAGTATCACCATCCAACCCGGGTGCCTTACCTGCTCTCATCATTTTAATAACTGCTTTCACCTTATCTTTCTTTATTTCTCCTCTATTTTCATTATTCATTACTGTCATTTTCTTAGTGGTTTCCACTGCAACTATCTTTCCCTCCCTATCCTCCTTCGCATTTAGCAACTCCCTAAAATACTTTGTCCATCTTCCACTATTATCTCTCCATCTGCATCTTTTACCTTTTCTTCTCTACCTGATTCACCTCCTCTTCCTCTCTTGATTTTATTATAATAAATAATAACAAAATAATACAATAATAATACTGATACATGAATAATAGCCTACTGGTACTAATAACCTAAGAAAAGTGCTAGCACAAAGAAAATTGTTGACTAGATCTAATAATAACTGCAAACACATCACTTTTTCTAAGCATCTAGCAACAGAAACATTATATTATACAAAGCATTGCCACATGCTAAGAGGCTAAACTAGCCAAGGAAAAGCTAGTAAAAATATTGATTATGACACATTGTGTAATTGTGAAATATATATATATATTGAATCAACTTTCACCTGACAACAAAATACTATGTATATTACATTTCTATATGCATCACATATCAAAGTTCTGACCAAAAGGCTGCCAACTTATTGGTAAAATTGCTGAAGTTAGGACAATACCACTTTGAACTGCCTACCCTAACCTCACCCAATATAACCTCATATAATCAATTTTATTACGTATAAATGCCTATGGTGCACAAAATACAAGTTAAACAAATACAAATACAATAATACACTCCTTCCCTCTCTAAGGTTGGAAACACGTGCCTCCACCCAAGAAGTTAGAAATTGCAATAAAGGGGAATACTGACTTTGACCTAATGCTATTTTATCAATAATTATACTGTGAAGAATAGAGTGACACTGGCATTTTGATAATTCACTTGTAAGACACCACCAAAACGCCCAGTCCAATTAATTGTTTGATCCATGTATATGAATAAATAAATAAATACCATTATTATTTCCTAATGTTTACTCTTACTCAGGTGCCACAATGATCAACAATGATAGTGGACAAAATAACAAGATGACGCAATGATAGTGGAGGACAAAATACCACAGTAGGATATATTGTCAGTGGAGGACAAAATATCACAGTAGGATATATTATCAGTGGAGGACAAAATATCATTTTAGGATGGGATGTCGGACAGAATATCAATGAACTACGGGAGGCCGGTATGGAACGCGGTGACGTAGGGGAGCAAAGTGTACATACTTGTAAGAGATCGGATGACCGTGAGTGACCATATGTCCGTGATGGGGGAAATGTTAATGAGGCATTAAATGTCAATGAAGGACCAAATACCAATATAGAGCAAGGTGTCAATAAAGAACAAAATTATAATGCAAGGCATGATACTGAAACACAAAACATGTCAAAAAGAAATAATCAAGAGTTTCTTAAGGGGACCCCCCCGCCCCCAGATTTAAGAAAAATTCAATTTTTTTTTATTGCATAAATACATAGTAGGGATCTTGCTCTAGATGCTGGTAAAGTGTTTTTATCGTACCGCCATTTTTAAAGGGTTTAAAGGGCCTACCCTCCCTCCCCCCGGCAGCCACATCCTGCGCACGACCATTGTTTACATATGTTTTGACCATATTTTACCCAATTTTTTTGCGTTTGATACACTCATAAAGTTTTCTCTTATGTCCGGCATGCACGTCCGGCATGTGGTGTGAGGAAGTTCAGCCTGCACGACTGGCAGTGGCCTGAGCCTTACAAAGTAAAGGACATGTACACGTTAGCTTGCCACATTCACTAATTTGCCGTGTGAAATTCGCATCTATTTTTCAGTGAAGAGATATTTGAAGATATTAGCCATGCCTAAGCTATCCAAACAAAAGGCACACTTGCAGAAGATAAGAACGTCTACATTAGCAACTCAAGGGGAGAAAGAAAGAACCCCAGCATCAACTTTGTTATCACCACCTCCGCCACCACCACTAGTACTCCCTCCAGCAGCTCTCTCCCTTCCATCTACATCCACATCCTCAGCACCTGATCCTCTGTCCTCTACACCTATATCAGACAAGTTGTCTCTACGCAAACAACTGTTTGCTAACAAGTGGCTACAAGGATGCCTCCTTGTTGCAACACCTTGGGTTTAGAGTCTCAAACCTCACAGTGATGTCCCTGATGCAGCAAGAGCCTGTTCCAACACCAGAAAGGAAACCCAAGAAAAGAAAGAGAGCTGAATCCCAGCAATCAGACTACCTTGCTGGGTCATTCTAGACCAAGAACTCAAACTTTGCAATAAAGAGTGAGGTGGCGGCTTTTGAGACCCTCACTTTGAGTGAATAATATCCTACACTGTAGGAGGGTACAAAGTCCCTGAGTTACTTGAAAGATGCAAAATCATCATGAAAATACAATGGAACCTGTTTTCAATGGGTCTTAGGAGGTCCAATGTAAAATTTAGTCAAACTAAGGGAAAAAAAACTTTAACACTCATTTCTGAAAAATGTAAGTTTTTGATACTCAAAGTCTATCTCCTCCCTCAATTTTCAACCGATTTTTGCATATGAGGTCTCTATTAATAGCTAGATAAATGACAAAAAATAAAATAGAGAGTTTTTTGCATATGTTAAATAATTTTTTTTAATAACGTGTCAAAGTCAAAATTTTGCGTTTTTTTCGATTATTTTTTTTATATTTTTTTTCCTCAGCGTTAAACAAAGATATTACAAAAACCTTTCTATTTTGTTTTTTTATAAATGTAGAAGATTCTTTTGCTGTAAAATGAAAGACATCGAATAAAAATTGTAAGAGGAGATAGGATTTGAAAGAAGCCCAAAAATATGGTATTTTTTACGTTTTTTATTAAAAAATAAAAAACTACTCGTCACATCTGAATAAAACTCATGCTGTGAAGGTTTCCTCAGACCTAGATATCACACAGAAAAAATCAGCAAGATCATTCAGAAAAAAATATTTTGGGCGGGGGGTCCCCTTAAAACCATGTACTTTAATGCTCGTAGTATTAGGAACAAATTCCAAAAAATACAGGCGTATGTCAAAAGCGAAAATCTCGATATGATAGGAATAACCGAGACATGGTTAAATGGTAAATAGTTCAAAGCTGAATTTAATATTGTGTGATTTAAACACTTTCATCAAGATAGAAACCACAAGAAAGGTGGGGATGTTCTGTAGTACGTTAAAAGCAATCTCCATGCTTGTGTTTTAGAGAAAATGAAACAGGATGCATATGATAGTTTGTGGGTAGAATTAACACCAAACTGACACAAAATGAATGTAGGTGTAAAATATAAGCCAAAGACATTACCATTAACAGACGACAAACTGTTGTTTCAAGAACTGTCTAGTTTCTGCAACCGGGAGTTATTGATAATGGGTGATTTCAATTTTACTGATTTTGACTGGATGACCATACAACATGGCCATATAGGTAGTCGCTTGATAGATTTTCTCGATGATAATTACTTAGTTCAGCATGTAAAAGAGCCCACAAGACATGGAAACTTACTCGACCTATTGATCACTAGCCGAGAAAGCATGATAACTGATGTAGAAGTCGGTGAAACTATTGCAAATAGTGATCAGAACTTAGTTAGATTCAAACTACTAAAAGAAAAAAAAAATAGAATAGATACTTGTGTTTCTAAAATACCCGATTTCAGTAAAGCTCAATTCATAGGACTACGTCAGGAGCTTCAGCTTATGATTGGGAGGCAAAATTATGCGAAAGACCTGTAGATCATATCTGGGAAATATTTCAAAGTACGCTTACTAAGATGATTCATACTTACATTCCATTTAAGGACAGACATCCCCCAAATCAGGCTTGCCCAAAATGCCTTGACAAAGAAACTGAAAAAGGTATTGCTAAAAAGAGACAGGTTTATAAGAAATACAAGTGCTCAGGTGCATATAAGGACTATCAAAGTTATGTATTAATACAGAGAGACTTAAAAAAGACAATAAAGAAAAGAAAACGACAATATGAAATGAATATCGCTAATAAATCCAAAGAGAATCCCAAAGAATTCTTTAGTTACATTAGAGATAAAAAGGTTATTAGGAATCACATTGGTCCACTATTATCTGCTGATGGTCAACTTGAATATTCAAATGAAAGAATGTGTAATATTTTAAACAATTATTTTCGCTCAATATTCGTAAACGAAACACCTCAAAGTGAAATCCAAACTGAAACTTGTGAAAAGTCTAGGGTGAACTTACTACGGTAAATGTAACAAAAGAAAAAATAAAAGGTGTATAGAAAAACTCAAAGTTAATCAAACATCAGAGCCTGACGGTTGGCATCCAAGAATCTTAAAGGAAATGAAAAATGAGATTGTTGTTCTATTAGAAATTATTTTCAAGAAATCCATCATATCCGGAGATGTCCCAAGAGAATGGAAGCTAGCTAATGTTACTCCCAGATTCAAAAAAGGTGAGAAAAAGAAACCAAATAACTACAGGCCTATGACTTCATTTGTAGGAAAAATGATGGAAACTATCATCAGAGATGCTATCGAACATTATTTAGAAAGTAATTGTTTTATGAATAATAGTCAGCATGGTTTCAGACGGAAACGTTCTTGCGTGACTTACTCAAATTCTACAACACAGTCATCTTGAATTATGACAAAAGAAACAATATAGATTTAATATATCTAGACTTTGCAAAAGCTTTTGATACCGTCCCCCCACGAAAGACTACTTACTAAATTAGCTTCACATGGAATATGTGGTAGCCTATTAAGTTGGACTAATGAAAATCCATGTGAACAAGTTGCATAAACACGGCAAAGGAAACATGGACTGGAAGTGAAGCGTTTATTCCTGACGTTTCATCCATTGAGAAATTCAATAGACGAAATGTCAGGAATAAATACTTCACTTCCAGTCCATGTTTCCTTTGCCATGTTTATGTAAGTTGGACTAGTAATTGGTTGAATGATCGAAAACAGAGAGTTGCTTTAAATGGAAAAACTTCTAGATGGAAAGATGTTACGAATGGAGTTCCTCAAGGTTCCGTTCTTGGGTCACTTCTATTCATAGTATATATAAATGATGTAGACCACAGACTAAAATCTATTGTTTCAAAATTTGCTGATGATACAAAACTGTGCGGAATGGCAAATGATCATTTAAACCAATTAGATATTCAGTAAGATTTAGATAAATTACAGCAATGGTCTGAAAAGTGGCTAATGAAATTTAACACAAGTAAATGCAAGGTAATGCACATAGGTAAAAATAACAGTAAGTACGATTACAAGTTATTTGGAAATTAGTTAACAAAAGTGGTAATGAAAAGATCTCGGCGTAATTATCAGTTACGATCTCAAATTATCCTCTGAGGAAGCAAATAAGATTCTAGGACTGTTTGCGCGATCTTCTGATTTTAAGAGTCCATCACTCATTAACAAGTTATATAAATCGTTTGTTCATCCACATTTGGAATATGCTGTTTCCGTATGGTCACCGAATCTCATACGAAAATCAACTAAAACATATGAATCCGTTTTCCCTAAAAAAGCGTAGACTCAGCGATGATTTGATACAGGTCTTTAAGATTCTAAGGGGAACTGATAACATCAAAAGTGACAAAATTTTCACACTGAACGAGAGTCTGACAAGAAACAATGGTCTCAAACTGTCAGGGAATAGATTTAATTTGGAAGTGGGTAGAAACAACTTCGCCAACCGTGTAGTTAATGAATGGAATAAACTTCCTACAGAGGCAGTGCAATGGAGTTAATTTCGAAACTTTAAGAATCATTTAGATAAGCACCTAAGCACGATGTTGTAATGACTGTCATTTAATTTATATTTGTTTTGTTATCATTTGTCTGTTTATTATCATTTGCTTTATTCTCATTTATTATTAGTAATACGAATTTATTACCAAGGATTACAAAGGCGGAGCATGCCGACAGGAGACCTTTTGGTCCATATCTAGGTCGGATGCGAGAAAAAATCATAATAATGATAAATAAAAACTATAATATTGTAAGTAATATATAAAATACACAAATAAATGCATATAGTTAAATAATAAACAGGTAAATAGTAAATAATAAATTGACATATAACTAATAATAAATGAGAATCAAGCAAATAATAATAAACAGACAAATGATAACAAAACAAATAAACAAATAATATAAAATAAATGGTAGTCATTACAGCATCTTGCTTAGGTGTTTATCTAAATGATTCTTAAAGCTTCGAACTGAACTACATTGCACTGCCTCTGCAGGAAGTTTATTCCATTAATTAACTACACGGTTGGCGAAGGTGTTTCTACTCACTTCCAAATTAAATATATTTCAGGACAGTTTAAGACAATTGTTTCTTGTCTGATTCTCATTCAGTGTGAAAATTTGGTCACTTGATGTTGTCAATTCCCTTTAGAATCTTAAAGACCTGTATCAAGTCATCTCTAAGTCTACGCTTTTTTAAGGAAAACAGATTCATATGTTTTAGTCAATTTTCGTATGATTTATTTTTGATATTTGGAATCAGTTTTGTGGCTCGCCGTTGTACTTTTTCCAATCAGTCAACGTCTTTAATGAGATTCGGTGACCATACGGAAACAGCATATTCCAAATGTGGACGAACTAACAATTTATATAGCTTGTTAATGAGTGATGGACTTATGAAGTCAAAGTCAATCAGCCCTAGAATCTTATTTGCTTTCTCAGAGACTGAAATACACTGCTTAGGTGATTTGAGATCGTCTGATAACTACGCCGAGATCCTTTTCATTATCCACTTATCGGCTGAAAGAAACCTGCACAGCGAAGCTATAGCGATAATCCCATACCACACTCCTGGTCATATGGCCATTTCCCGAAGGTTGAGTGTGGTTTGAATTTTCCGCCAAAATCATCGGAAATTTAAAATTCCCGGCTCTGTGCAGGCATGCGCATTGTCGACCCCACCTCCCCCTCCCTATCCCCTCCCTTCTTACCCGGCTAGCTCGAGCTGGACGTCGCGTCACTTAGATCGCGGAAACGGGACCGAGTGGTTAACTCGCTGCCCACATGGGAGCAGGCGGTCCCGTTTCCTGCTGGTTAATCGTCTGTTAGTTTTATCGCTTTCCGCTTGGCTGCTGGTTTGTCTCATTCTTCGACTTTGATTTTATACGAGCACAATCCGTCCCCGTCTTCGAGCCGTCCCTGGTAAACAACCCGGGTCCTCTCGGAGGACAGGGGACGTGTCTTATGGTACGGAGTGTGGCGCCCCCCAGGGTCATCAGGCCTCTCGGCAGCGCCATACCTCTGACCATCATCGGTCCTCTATTGCCTCACGGTTTGTATCAGGCCCTAGGCGTAGACTTTGACCATATACGATCGCAATCCGTCCCTGTCTTCAGGCCGTCCGTGGTAAGAACCCGGGCCTCTCGGAAGACAGGGGGACGTGTCTTATGGTACGGAGGGTGGCGCCCCCCAGGGTCATCAGGCCTCTCGGCAGCGCCATACCTCCGACCATCATCGGTCCTCTATTGCCTCACGGTTTGTTTCAGGCCCTAGGCGTAGACTTTGACCATATACGATCGCAATACGTCCCCGTCTCCAGGCCGTCCGTGGTAAGAACCCGGGCCTCTTTGAAGACGGGGGGGACGTGTCTTATGGTACGGAGTGTGGCGCCCCCCAGGGTCATCAGGCCTCTCGGCAGCGCCATACCTCTGACCATCATCGGTCCTCTATTGCCTCACGGTTTGTATCAGGCCCTAGGCGTAGACTTTGACCATATACGATCGCAATACGTCCCCGTCTCCAGGCCGTCCGTGGTAAGAACCCGGGCCTCTTTGAAGACAGGGGGACGTGTCTTATGGTACGGAGTGTGGCGCCCCCCAGGGTCAGCAGGCCTCTCGGCAGCCCCAAACCTCCGGTCATCAATGGTCCTCTAACAGCCTCATAGCTTGCTTCGTCAGGCCCTAGGCGTAGACTTTGACCTTATACGATCGTAATCCGTTCCCCATACGTCTTCGGGTCGTCCGCGGTAAGAACCCGGGCCTCTCGGAAGAGAGGGGGACGTGTCCTATGGTACGGAGGGGGTGCCCCCGAGGGTCATCAGGCCTCTCGGCAGCCCCATACATCCGACCAATAATGGTCCTCTAACGCCTTAATGGCTCCCTTTGTGAGGCCCTAGGCGTAGACTTTGACCTTTTCCACTCGTAATCCGTTCCCCATACGTCTTCGAGTCGTACGTGGTAAGAATCCGGGCCTCTCGGAGGACAAGGGGACGTGTCCTATGATACGGAGGGTGACGCCCCGAGGGTCATCAGGCCTCGGCAGCCCCATACCTTCGACCAATAATGGTCCTTTAACGCCTTATAACTTTCTTTGTCAGGCCCTAGGCGTAGACTTTGACCTTTTCCACTCGTACTCCGTTCCCCATACGTCCTCAAGTCGTCCGTGGTAAGAACCCGGGCCTCTTGGAGGACAAGGGGACGTGTCTTATGATACGGAGGGTGGCTCCCCGAGGATCATCAGGCCTCGGCAGCCCCATACCTCCGAGCTTCAATGGTCTTCTAACGCCTCACGGCACCACCCTCCTTCCAGGTTTCTTAAAAAAAAAAAAAAAAAAAAACACCACCCAGCCCTTCTCATGAGCCACAGCCAACCTCTTATCAACTTCACTTGGCTTGAGTTTAAAGATGACTTACCTGATGTTCCACCCCCAAGTAAAACACAAAAGAACTTTAGACTTAGGGAGTCTAGTGTTAGTTAAAATGAGTATAAATTAGTTCAAAGAAACTACAATCATTTAGTGTAATGAGAAGAGGAAAATCAGTTTTAAATAGTACAGTTTAAGTTGGCGCAAAGTGCTAGGTATTACATAAATAAAATGCCTTGACCTTGGAAAAAAAAAAAAAAAAACAGGTCGAAATGGACATGACTTCTCCTATTCAACTTAAGCTAATCTATAGTCATGATGGTCAAGAACTTTACCATGTTGAAATTAATTTCAACGCTCACTGTGACTCAGGTCGAAATGACCATGACCTTTCCTATTCAACTTGAGCTAATCTACAGTCATGATGGTCGAGAATTTTACCATGTTAAAATTAATTTCGACGCTCACCGTGACTCAGGTGGAAATGGACATGAATTTTCCTATTCAACTTGAGCTAATCTACAGTCATGATGGTCGAGAATTTTACCATGTTAAAATTGATTTCGACGCTCACTGTGACTTAGGTCGAAATGACCATGACTTTTCCTATTCAACTTAAGCTAATCTGTAGTCATGATGGTCAAGAATTTTACCATGTTAAACTAATTCAACGCCCACTGTGACTCAGGTCAACATGAACATGACTTTTCCTATTCAACTTAATTTAATCTACAGTCATGATGGTCGAGAATTTTACCATGTTAAAATTAATTTCGACGCTCACTGTGACTTAGGTCGAAATGAACATGACTTTTCCTATTCAACTTAATTTAATCTACAGTCATGATGGTCCAGAATTTTACCATGTCAAAATTTATTTCAACGCTCACTGTGACTCAGTGATGTCACGGTATGATAAGATGACGTCATTGTGATAAATTGACGTCACCATGTAGTCCTATGACGTCAATTTGTGTCCCTGTGACGTCACGAGACGATCCTATGGCGCCATGATCAATCCGGTGACGTCACAGTATAATCACATGATGTCACTAGGTATTAAACATATAGAAGTCCGCTTGTGGGTGATGAGACGTCACAAATTGCCATAGCACACTATTGGATGAAGACGCTCGCCACGGGCTTCGAGAACTTCCCGCGGGAAGACTTGGGGTGAGTTGGATACATACCGAGGGTCCAGGCCCGTCTTCGTGGGAGACGCTCAGGGAACGTCTTCACCCAGGACGAAGCCTCTTGACTAACGCCCACGGACGAGGTCGCTCGGAAACGAACTTGGCCTCGCATACTCCCTTTCGGTTTCTCGCTTACCCCGAGGATCTTCACGAAACTAGTGAGAGTGGTAGGCGTACGTTGGACGGAAGCAAGCGTCTCCACACTCATGTTCCTAGACGGCTAGTTGATGCATTTGCCCACCGGGGAGGGTGCATCGGCCGACATCTCAGTGGCTCTGAGTGTGTTGGCGGACGTGGAGTTCGGGGTGGACTGGGACGGGTCTGCCCTTGCTCCCACACAGAGACTTTATTGGCTCGGGATTGAGTGGGACACAGTCAGCGTCCTTCGGGTGCTCCCCTGCGCCAAAAGAGCGTGCTTCTCTCACACGTCCTCCCCCCTGGGGGGGGGGGGGGGGGGGGTTGCCTCAACTTCGCGACCCCGGCCCTTCCACTGAGCCGCTTGGGGCGCCGACGGCTGGTACGGGAGGTCGACAGGAGCATACTGCTTCTCCCGCGTGACCTGCCCGGGCCGATACCCTCAGCACTCCACAGGTTGTTGCGTCCCTGGCTTCGGTCGGGGGCCCTACGCCGGTCGCTGGAGTTTCTCCGCACCCACTCTGTGGAGCGGGTGCGGGACCTAGGGACTGGACATCGACGATTCCCTTGGGGACACGGTGTCTCTACCACTCGGTCGCCCCTGTCCCATGTGTCGCCATGGAAACGGCTCCACCCCTCTCATCTCAAAAAAGTGGAGGGGGCAAAGGGCGACCGAGGAGTGGGGAGGGGCCAGGAACCGTTGAACAGGATACAAATTTCGTATAATTTACGCATTGTGTGAACAGTGCAATGTTGTGCATGTCACATTCTTCGGCGTGGGTACTTGACGTTTCTGTCTCCCCTCTACTGAGTGATAAAATGAATAAGTCTCCCATAGGAAAGACACACGTAATAACGGTTTGATTCAGGCTTCACCTCTCCTCCCACCTGTCCTCGTCTCATGCATAGCTTCGCTGTGCAGGTTTCTTTCAGCCGATAATATTTCTTTGTCGCGGCTCGTGCCGCTTAAATTCTTCTTATCGGCTTAAGAAACCTGCACAGATTTAGGGTCCCTCCCTCCTCCCACAGGCGAAGCCTTCATTTCTCATTGAAGTGACGCGACGTCCGGCTCGAGCTAGCCGGGTAAGAAGGGAGGGGATAGGGAGGGGGAGGTGGGGTCGACAATGCGCATGCCTGCACAGAGCCGGGAATTTTAAATTTCCGATGATTTTGGCGGAAAATTCAAACCACACTCAACCTTCGGGAAATGGCCATATGACCAGGAGTGTGGTATGGGATTATCGCTATAGCTTCGCTGTGCAGGTTTCTTAAGCCGATAAGAAGAATTTAAGCGGCACGAGCCGCGACAAAGAAATATTTTGTTAACGAATTTCCAAATAACTTGTAATCGTACTTACTCTTATTTTTACCTATATGCATTACTTCAAAAGTAATTTATTATTATTTACTATTTACCTGTTTGTTTATTATCTAACTATACCTATGCACTTATTTTATAGTTATTCATTTTATTATAGTTTTTATTTATTCACTTACTTATCTATTTATTTATCTATTTATCATTATTATATATATTTTTTTCGCATCCGACCTTGATATGGACCAAAAGGCCTCCTGTCGTCATGCTCCGCCTTTATAATCCTTTGTAACAAGTAACTAAAATGAGACATGCATATTCTACTGTTTACAAAACAAAACAGATAAACTCATTATAGTCATGGTTAGGGGTATTTTCAATAAATATAATCGAGTCAGTTTATGTCTACATAAAACGTGTATCATGTGAACAAGTAACAACACAAAAATTGATAATCTACAAATACACCAGTCCAACTTCTAAAGTACCTTACACAGAAATCGAAATTCACAAATACACCAGTACAACTTCAAAAGTAATTTACACAAAGTGTCATAAATTTCAGGATCTTGTTTGCACAATCTCCACAATGTTCTTCAACTTGTTACACAAAAATCTAAGTTATTTAAAGATATTAACGATTCCAAGAAAGAAAACTGGATTCATAAGAGAACTATCACGTGTCAAAAATCTGTTTGGTTACTATGTGAGAATTTTAGAAACTACAAGAGAAGGATGGATGGGCTGTGTATTTGGATTTTGACATAGTCTTTGATAAAGTACCTTTAAGGAGACTAAAGTAGAAGTTAAATATAAAGGGCGTAGTAGGAAGTAATCGACCGAACTTTATTAAAAACGTTTCTTGGGTGGGAGGTGAGAGAACGACAAAGGAACGGTCTAGAAAGAAGTTGCTACCGGGATCCCGCATGGATCAGCATTACAGCCATATTCTTAAAATAAATAGATGTTCTGAAAGTGGGTTTAACTAAGTACATGTGCATTTACAGGCTATATTAAATTGCAAATGAAGATGTATTAGAGATCAAGAGAAACCCTCTAGACAGAGTGACAAAATTGGCCAATGGAATGCAAAACAGTGCCAATAAATAGAATGATGCACACGGTAGAAAACGAAATAAGGAACGACAGCAATTTGCAGAACTAGGAGATCAAGAACTATAGGAGACAGGGCAAGAAAAGTAATCTACGGATAACAGTCACCAAGAACTTCGACCCATATGAACCACAACTTAGAAATGGAGAAGGAAAAACAAAAAAGAAAAACAGAACCCATATTCTTATTTAAGAAACGTCAAAATGACCTGAGCTACATAGACATAAATATGGCTAAGACTAATAACACAGTTCGATAAGCCGGCCTGCATGCACGTGATCACGTAGCCTCAAGGGAAAAGGGGACCCATGCATTTTTTTCAGTGCCGGATTTACAATGGACCATTGGTGCAAATGTTGCAGTTTTATACTGTACTTATTTTGAATCATATATACGTGGGAGATAGTATAATCTCAGTGCTTAGGGTCTCTGCAGGTCTCGATCCACGCCTTAAAAAGGGATTATGGTTATGCTCGAAAATATTCCAAGGAGAGTTCGCAGGGCTAAAAGTCCAGACACATGAAGAAAGAATGAAGAAAATCGAAATATCAACACTAGAAGAGTGGGAGAGCGGATATATGTCTCTGCATATGAAAATGCCACGGGAAAAGAAATCAGAGGGAAGGATATGTAAAGACATTGCCGGAGGAGAATGAGAGAATGCAAACTGAGACTCCTACAGATCTAATGGAAATACACACGTGGAGACGTACAGCTTCCTTAAGGGAACACAAATCTAGTCGTCCTCGAGGATCCACTGCATGACCACTGGCCAGTGGTCTTGCAGTGGATCCTCGAGGCTGACGAGGCAGCCCCAGTGTCCACCAGGTGGAATAAATTACCACCGTGAATGGTATAGGAGGCCGAAACCAGATAGGAGTTTAAAGTGAGAAATAATCACTAAAACGAGACAAAGAAACCTTGGCAATCAAAGAAAATGAGATGAAAGAATCAAAGAGTGCGAGGGAACTAGGGCAGAAACAAACTAAAGAATATGCGATAGCATGAGAAAAAGAAAAAAAAAACGCATGTATCTACATACCAAGACCAACACACTATGCCAGAAGCGTGTATGGTCATGGACAGGGCAGGTGCAAGCTTGTAAATGGATGACGACGTCCCGAGCACTCACAGGGTGTCAAGCAAGCATTGGTCTGGATTTGAACTAATGGAAAATACAGAAACGGAATGCAATGAATAAGATTATTTTTTTTCTAAGTTCGTTTAATCGAAGAGTTCTAAATGCACGCGCGCGCGCATACACACACATATACACACGATCGCACATATACGCATGCACACACGGGAACATACACACGCGTACGCGAACACAGACACGCATACAAACACACACACAGACATACACACAAGCACGCGCACACTCACCCACATACAAACACACACATATACGGGCGCACAACCACACACGCACACATACGCATACACAAGCGCACACCCACACACACGCATGCACACACACGCGCGCGCACGCACACATACACTCATGCACGTGCACACACACAAACGCACATACACACCCACACACATACACAAACGCGCGCGCACGCATACACACACACGTACGCGAACACATACACGTACAAACACATACACACACGCACGCACACAAACACACATGCGCGCATGCGTATGAACACATACACACACTTGGAACACTAAAATCAGAACTGACTAATGGAAACAGAGAGACGGGACTCTACGACGGCAGCTTCTATCCTGTATACTACATGTAGGTAAACACACACAACAGCAGAGGTACTAGAAGAACTGACGATGACAGTGATGATGATGATGATGATGATGATGATGATGATGATGATGATGATGATGATGATGATGATGATGATGATGATGATGATGATGATGATTATGATTATGATGATGATGATGATGATGATGATGATGATGATGATGATGATGATGATGATGATGATGATGATGATGATGAATATAAGGCTGACGTCACTGGACAGTCACTGTGATGACCTTTTCGGCCAGCGCCTCGTGTCGAGTGTGAGGTTCATGGTTTTCTGAAGCTCCTTCGACGTTCTTCATCGGGCAGCAGCCCAAGTGATGGAGGGAGAGGAAAAGATCGCTCCTCCATTCCCCAACTGGCTCGAAGAAAGAGCAGCACTTCGGGAAGAGGTCCGCCGACTTCGGCAAGAACACAAGGACCTGGTGGCCGAACTCCGGTGGCTGAAGGAGAGGGTGTCCGAGGCCAGGCTCCCAGGATCTTCCCACCAGGAAAAGAAGACTCCTCCACCGTGCTGAGGGCGCAAAGGGCACATCATGGACGTGTCCCCTGGCGTGCTCGAAGGCGCTAAGTATTGCCTAGGTCTGTGTCTGCAGTTGCGACTGCACTGACGTAGACAAGGCTCCGACAGCTTCAGGTGTAGTCTTTGTCAAACTCATCGAAGTCACAGAGCTGCTGAACCTATCCGAAGACACAGAGTCCTCAGGGCCCAACAAGGCCGAAGACCCGTTGAAGAGGGTCTTCGAACTTGGCCACCAAGGACCTTGAAGGACCTAGAGGGGCTTGTCATTCTCGGCCTTCCATTATACAGGACCTTATGGCCGAGAAGAGACAAGCCCATACGGCCCAGAATGCGACCGAGGAACGTGGTTTTACCACCTCCCCGATGTGCTAGGAGTCCCACTACAGGAGTCCCTTAAGACCAATGGCGCCAGGGCTCTGTTGTAATGCCCTTAGGACCAAGGAGGCGATGGAGACTCCTCTACAGAGTCTCAGACTTTCCCTGTGGGCTTCCTGGAAAATCCGAAGCCCCCACGCATCCCCCGAGAATGGACCTGTCTGAAGTACTGTAGGACAGTCAACGACGCCTTCGCTCACGCTTGCCTCAGGTGCTCCTGCCGAAGACCACATAAGCTCAACAAGCCACACCTGATATGGTTGGATGACCTCCTCCGCTCGGAGGAATGGTGGCTTTACATCTCCAACCCTTACGATCTCCTCTTGGCCATAGAGGTGGACATGTACATGTGTTACTTTGTGACCACACAGTGCCATGACGGGTCCTGAAAACTCAATGTACATTCACCCCAGCTTACTGAAAGCTGAAATTGTGTTTCGGGATGTCTTACGTGAAAAGAGGAAAGAGGCATAAAGAGTTATATAAAAAATTAACAGTTCAAATGCGGAAAGTAATAAGAGCACAGGGGCACAATTAGAATGATGTTCACACATTCTTTTAGCGATCTGTAAAGGCCGGGTGAAACCCAACGAGAACAAAGGAAAATGTTAACATATCCCTAAGCTCTCAAGGACCTCTCTCATTTAGGACAAAACATCAATCCGGGGGGGAGGGGGGCGTTCGGAACGATGGTAAAAAGAAAACAAGGAGAAAAATCGTCTATTAAAATAGGCTTATAAAGTACAGTACAGAAAACCCCTCCTTTCGGGGCACCTCGGAGAAACACACCACACTCTCTTTCGGATATAAAACGAGGCAGACACGGTATCTACACAGGCCTCAAAGGGCGTCCACGGGCCCAGGCTTCGGTGAAGGACTTTGACAAGGCCCTCGATCGGCAGGAAATGCGATAACACGGCGTCCAGGACATGCTAGTCAAGTGCGGTGACTAGAATCGGGGGGGAACCTCAGCAGCACAAAGAACCACGGCCAAAGCGCAAACAGCTCATGGAAGAAGAGATCTTCAACATCTGAAGATCTTCCTCCGGTAGGTACCAATGACTGCTGGAATGCGACATCCAGAACCGTCAGGTGCGTGACATCGCTTGGAAACTCGTAGTTCATACTGTTAAGTAAATACTATCACTGGACAGTGGTGCCGGATCGTAGGTACTATGTGTACCTCTCCAAGTGCACATCTCCAGAACTGAAGAGCGTCTACCCAAGCAGGAAGGTGCCTGCTTTCGCTTGAGTGTAGACACAACATAAACATAACATAAGAACATAAAAATGAAGGAGACTGCAAGAGACCATAAGGCCTACACTTGGCAGCTCCGTATCCATCACCACCTGTCATCCCCATTGCCGGGTTGTTGTTGTTGTCGTTCCCTAGACTGTCTGTCCGAGCAGTCCCGTCTCCCAAGGAAGGCCACAGCCGAGACTGGGTTTTCCCACAAATCCTTTATAGAGTGTATGTTGTGTTGTTTGCGTGCATGATTGTGTATAATGCAGTCTTCCATTATGTGTTGTATGGTATGGGGTGAAGTGTTACATCCTGGGCAGCTGTTCACAACACGGTCGTCCAGCCTCCTCTGGTAGCTTAGAAGTGCTGGGTGGTGACCGCATCGCAGTCTGGCCAGGTGGACTCTGTCCTTACGTGGGAGAGAGGATTCAGAAGGGTGGATATCAGGGGGTCTGGCATGCAGCAGTGTGTTGTCTTTCAGTGTGTTAATGGAGCGGTGAGTGATATGATTATGAATATGTTTCCGGAGGCTGGTATTTGGTGGTTGTGGAGGAAGAGAAGAGAGTATCTTTGTGTAATAAAGGTCTTTGGGTGTAGTTTTAATGTTTCTTGGTGTGTGTGGGTGTTCTGCTATGTAGTGTAACGGGTGTGATGTGTTTGTGGTGGCTGCAGCAAGTGTTTGTGTGCCTCTCATGTCGAGGTGTTCCTTGACTTTGAGGACTTTTGTTTCATGGTGTAAATGGTCTGTAGGTGATGTATTTGTGCAGCCTGTAATTGTTTTTAGGGCTTTGTTTTGTATGATTTGAAGGGTGTTGTGGTGTGTCTCACTGAGATTAGGAGCCCATGCAGGACTCGCATAATTCATCACTGAGCGTATACATTGTTTGTATATTGTTATATTAGTTTCTTTGTTTTGTCCAAATGTTGTTCCAGTGATTGACTTAAGTGCGTTAAGTCTAGGTGTGCATTTGTTTTTTATGTTTGTGAGGTGTTGTTTGAAAGAAGGTCCTGGAGCTGCAACGTCTACGTCGTGGGACCACCCCCCAACCCCAAGAGTTGGGGGCCAAACAGCAGCATTTACCCCTGGCCATCAGCTCTACGCAGATGGCACCGATCCCCAAGGAGGAGCTACGCCTACCTGGGGGAGTACCACCATTGCCGGGTAGACGGTGTCGCTGGAAAGTACGAGCCGCCACTGGAAGGAGGAAAACGTGGCTGGAAAGTGGCTCGTTTTCTACGGCGGTGCGTGCTGACGGCGAGAAGATGGCTCAGTCATCCGGGATGGGGTTTCCCTTCGAACTGGAAAGGGGCTAAAATCACGAGAGGACGCGTCGCATCGAATAAAAGCACATCAGCCTTACATTGTACAGCTATCCCCACTTCTGTAGCTTGAGTCAAAACATATAAGGAACTGTGTTTACGCCGGGAAATGCACAACTAAGAAGAGAAAATGTTTCTCCGTCATAAAAAAAACTCGCTCCAAAGCAGTGTTGCCAGCATGGATCTTCACAGACCACGAGTGAATGAAAAGCACAACAGCGGCGGAAAGGTTCCATCATGTGTAAACATTGAATTTTAGTGACACTTGTTGTCTCACATTGTACAGCTTTCACCAATTCTGCAACATGAATCACAACATACAAGGAACTGTGTTAGGAAATGCAGGTAAGGTTTCATCATCTCTGGGGGCATCCAGTGTGAACACTGAACTCGAGTGCCACTTGTGCCATTTAGAAAATAAAAGGCCTATTTGGCAATACTCGGTGCTGATGAAGGCACTACAACTTCATTGTCGAGAAGTTTCCTCCCCTCAGCTGAATAAAATCACCTGACGGCAATTGGAATAATGACCTGAAGACGATTGAATCCAGCGGAGAATGCTAGAGATTAAGAGTGAAACTAACAGAAAACTCTAGAGATTATGAGCGAATGCAACGGAAAATGCTAGAGATTACGAGCGATTTTATCGGAAAATGCTACAGCTTACGAGTGAATCTAGCAGAAAATGCTAGAGATTCTTAACCCTACCTGTTATATAACTGCCCCCTTCGGTTTTGTGCACTGCCATTGGCCCCATTACTTTATATATATATATATATATATATATATATATATACATATATATATAATATATGTATACATATATATACATATATATATATATATATATACATATATATGTGTATATATATGTATATTTAAGATTATTTCAGACAAATGAGAGAGAATGTGGGTGGGGAAGGGCAAACGAAGATGTGTTGGGAATAGAGTTTATTGCCCTAACGTTGCAACCAACTTGGAGGACTGAAGAAGACCAAGTTGGTCGCAACGTTAGGGCAATAAACTCTATTCCTAACACATCTTCGTTTGCCCTTCCCCACCCACATTCTCTCTCATATATGTATATATGTGTATATATATGTATATATGTGTATATATGTGTATATATGTATATAATGTATATATATGTATATATACATATGTATATATACATGTGTATATATATGTATATATATATTATTCAACCACAAACAACTTTTAATTCCATGCCATCGCAATCGAGACTGAAGAATCGCTCGATGGAGACATTTTGTTGGAAATTGAAACGTGGACGAGCCGAGGATTCGAACCCAGCTAACCCGTAACAAAGTTACAGTGACTTAAACCAATGCGCTATCAAGAGAGATATAAGCTGAGTACGATTTTCTTATATTTGTATGCTCGAATTACATACATCTACACGAAATATCGCGTTCAACCCACCTCCGCTATGATATTGTATTTAGCTAGTATGTGCACGTGGGATAGATTATACATCTACACTGAATGGTTCCCAGCGATCAATTGATATTATTCAACCACAAACAACTTTTAATTCCATGCCATCGCAATCGAGACTGAAGAATCGCTCGATGGAGACATTTTGTTGGAAATTGAAACGTGGACGAGCCGAGGATTCGAACCCAGCTAACCCGTATAAAAGTTACAGTGACTTAAACCAATGCGCTATCAAGAGAGATATAAGTTGAGTACGATTTTCTTATATTTGTATGCTCGAATTACATACATCTACACGAAATATCGCGTTCAACCCACCTCCGCTATGATATTGTATTTAGCTAGTATGTGCACGTGGGATAGATTATACATCTTCAGTCTCGATTGCGATGGCATGGAATTAAAAGTTGTTTGTGGTTGTATAATATCAATTGATCGCTGGGAACCATTCAGTGTAGATGTATGTATATATATCTATATATGCATTTATACATATATATGTATATATATGCATTTATACATATATATGTATATATATGCATTTATACATATGTATATACATATATATAATATATATACATATATAAATATATATACATATATATACATATACAAATATATATATATACATATATAAATATATATATACATATATAATATATATATATATGTATATATACTGTATATATATATACATATATAAATATATATATATATATACATATATATACACACATATATATACATATATAAATATATATACATATATATATATATATACATATGAATATATATATATATATACACATATGAATATATATATATATAAATATACATATGAATATATATATATATATTTATATATACAGACATATATATAAATATATATATACATATATATATATATATATATATATATATTAGATAAATAAAAATGAATTAATGAATAAATACATAAATAAAACACATTTGATACGACAGGTAAGCACATAATACATTATGATCTAGAAAGATAATGCACATTTCACTCACGCACATAACATGTAGCCTATTACGAAATTAACACTAATCTTTCAGGTGTGAATCATACGTGATAAGCCGAAATATCCTAAAAGGACCCTCTGGGAAAGAAAAAAAAATCGTGACAGGAGTCAACGGTCTAAATCATTACTTGTCTTGGCTACCCAAGCATAGGGGCAAAGGTGACAGACTTGGCCACAGTTAATCGACTTCCGCCGTGAGATAGTACCAAGGACAAATTAAAATTGTATCATTATTGATTGACTGACTGATGATGATAACTGATGATGATGATGATGATGATGACAACAATAATAATAATATCAATGATAATGATAAAAAGTGTGATATCTGGATAATAGAATACAGGATCCCACGAGCGTAATTCCTTTGCTATAACTAGATACATAAACACATGAACTATGGGCTCTCATCTGGGGGGGGGGGGCCAATAGCTATAGATCACAGCTCCAGCACATGATTGACGACAGTGGTGAATCACACACACACACACACACACACACACACACACACACGCGCGCGCGCGCTGAAAGATACAAATACGGGTCACTACGAGCATAGCTCTCTTCCCGTATAATACATCAAAGTACGAGTACAGTACAAGCAAACACAGGCGGCATCCCACGAGGACAGACATATTATTGCATATCACAATTAGGAAGATATAATCAGATAAATACCCACTCGCGCGGATGAATTAATTATCACAGGCGGTGTCGCACCTGTGTTTCTATTTATAGTAATTGGCCCATGAAAGCCAAACCCAGATTATCATTTCACAGCCGTAGGAAGTCTGCCGCCACAAATATATGGATAAGGTATGTTTGGACGTATTTGCTGGGGAGGTATTAGATAATAATAACGCTTCAACTTTCTGTATTTGTAAACCGTTTAGGTAGTTCCGTACATCCAGTACACGTATCGAGGGCAACATTTTTTGGGGTTTCTGAACGGACACCCTAGGAATGTTGCTTGGACTTCCCCTTTTATCTTCGGCAAAATTCCACCGAGTACCGTGGTAACCTTGGCTGCCCGTGGTGCTGTAGAAAGTATGTGGTGGAAACATACAAATACATGAGTAGATACATAAACAAATAAATAAATGGATACAGTTGTCTTGTGCAAACGCCCTGCCTTGCATTTAAATGTTGCTTCAGGTTTTTTTGGCCCGACATCTGCTGTGTTTTGTGTGTGCATCTGATTCTCTGTCACCGGCAAGTACGGGGACAATCGCCGGTTGACACCTCTCCATATAGGAAAATATCGTGAGAAAAAAATAGTTGAAGGTGATAGATGTTGGGGGCTCGGTCCGGCTACATGGTGCCATTCCAGCAAGTTGACGAGATAAAGATAATGACGGGCTTAGTTGTAATATTGATTTATTCGTTTCTCGGTATATGAATAAATGGGTCAAGCGATAATGGTTTGGACCAGCAAACCTTGAACTATTAAAACCAACTGTGAATGTGATTTGAATAATTCAGTTGTAGCGCGCATGCAAGCCGGATATAATTTGGCGAGAAATTCGGCGTGCAGGAATAATTCTAATGTCGTACTAAGGGACCTGTCATCGTGCTGCACAGATTTCGTATTCAGTTCCTAACGAGTGGCTTGTAAATGCGGACACTGACCACCAAAAGGAGTCAGGACGCTAAAATCGGCGACCTACTTTTTTCCGGTCGCGTTTCCACACGTGTTGACATGTTTGCAACTTCACAACGAAAAAAAAAATGTCGAGTTGTATGATGCACTTGTGTCTACGTCTTTTTGACTACTTTGGTTGAAGTCATGTTTGCAGTACCGTGCACTCCCTGCCTCAGCTCTGAGTGAGTTACCATCAGGTTCGTAGCCAAGTGGACACAAGTCCGCATACACCTGCCCACTGGCTGATGAGGACAAGTATCGGAACACGTTACCAACCGCAGTGAAAACACGTTTGACTCCAGGCACGAAGAACGCGTCCGGGTAGGATGAGAATGACCCTGGAATCTTTTTTAAGGCGTTGACTCCCAACACTATTCTCTTGTCTCTTTTATAACCTGAAGATCCCCTTTCTGCCCACGCTTTAGTGATGAGTTACCGGAACTGATGAATGTCTATAGAATTTAATTCTTGCGTTACAAGGAGCCGAAACAAGATTATCGTGAAGTCAGATGTTGAGAGCTTCTTGCTACCGTTGTTGTACGTGGTGAAGACTGGAAACAGGTCACTCCCCAACACCGGTTTGGCACGCTTATTACCACGGTGTGCCAGCTCCAGCCACAACTTTATCCCCACGGTTAACGGTTTTGATTGAAACCCCGAAACTACAACACTTAGACTACATTTCCATTTAGAAAATAATTACAATGTACGAGAGGTTTTGTACATTACGATTAACACATTAAAACCTCACTGCTCCCTTTCTCTTCTTGCACAAGATCACACCAAAGGTCTTGGTGTGTCTCTTCACAACTGTTTATCATTACATAACCTACCTCGGCCAAACGCTGAGCCCATGACGGGTTATTTTCCTGACGTCATCACAACACCCTAACCTAAAGAATGCATTCTCATTCGTGAGAAAGAATGCATGAGCTAATCAACGCAATTGTAGTACATACCACATCCACACACACACACATTCATATGTCACAAATCTGATGTTTTTACGCAAGATTACTAGATATAACACAGGAAAGGGACGACTGAGCTGATTGTGCTTTCCCAGATCTACAAAATTCCACACAGAAAAAATATAAGAAAATGGAAACCATAGGAGGGATACAAGGTAAACTACTGAAATGGATGGAGGATTTCTTGCATGGAAGAAAAATGAGAGTAGTGCTCAGAGATAAGAGTTCTACTTGGAAAGAGGTGATTAGTGGAGTCCCACAAGGATCAGTATTGGCTCCAATAATGTTTGCTATTTATGTGAATGACATGGACAAGGGTGTGGAATGTTACATGAGCTTTTTTGTAGATGATGTTAAACTGTTGAAGAAAGCGAGTATTGAAACGGACTGTGATTCACTACAGAGAGATCTGAACAGGGTTTGGGAATGGAGTCAGAAGTGGGAAGTGGACTTCAACATTAAGAACTGTAGCATAATGGAATTTGGAAAACATAAAAAAGGATATCAGGATAATATAAAATTGGTGCAAAGGAAGTAAAGAAAGTGGGATCTGAAAAAAGACTTGGAAGTAATCATCACAAAGGATATGTCACCTGACAAATAGATTTACAAAATTGTCGTAGAAACCTATAACTTGCTAAGATCAATAAAAGTGGTTTTTACTTACTTAGATGAAGAAATGGTAAAGAAAATACGAGTCACACTGATAAGGCCAAAATTGGAGTACGCAGAGACACTGGTCACCCAGTACTAAAAAGAATATAAGGAAAATTGAGAAAATCCAGAGAGCAACTACGAAGATGGCCCCAACACTTTCAAAATCTCTCATATGAAGATTGTCAAAACTAGAATTGCCGACTCTGGAACAAAGGAGAGAAAGAAGTGATATGCTGACCATCTACAAAATTTTGAGAGGTAAAGAAGTCCTTGATAGAGAAGACTTACTAAATTGGGATAGGAGAAATACAAGAGGACATGGAAAGAAGCTCAAAAAGGACAGTTATAGAAGAGACCTGAAAAAGAACAGTTTTCCCCACAGAGTGGTGGATGTATGAAACATACTAGACGAAACAATAGTATGTGCAAAAACAATACACGAATTTAGAGCAAATTAGGTATGGCGAGATACAGAGACGGGAAACCACGAGCGTAGCTCCCCTTCCCGTAAGATACAATACAACTAGGTAGGTAAATACATACAAACACACACACACACATTGAAAACGAGACATGTCCCCTTATAGAAAAACAAAATTGTCGGAGAAACCTACAACTTGCTGAGATAAATAAAAATGGCATTTACTTACTTGGATGAAGACATGGTAAAGAAAATACTAGTCACACTGAAAAGACCAAAACTGTAGTACGCAGCGACACTATGGTCACCCAGAACTAAAATGAATATACGAAAAACTGAAAGAACCCAAAGCTACGAAGATGCCCTCCACACTTTCAGAACTGTCATACGAAGAGAGATTGACAAAACTAGGGTTACCGACTCTGGAACAAAGAAGAGAAAGAGGAGACTTGTTGACCATTTATAGAATCATGAGAGGTATGGAAGTCCTTGATAGAGAAGACTTACTAAAATGGGATACGAGAAATACAGGGGGACATGGAAGGAAGCTCAAAAAAGAACAGATATAGAGACCTGAAAAACAACAACTTTCCCCACAGAATGATGGTTGTATGGAACAAACTGGACGAAAACCAAGCACGAATCAAAGAACAATTTAGATATTGCGAGATACAGAGACGGGACTCGCACGCACACATTTGTATATAGACAGGTTTTCCCTCCAGCATACTTCATTAAGGTGAATGGCAAGCCTGTTATGACAAAACTTCTTGTCGTATTTTTCTCTCTTAGAGTAATCTTGCATTCTGTAGGCAGTAACTTTAATATTTTTACGTATGTCATGCTGTGGAATAGCAGACATAATTTGTAAATAGCCAGAACGCGCTTTCATACCTTTTGGTGCTTCCTCAGTGGCAGGTAGGATTCTAAATGCTAATTTGTTGTGTGGGGATTATATAATCGAGTGGAGGATTTTGGGAGGTCATCATATCTATACATACATACATTATATATATATTTTTTTCTTTAGGGCATATTGAATTGTGTGCAACAGCAAATTGAGCTCTGATGAGTTTCCGATGAAGAGTTTCAAGTCTTCTGAAGATCTCTCTAGCATGGAGAGGTAAAGAAAAAACCAAGTAGCCGATAGAAGCCATCTAATGGGTAGAACAGGATACAAGACGTTTCGCTAATCACAGTTAGCATTTTCAATTGTAACAATAACAAAGAAATGGATGATTATAAGTAAACAATGGGAAAGATTACAAAGAGGTTGACCGTTACTCTGGTCTAAAACTGGGAAAGGACACGTTGAATATCGGGGAAGGGTACGTGGGAAGGGGAACTATGACCACTAGGAAAGGACACTTGGATGACCGTTACAACTGAAAATGCTAACTGTGATTAGCGAAACGTCTTGTATCCTATTCTACCAATTAGATGGCTTCTATCGGCAACTTGGTTTTTTCTTTACCTCTCCATGCTAGAGATATCTTCATCGGAAACTCATCAGAGCTCAATTTGCTGTTGCATACAAATCAATATGCCTTAAAGAAAATATTTTGCCGCGTTACTCCAATATATATATAGATATACATATATATATATATATATATATATATATGTATATATATATATATATATATATATATTATGGAGTGAGCCATTGTGTCGACAGATCTCATTTCTTTGTCTTCTGCAGTGATCAGGTGTACATTTTAGTTGCTGTGTTTGTACCTTCTGTGACTTACAAGTCCAGTGCGTGAATTGCATTGTTTTTGACAATCTGGACATATAAAATCATTGCCAGTTGCTGACTGATTTTGACGAGCATTGTGCCTAGTATGTCGGCGTTGTTGGCATATCTCTGAGCTCTCTTCCGGTAGTGAAATAGGTGTCGATCACGAGTCCAACACGTGATCCAAAGACAATGGTGAATCACACGCACATCTATGACTTTGTCAATGTATTCTTCGAAAATGTTTTCCCAGTGTCTTTCTGCAAAACATATATATATATATATATTTATATATATATATATATATATATATATATATATATATATATATACTGTATACACATATATATAGACATACAATAAGTAGAAATACCATGTGTGTGTGTGTGTGTGTGTGTGTGTGTGTGTGTGTGTGTGTGTGTGTGTGTGTGTGTGTGTGTGTGTGTGTGTGTGTGTGTGTGTGTGTGTGTGTGTGTGTGTGTGCGTGCGCGCGCGCGCGATGGATTTGTGAGTCCAATGACATGAGTTCGATCCTGGACGACGCCGCCGC
The DNA here is from genome assembly GCF_046742065.1 of Oratosquilla oratoria. Taxonomy (NCBI): domain Eukaryota; kingdom Metazoa; phylum Arthropoda; class Malacostraca; order Stomatopoda; family Squillidae; genus Oratosquilla; species Oratosquilla oratoria. The sequence goes on along the minus strand of NC_134810.1, from coordinate 18,224,772 downwards.
GCCAAGTTTGCGAAAACGCTGACCCAAGCTGATGCCTCAGTGATGCAACTCCTATCGATTATAAACTCATCGTGTTTGGCGAGAGAAATGGTTCAAGTTTTCTTTCAACCCGGGAGCTTGTTGACTGCTGTCCACACAACAGTAGAGCACGTAGAAGTTGAAAAGCAGATACAAGATGTCTTGAATACGATAATCTAGAAACAATCTATGTAAAATATAGTTTTGTACCAAAACTAATAAAAGTGTAAACAGACGCAAGGTGTCCTATGTACGATAATTTAGCAATAATTTAATTAAATATATTTTTGTACCAATTTAGATAAACATGTAAGCTAAATATATCTGCTCAAGAAAAAATGGCAATAATAACATCATATATAGCTAAAACGGTTACATTAAAGATAACTTTTCGTTAATTAACGGTTTAATAAAGAAAATGGTGACTAGTTCGTTAGAAAATAAACAGGTTTTGTCAATAATGAAAAACAGCTTGCACGGAAGTGAACAGAAGATACTCTACGATAACTCAGTAAATTGAATTTTATCACAAATTTTCTAGAGTAATAAACGAGTTACTCGCGAGAACCTGGTTCTTTGCTCTGTTCCAGTCTCGATCAATTGATCATTCTTCTATGACTTTTACCATAGAATTTTTGCGGTTACTTCGCATTATCATGTGCATTCGATTATTTATGACGAGCCACATTTTGTAGTCATTCCTCATCATTTTCTTTTATGTTTACCCGTTACTCGCCGGTTTTCTATACAATCAATGGGTAACTTTTAATAAAAACCTTAAAGATTACAATATTGCAAAGGCTTTACGTTGTTGTTTATAATGTACAACGTTACTAATGCAATGTCAAGAGGGTCGAAATTAACCGATATGATCACTATGACCTTAATTGTTGTGTGGATATTTTTCAATTTAGTTTCTGTTGAACACTGCACTGCGTTCGTCCCCGCCTTGCATCCAAACTCTTGAGTTCGAATCCTTCTATCGGTGTCTGATATTTTTCCTGTCAGACCTAACGCACAAGACAAAGGTAACGACATTCTGGAGCAAACACCTCACCTTTGTTATCTTACGTTTCCTTCCTGTTAGACTCATTTCTCACAAAGCTAGTCGAATAAAGAAGAATCACGTCTCACCGTGAATGGTCACTTTCGAGGCCCGTTCCCTCCAACACCAGTCGAGTCGAGTCGAGTCGCGTCAAGTCACAGACGGGGCTAGGCCCGTTTTCTCCATCAGTCACAGTGAGTCAGCAAGTGTGTGAGCATCATGCTCGTGGACGTCCTGATCAATTTAGTTCGAGAACGCCCAGCCATATATGATTCCAGTCATCGGAGCCACAGAGATCGCGAAGCGATAGCTGCCCTATGGCGGGAGGTTGCTGCTGAATTGAAATGTACAGGTAAGACAATAATCATATTCACAACTGACAACACAAGCTGCGTTTACACCGAGTGAGTCTACCGATTCTCCTCAACCGTCGTGAGTTCGTTTGAGTAGAAACGACATTGATTACAATATTTCGTTTTTTCAATCTTAAGACTTAGTCAAATTACCTTTGCGTCATGTATTGAAAAACTGAATGGCGAAACGAAAGGAGCTAAAAATTTACGAATGTTAGACAGATTGATGAAGTGTTCTTACAGTAGAATGCTGCAAGCAAAGTCTTCTAGCAATTCAAATTCACAGCATTTGGCGGGAATCGGCCCGGACTCGCTTGGTGTAAACGCACCCCACCTAAGAATACAAAATATTCCTTCAGGCAGGGCCGGATCAAGCTTACACGGGGCCCCCTCCCCTGAAACAAATTATAGAAGATCTGAACAATTTGATGTTATATTGAAACATCAGAATACATTAATGATACAATATACTTACATAGATTTCCGGGATTACTATGAATCATAATATGGGTTGGTGTTCATCATGGGTCGGACCTGCCAAGTTTGTGGGCCACTCAGTGCTTGGGGCCCTACACCACGGCGTACTTAGCCTATAGGATAATCCGGCCCGGCCTTCAGGGTGTCAAGAACTGCCAAGTCTTCTTCTGTAGATCTCCCGCTTCTTGCTGGTGTCAGGTTCATCTTTGGACACTTACCCTTATCACTAAGAGACAAGACGAGATTGCTTTCATGTTGAATGAAACCATGAAGCCCATATGGTTTTCACTACAGCTTCAGATAATTCGATCCCTCGCTTCACTGATACATATATTTTTTTTACTATCATTCCAAAGTTACATTCTACTGTCCTCTAACTCTCCATATCCGACTGATATACATCCTTTTAGAGTAACCCATGTCCTTTCAATGGTGAGGCTTCATCAGGTTAGGTTTTAATGGGAAAAACTTCATCTCCATCTTCATCTTAGTTGTGGAATACCTAAATATTCCAGTAAGAAATGACCTACCCATGTTAAACACATTGAAAACTAAACTGTCACTATTTCGCCAGTACGTCCTTACACTAATCACTAAGACAACAATTGTCATTATATATGGGCATTTCAGCCGAGAGTAGTTGCTGTTAATGTTTCCGGTATATTTAGGGATATTGCATTTTGTCCTCAAATGCTCTAGCTACCGCTTCCCAATGATGTTCGTCAAGCACTGTTTATAATGCTTCCCATTCAGTATTACTCGTTTCTTTGGCGATTTCGCGTTCTGTGGAGGTGCCAGCCAGTAGCAACGTGTTTAGAAAGTTATACGACAGATATTAGATGATTAGATGAAGCTATAGTCTGAAATATGTCAACATTCAGTAGTGAAAGCTAATCGATCAATACGTTGACCCAGGTCCCTGGCTCTCAAGTAACCGTCAAGTACCATCTAACGCAGGGGTTCTCAGCCTTACTTGGCCCATTCACCCCTTTCACCATTTGTCAGAATGTCATCCCCTCCCCTCCTTTCCAAGATTGTCTGTTCCAAAAGGTGCATTCTAAATAATATGCAAATATTACTAAAAACCCTTTTATTTTTTCCAAATTAGTATATATTTTTCCCAAATTAGTATAAATCCAGCCCAGGTGACAGGCCAGATAGGCCAAAACCTATAATTGCTTTCCTCACCCCGTAAGCTGACTGTGGTCACAAATCACCCCCAGAAATCCCAAAATTCCCCCCTGGGGGTGAATTTCACCCCTAATGAGAACCCCTGATCTAACGGGATCTATTTGTTGTTTAGGTAAGGCTAGAATGAGGCAACGTAGGATGAAATTTTCCTTGTCTTTTGTGTGGTGAATAAATCTGGAGCAGTTTGATTCTGTGGACAGGACCGTTTTGTGTTGGTACTCTTTCAAAGCTGGTTGGTGGCTGGAACGCAACGGCGCCAGTGTGGGTCTTGTTTCTACTGGGAGAAAAAAAAATTCGGTTGACTTGATGTCTGGAGGAATTTGGTCGTCGGTCTTGGAGCGTGTGTTATTTCGATGTGTGTGTTTTTGCATAGATGTGTTGTGAGGTGTAAAGGGATGTCGTAGATCTTTTGGTAGTATGCTGCTGTAGTCTGTTGCCTTCGATTGGTTGTCGTTGTCTCATATGATGGAGTGGATGGGTGGGATTGAGGGTTCTTAAATAGACCTGTGTTCCTACCATGTTCATATGCTGCTCTATACAGTCTATAGGGAGGATTTTTAATTTGGGTGTAAATGTACTCCCAATCTCTCACTCTTCGTTGCATTATCTACAAACATTTTAGGATAGCTTGTACCTTCCACTGTGTCAATTACTGCCATCCATCCTGATATTTTATTTTTAGCTATAATCCTTTCATCTACTCATGAAGTCCATTCTCAGTCCTTCAACATGTTCCAATTCCCATTGAAGTCGGTTGTAAGTGACTTTGTCGAAGGCCTCTAAATCTATATATACACGATCCACCCAGCTCTATCTTGCCATACATCAGTTACTCTTGTGTAAATACTTAAAGGGTTTGACACCATTGTGTGTATGTGTGATATCAAATATACATATGAAAGTAGCAAAGAACTATAAATCATTAATGAGCTGCATTATTCAAAACCCAAGTGTGCAAACCATGAAAGCTATTTGACGAGTAGTTTCTCAAGATACTTAATTGGTCTCTTACAGAAGATGAATGTAAGTACAAATGGCACCATCTAAGGAGCAACTTCATGAGGGAAAAGAGAAAGATTAGTGCTCAACTATCTGGACCAGCTAACGTCCAAACCAAGAGGTGGCTATATTATGATGCCCTGGAATTCCTCATCCCTCATGTGACGCCACGGCCAACATCCTCAAACGTCTCTACACTTCCTGCTGAAGACACCAGTTACAAAATAGAAAGCACGCCTCACATTTATCCATACTCTACTCCCCTGGATGCATCAGATGAGCCATCTTTTCAAGAAGCTGTAAGTAATGTCGACATATGTGAGGAGCGCAGTACTGTCGTGGATACTCCTCCCATGTCAAAGAAGCTTAAATTTGTCGACAGATCAGATGATATGGACATGGCTTCACTTGAGGAGCAGAAGAGGGTGAGGGAGAAAACGTATTCTGAAGATAACGACGACTCAGATCGCCTGTTTCTCTTAAGTCTTCTGCCTCTGATGAAACAACTGTCGCCTGCTGACAAGATTGACATTAGGGTTGAAATACACGAAGCCTTTCGCAGGAAGCTTTCAGATCGCGTGTTTCTGTTAAGTCTCCTGCCTATGATGAACCAGTTGTCACCTACTGACAACATTGACATCAGGATTGAAATGCAAGAAGCTCTTCGTAGGAAACTCGTTAAAAGAGACCCCTCTGCCCATTTCGATTACTGACCTGAATAGGATCAACTACACATCCCTTCACCATGTATCTCCAGTGTCGGTGCTAATTATCTAGTGTTCTTACCTCTGAAAGGTAATCTAGAAATTTAAATTTCGTAATTAGATGTGTACCTCTCAATTACCAGCAGAAATAAATGAAATCTGGTTTCTTAATCAATTTGTTTAATATTCCCTTACACACAAACCTACTCGCAATAATTATTGGTAAATTTCAAGTAATGAAAATCACTTAGCTTTAGAAAATTGCTATTCTTTCTGTAAAATTTCCGTTCCTCAAATTAAAAAATTTCTCTATAGAATATGTTCCTCCCAGTCCTGTGATAATTTGTATCTAACCATTCTGTAATTCAGTCTTGGGCATCACACATTTATGAAGAGTATTCTGAAGTTTCTGACCATTTCCAAAAACTGCTGCAGCAGCTACTTTGAAACTTTTTTTTTCAATTTTATCTGTTTGTGAAATGGAATGGGTGGGAGTGGTTTCTATGCCTTTTTCTTTTTGGCTACCCCCCACCCCCGTGTAAGGGGGAAAAAAGCCTTTGGTATATGTACGTATCTCAGATTCTATTTCCTCTATTTTCTTAACCTTCTTTTATTTCCCTTTGTTTTTCTGTTGCTCTTACTCTTTTTGCTCCTTTTCTTGTTTTTCGCATCTTCCTTTGCCTTTCTCTTGCCCTTAAGGTCAGCTTGGCATTTCTGGTAGGAATGTCTCACAGATTTCATGAGATCTGAAGTGACTGGGGTGCCCATGACACTGCCTGAATTTACAAGATATTTCACAATTCGTAAGGCAACATTTTTTTTTCCTTCTCCTCATCCAAGGCTCTGACCATGAGCTTCAGGAACAGATTTGTTAATAGAAATTTCACTTCCAGGTGCAGTATTTGGCTCCATTTAATCCAAAGAAGTTGAATCCCGGTAAGTCATCAGCCATTAACTCGATTCTTCCTAAAGCATCACCATTCACACTGACCGATTCAAAACGAGTCAATCAGTATACTTAACACTAAAGGTAAGAGTAAAGATTAAAGGGAAAAAAAATGGTTGCATTCTATCGAAGGAAAATATATTTCCTAAATAATCTCATCCAAAATGGCTTGGGAATAGCATCGCGAAAAGAGACAACCTCGGAGGGATTTTAAGCTGTCTGAATACAATAATGATTATCATCATGTTTATGTAATGATCCAGTGTTTTGAAAAAAAAAAACGTGAAGGAAACGATAATTAGACATGAAAACTGACTACAAAACTAAAGAAATCGGGCTGTCTTACGTCTGCCAACGGTCAACTTGATCATTCAAATGAAGGGATGTGAGACATGAAGTATTCTAGTTCTATATTCATAACCAAAAATCTGAAGGCGAAGTACTGTCATGTTATGCTGAACGGTAATATGGACACTTTTGTAAATGTGACGAAAAAAATACGTCGGAGGAAGCAAATGAAAGCTCAAAATTCACTTTGGCCCAACAGTTGGCACCAAAGAATCTTAAAGAAAATAATAAAATTGATTACTCTTCTTTCGCTATCGTATCATGATCCCAGCCTCTACGATTACTGGGGTCACACACACACACACACACACACACATATATATATATACCAGGGCGCTCCATAACCAAATTTATTTAGACGTCCTCCTCCCTGATATTGACACCTTTGCTGACTTGCGGTGACTGATGCAAAGACGGGTTCAACCCAACGTGTGGCTTGATGCGACGGGGACCCGTCGTGGGTCGAATCGACTCCGTGTCAACGGTTTCCGACAAAATTTGTTGGATCTCCATGTGGGCCGGAGTGGTGAGTCCCCGATGAGTCACGACTCTTGTTGACTTGACGTGACTCGACTCATTTGGTGGAAATGCAGCTTGAGTCCACCGATGCTTGGCAACCGCAAACAGATGCGGGATTTTTCTTTCTTCCTTTCTCATCTTTAACCAGTCGTTAAATGTTGATCAGATGGGTTCCCTTCCTGAAGTCCAAGGCCAAACTTTTCATGTGCATGTTGCCAGGGAACCTTGTATCTTAGCAAAAGTTTCGGGAGCGACTTTTCTCACGTATATTTCCTGTGGAATGACTTCCGTCGCGTAAAAATTCATTTTTTTCCCATCAGATCACAGAGACGTTTTGGATGGACTGTCTGGTACGAATCCGTCCAAATATTTTTGGTCCTAAGAGTTGGGTATTAGTTTACAAATATTTACCAATGAAGATGCACCAAGTCTCTTTACAGGATGTAGAGCACAGACTTCTTCAGGCCAGCACATCGAATGTTCCTGGAGATAATGCAAGCTACAGCAGTTATGTAACACTTTAAACAGTTCTCTGAAGCTTTGTTGCCATTTCTCACTGTTGCCTTGTTAAATTAAAACATTTTGATTTTCAGTTTTGGTTTAATCTAGGAAAACCAGAGTGGCTACTGATTTAGATTTCTGTTGACGCATCCCTGGGAGAGCTAGGTCGAATTATGGCAATACCTAACTCAATGATTAGCCCATGCAACCATGTGATAAATGGATCATAGGCATCTTCTTAAGTTTCAACAATAAAATATCGAGATCTTGGACAATGAAGGAAATATACACGAGGTTGGCTGATGATGTGCTCGCCTTCAGAACATCTGAATTTATTTTTTACATTGCAGATGACTTACCCTCTTCAAGTTCTTCTGTTGTGACATGAAACGAAGATAGTTTGACTGCAGAATCCTCCACTGCCCCTAGAGTTGAAGTAGAACCTGGTTTGAGAGTTAACCATCTTGAGGTCACAACATACCAAGATGTACATTGAGTGATAATTTAAAGAATGAGTGAGTGAATTAATGACACAGGCAAACTGGTCATTATCCACGCCCAACCTTACAATTAATTTTCTGAATATATTATGAAGGAGATGAAGTGAACAGGACTCAAAGTGCAGAAACTTTGTTCTACAACTATGTTTTAACCCAATTCCACTGAATAAACGACTAGAGCTTACGCTGTTCATTGGTCTACATTATCATTAGAGAAGACCGGTTGAACCCAGGGATAGTAGCAAAATCCAATGCCACTCACCCTCTTTTATTTCATTTTATTTTTCACCATTATTGCATAAGCCCATCACACCATTTTTTCATCTACAATGTGGTAGTTTCACCAAACTTGAAGTCAATGTTGTGTTCAACATCGAAGGCCTAGTGCAGGACCACCGGCCAACCCCCCTGGTAGACGACACCACCTCTGCACCTTACCAATAACATCACCACTTCTAGTCGTCGTTGGAAAGCAAATGACTAACAGCTACACGTCAGCGGTACATAAGGCTGGTGTAGCTATGACTACTGCCGACTGATGCACAAATACGAACCAAAATAAGCAGACTCAATTTGTGCTCACCATGTTTCGGGGTGTTTACACCATTTACGAAAATAAATATAAATATATTGTGTGTGTGTTTACATGTGCTATATTATCCTCGTTGTCAAGTTTGAACCAAATTTTATGATTTTATCCCATGCTGGGAGTACGATAGGATATGGAAGGCCTCCCTCGTCCGTGGAACCGCGCCACTTGCTTACCCCGACCGATTTATTGGAGACCTTGGGAGGCAGAAGGGGGAGGGGGATGGGCGGGGGACCGACCGAGCAGAGGTCGTGACGAGGATGAGCCAAGCCGTTAGACCGATCCCACATCGCAAGCTCGCTCGGGACGTCGCGTCGCACCGGGTCACGCTCGAGAAGGATGGGGGGGAGTCGGTGGAGGGAGTGACAACATAAGGATGGCCGACGGACAACTATCGGGAGGTCTGGGGCAAGGTTGTTTATTGACAACTTATTCTCCCCTCACCACCCCCGTCCTTGAAAACTATATTGCTTGTTTGGCTACGGCCCAGAACGACCAGGATGACCTAAGGACCGGGGGGGGGGGGGACTAGGGCGTCACAGCATAAGGGGTTGAAGCGAGAGGTCTACACACTCTTCGTTGCAGATCCGACAATAAGTAGCACCATCGTACAGCGGAGTTCCAGACCCGTACAGGGCGATATGGACACTTTATATACTTGGTACTGGAAATTGAAAACTTATGACGCGTCCACACTCGATGTCTCCAACATGTGGGGGGAAAAAAGAAGGAACACGAATTCAGTGCGGCTGCACCACACTCAGAGCAGAAACCAGATCCCGATCCCCCACCAGATACGATCTGTCCACAAGCAGCGAGGCGTGACTTAACAGTGACGTCACAACGCCCATAGGACCCTCGGACGCGACAAGATGGGTCTGAATCAAGGAGGAACGAACCCTGTCTGGATCCGAAACGACACCACGTTTGAGGACCAAGCGACTTTCCTGTCGCCTCCGCAGGGATTTCCAACCAACGAGGAGAGGCTTTGTATGCTTTGGGCGACATCTGTGGACACACCCTTGGTATATGTGGCGGGAGATGAAGCACAGAGTTTGCCCGGGGGAGGGGAAGGGGGGCGGGGGTGACTCAGACGCGCCTTATGCTTGAATGCATGTTGGCACGAGCAAGACCTCCAACGACCTCACACAAGGTTGTCATGCATCAGGGACGAAAAAGGGGACAGGCGGCGCGTAAAAATACGATATCTGCAGAATATAAAAAATGATCAAATTCATTGGAGAAGCTAAACACGAATTCAAAGGCACTGAAAAGTTCTCCGTATGATATCATGATTTTATCTGTTTTATATTATAGGTTCCCTGCTTAGTAGTTGCAAATCAAATTTTCATCAAAGATCCCTTGCATGAGATTGAAAAGACAGAACTGTACGAGTCCTTTATCCTTCCTGTCTTGGAAGGGGGACACCGGGCCTCCTAAATAAAGAATAAAAGAAGGAAGAAAAAGTCATAAAAAGCGACACCTGACAACCCAAGATGGATGAATTTTCAGAGCGATCTTTTAAAATGCAGGAAAATTCCCAATATTGCTGTGTCGCCCAAAACTTTGTGGGTGACAGGGTTTAAGAACCAAGACTGAATCAGTCATCTGTTACATCAAGAAACGTTCTCATATTCTTCAGACACTGGTACATTTCGAAAATACAAATAAAATGCATTCTTCTATAATGGAGAAAAAAATGAGAATTTGATGAGAACACGAGATATGTTTACGCACGATCACGAAATAATGATCAGGCGTGGAGAAAGCTCGAAGGAAAATTCATAAAAAGAAAAGAAAAAAAATCTGGATTTGGCAAGACGCCTGAACCTGCCCGGCGGGCCGACAGATGTCTCTGGAAAAACAACCCGACCTGCCTGGAAAGAAAGCCTCGCAACCCTTACACGAAACATTGCAATCTGAAAGTGTTTGCATTCTGAAAGCATGTCGGGAACCCCGCCCAGAGGCGAGGAGGTGAAGAAGAGGAGAGGAAGCGTGGAGGCGAGGAGAGGAGGAGTGAAAGGGAGCGAGGAGACAGCAACCTCAACGTGAGCTGAATCGATGGCTAGGCAACACCGAGTTCAAGGAGGGCACCAGCAGCAGTCCGCAGCTCCTCTACTCCCTCAGGCTGCTCTTCTTCTTCTTCTTCTACTTCTTCCCTATTTCTCTCTTTTAGGCTATTCCCCCTCTCCTTCTCCACTCCTCCATTTCTTTAGGCTGTTCTCCTTATTCCCTCTCCCCAACCATCTTGCTTTTCAGCTTGTTCTCCCTCACTCTTCATCTTCAGCTTGTTCTCTCTTCCTATTCCTTCCATCTTCCAGGTTAAGTCCCTCCCCCCCTCCCCCACATTACCCCTCTCCTCTAGGTTGTTACACCTTCCCTGCTCCGCCAGGCTGTTCTTCCACCCCGACCTCCAAATTGTTTTCCTTCCTACCAATCTTCAACTTCTTCAGGTTATGCTCCCTCCTCTCTCTCTCCCAACTTCTCCCATATTCTAGGCTTTCTTCTTCATTTCTCTTTCTTCTCCTATCTTCCAGGCTTTCCTTCTTCCTTCTTCTTTCCTCTTCTATGCTTTTCTTCTTCCTTTCTCTTTCCTCTACTTTCCCTTAGACAGTGTTTAATCCTCATTTCTCCACTTTCCCAGTTCTTTCAATAAGGATCTCCTCCTTAACCTCCCTCCTCGTATTGGTTACTGACCCCTACGGACCAGAGACACACAACATTCTTTTATGGAAGTATACTAACTTCCATTCAAAAAAGAATACTCGTACTAATAATTTCTGACTTATCAATTCCCTCCTCGACATTACCCTCCTTAATTCTCTCCTTTACCACAATTGTGCATCCACCTCTTCGGCGCAATATTGGGGTCACATGAAGAATTGTCACCCCAGAACGCCCACATGAAGAATCTCGTCACCCCATGAGATCCCACCTGAAGAACTGTCACCCCAATGGAATAAAGATGAGGTTAGGTTAGGTTAGATTAGGTTTGGTTGTTAGATTAGGTTAGGTTACGTTAGGTTAGGTTTGTTAGATTAAGTAAGTTTGTTAGGTTAGGTTACGTTAGGTTAGGTTTATTATTCTCAGAGATAGAGGAGATAGTTATCACTGGCGAAATAACAATGCTAATACTTATCTTCCCTCTTCAATTGTCCTCTACCTCCCCACTTCCCTCCTTCAGGTTGCTCTCCATCTTCTCCCTCTACTCCTCACATTTCGATTTTTATTCCTCTCTAACCAGTCCTCTTCTTCAGGTTGTTTTTCCTTTCCCTTTCATGAGGGCGTCTCCAAAACTTTATCAAACAAGTTCATAGCATAAGAACAACGTTATTCCAGTAGGGTGGAGCAACTGAGGCACCTACCAGGATCTGGCGATTCTCTTGACTGCCATGTTGCCTGTGCATCCGCACCAGAAGCTTCGTCATGATAACGCTTCGTCTCGACGGTGGCGTTCAGTGAGGAGACCGTGGAGTGAGGAAGAATGTCAAGATGCCTTTCGAACGCGACAGTTCTCTTTACTTTGATATCTCGAACTCCTTCCAAAGTTTTAAGGGCCTTGCCTGCATCGAACTCCCCTTCCCCTCCCCTATACACACCTTCCTCCACATCCTAAGCCCCAACTTCTTTAGATCAATCAGTTTCCAGCCTCCCAGTTCTTGCTGGATTTGGTTCTCACCCTTTCTGAACTGGATGGCACTATTTCTTTTCACTCTGACTCGTTTATCTCGTTTACTTCCATGCCGCTCTCCCTCCCCCTCGGTAGCGAAGAGGTTCGGGCCCAACTCGACCAATCCCTTCCATCCCAGGTGGCACTTTTCCTTCTTACTTTGAGTTGGTTGGGAAGTCTGGTGCAGAGATATGGGAGGTAGCAATGTACTTAACGATCTTATGCTGTTTAAGGCCTGACGATTTGGATCAGTTTTAACAAATCTTACCAACAGCAAAGGATTTAACCTTGAAGCACCTGTGTGCCACATTTAAAGATTTTATTCTGGCAAACGCCAAGCCATTTAGTTCTATGAAAAGGCTTTATATATCTATATACCAAGTTTTTTTTCGCCCTTACAAGGGACGTAGCCAAGTCAAAAGGCAAGTACCCACTCTCACCCATTCCACTCCCATACACCACCCTTTCCTTCCTCTCACCTTAGCTTCTCGTGGATGACGGGTCATCCCTGTATCCCACCCACTGCCCTGGGTCAGAAGTAAAGCAGCAAGACAAAGCATATCCACAGCAAGGCCGCTTCGCTTAATCGGCGACTCACCCACTCCGTCCCTTCATGCAGAAAAAAAGAGAAGATATAGAGAAATCCCTTCGGGCTGTTCCTGAGGTATTGGCTGCATGTTGTTTTGCAGTATAATTTGCGCAGCAGCATGCAGCTGATACTGTAGGGACTATATGTGGCGCCCCTACGGACCAGAACCACACACCATTTTGTCTATGTTAGAGGAAATCTCTACTCAAAGAGAAATAATGCTACCTTGTACTGTGACTGTCACTCCGTTATGCTGCCCCCCCCCCCGCCCTCGTAATACTGCACTGTATCACTTCTTTGAGCATATATTTCCATTTCCGCCTCAGTCCCCTGTGGTAGGCAAAAGAAAGAATACTCTTCAACAGTCTTCCTACTCGGGTTGTGAAGGCGGCTAAAATGGGACGGAGTGATGGGGCTAGTAACCCTAACGGGTACATTCCTACGAGAATTCTAGGCGAAAGAGGGTCTGGGAAGAATTTTCGAAACAGAACCCTAAGGTTTTGGTCTAACTAAAGCCAGACGATTTAATTAGGCCTAAGTTGGACTCAGGACGCTAATGGGCTGACAAGAAAAAAATTGGATGGTGAAGGAGCACTCTTGAAAATGGGGACAGGGGAAATTGAAAATAGGGTGTAAGGTATTAGGAATGTGAGGAAGGAGGCTGGAGTGGGGTGGGAGGTGGAGTAAGGTAATGAATCAAGCTGAAGTGTTGACTGACGGATTGATTGATTGATTGATGGATGGATTGATTGGTGATTGAATGGATATTTGGGTACATGTGTTGTTGATGGATAGCTGAACGTGGAGAGTGTGATCTATAGAGGAGGCAGACGAACTCTGAGGCACCATGAGATATATATAGACTGGATATTACGATAGGAAGTGGTTTCCGGGGCAATCGAGGAACGAAGACAGGGGCCAGATGCCGTGACGGATGATGACGGATGAGGACGCTGGAGTGGGAGGAAAGGTGAGGAAGGCCGAGTTCCAGAGGACAGAAGTCGAGTGGCTCATAACGGAAAGGGTGGAATGAAGTGCAACGAGGTTGTAGTGCGAGACTACGACAAAGCGACAGTGGCCTCTGAAAAATCGTTTCTGTTTACATTCAATGTGTTAGACAGCATATGGCTGCAGATAAATAAAGTTGAAGTAAAATTACTTTTATTATGAGCAGACAGATGAGACATCTTCCGGGCAAAAGTACCAACCCTACGGAAATATCAGCCGTCGAATTCGTTTTGCAGCTTTTGGGACTCCATTAGGTCGAGACTTAAGTACGGCCGCAACGAAAAGGGCTGAACTTAATGTTTAGCGGGGTGGAAGTTTTTCCCAATTTAACAAACCATTAGCGGAAGGGTGTGAACGGATGGGCGAGGAGCACGGTTCGCGTTCAGTGAAACTCCTGCTGGGGACGCGGGCGAGGTGATAGCGGCACCGCGACGCGAAAGGGAGGGCGACGGCGTGGACTGAGGTAAAGGACATCACTTCGAGGAAGGAGGTCGGGGAGAACTGAGGCCAGTGGCGTCGCCTGGACTTCATATAGAGGCTGGGGGTGGGGGGGAGAGTTTGCTAATCTTTACCAAACTCTCAACACTAGTTCCCATAAATTATGATATTTGTATTGATATAGTGCTTTCCTCATTTGACAAATTGCACGGGGGGAGGGGGGGAATGAACCCCATCCCCGGTCCCTCTCCTTCCCTTTCCTGGCTACGTCATCGGCTGGCGCCATCTTACGAAAAGTTGTCAGCAGACGACGCCTCGTGTTGGCGACGCTGCGTCAGGTCTCGCGGCTGCTGCGGACGAGGTCGGGCGGGACGTCCCGGTGGTGAGGGCGAAACAAAAAAACCGTACCCTTCCAGGAGGAGAGCGCGTCACGGGGCTCCTGGAAAGGAACTTTTGTGGGACAGAATGATGTGCGGCTAACAACACCCCTTTAATTACCGGGTGTCGTTTTTTTTTATTCTGGCTGTCGCCAAACCGTTCTATTTATATCCGTGGCAGCCCTTGGGTGCAGAAGGGGTTATGGCCCATCTTGATGTCCCCCTCCCGTGCCGCGTGGCACTCTTCCCTTCATTCTTTCTGCCACCAGGTTATTCTGTTCATCTGCTCATGTTTCTACTTGGTACTTGGTACCAGACCACTCATGCTCGCCCTCTTACATGCAATGTCCTCCTGGCTCTTTGCACACCCATACTCTTGACTTGAGTTGCATTCACTTGTATATTCAAACTACCAATAACATGCACGCATCCACGCACGCTCTTGCGTACACGCATACATACACACACATACATACATACACAAACACACAGGCACACATGTAAACACGCGCACACACAGGCACACATACATACACACACACACGGGCATACACACACACACATACACGTACACACAGGTACTCATACACACGCGCGCACGCGCACGTACACATGCCTTTCATTTCCTAACACTGGGACATCTTTACCTTGTTAGGTTCGGGAGGGTCTGTGCAAGTTCCAGACAGAACCATTATACACCAGGGGCGATTTTGGAAGGACTGGCAGGCAGGCAATCAGGCAGGGAATTAGTGAGGCAGGCAAGTATGTATGCAAGTAGGCAGACAAGCAGGCAGAGATGCAGGAAGGCAGGCAGATAAACAGACATGAAAGTAGGCAGGCAGGCAGATAGACATTCAGGCATGCAATCAGGCAGGTAAACAGAGATTCAGTCAGGCAAGTAGGCAGGCAGACAAGCAGGCAGGTAGGCAGGCAAACAGGCAGACTGCCTTCTGCACTTCACCTCACGCCTTTACGAGCAAGTCAAACAACAGCTGCACAAGACAGCAGGCATGCATGCAGGCAGGCTCGGCAGACCAGACACGCAGTCAAACAAGCAAGCAAGCAAACAGGGAGGCCAGCACGTGAGACAGGAAGCACAAACACACGAGAAGGCAAGCTTTGTTAGGGGAGTCATTAGCTGCGGGTCTCTTTCACGAGTGGCCTGTCCTCCTCCACACCGCAAAGCTTACCACCTCCCTCCTACTACCCCCCCCCCCGAAAAAAAAGGGAGAGAGAGAGAGAGAGGGGGGGGGGGCGAATTATGTTTTTTCCGTGATCTGTGGGGCTGGTATCCGCTCGGACCTTAACCTTGTCAATGGACCGGAACTGTTAATGCATGAACGCAGGAGACAGTGTCCTCGATATGCCGCTGCAGTGACGATACCCGGAGGAAGCTGAGGTATCACATACACAGGGATAATACCCAAGTCACTTTAAGGCCTTAGGTGAACAGTGGTCAGGGGCCAACTCAAAGTGGATGCCTTTCCTTACCTCTGCGCCCCGACGAGGTTTCATTAGCTGCGGGTCTCTTTCACGAGTGGCCTGTCCTCCTCCACACCGCAAAGCTTACCACCTCCCTCCTACTACCCCCCCCCCGAAAAAAAAGGGAGAGAGAGAGAGAGAGAGAGAGATGGGGGGGGGGCGAATTATGTTTTTTCCGTGATCTGTGGGGCTGGTATCCGCTCGGACCTTAACCTTGTCAATGGACCGGAACTGTTAATGCATGAACGCAGGAGACAGTGTCCTCGATATGCCGCTGCAGTGACGATACCCGGAGGAAGCTGAGGTATCACATACACAGGGATAATACCCAAGTCACTTTAAGGCCTTAGGTGAACAGTGGTCAGGGGCCAACTCAAAGTGGATGCCTTTCCTTACCTCTGCGCCCCGACGAGGTTTCAAACAGACGCCACGGCGGGCCCACGACCGTCAGCTGAGGCAAGCCTCAACTTCCCACTGTGGCGTCAACCCACAGCAATAACCTCCCCAGAAGACCGGTGCCGCTGCTTCCCTGCCTTCCCACATGTTTAACCTCTTCCTCATTGGTTAAACCCGCCCGCCGGAGTTAAGGTAGGGTTACAGTAGTCGACGAAAAACTTGTGGTCCAATTTTTGCATTCGTTCATTCTATAATAAGTGGTTACACGTAAGTCCAGCCTTACTGTGTAGAGAAATTCCCACCATTCATGTAAAAAGAGCTACAGCAAACTCCATCCTTTATCCAGAATGAGGAACTCTCATTGGCAGAGCCGATACCTATGCCACTTTCTCAAATATTTTATCCCAAATAACTTTGAATGACTCGCGATCTCTCTAAAATACATATCTGACGATCTTTGCATATCTTATACACACACACACACACACATATATATATACAGTACACACATGGACAGACACAGACGTCAATTATCGAGCACTAGGCAGAAGACAATTGTCATCCATAGAAAATGGTAATTGAAGGGCTGATTCAGTGAGAAAGATGTTATCTTTATTTCTTAATATAATCTGGATGCCTCACATCCCAAAGCGCCTCTTGTGGTCGTATCTTCTCTATCAGAGCATGGATAACTTCAGTATTCCATTCCATCACTGTAATGGTGTACTTGAAGCATTGTATATTTATTATTGTATATTGTACATATGTTGCAAGAACTAGTGTTCTGCTCGCTCCCTCGAGAGTTTTCCCGCCTAAGTGGCGTCCCCAAGCAGTTTCTATCATGCCTTCCAAGTGTACGCACGTTTTTGTCTGTTGTGCTAATTAATTTATAAATTTCGATTTTGTTTCATTAACCACTCTCGTACACCACGGAGAAAGTGTAGATACCAAGCAAATGGTGAGAAGAGTTTACGCGAGTTAGAAAAATTACCAATGTTTACTTAAAGCGGTATTCTAATAACTTATTATTGCCACAATATACATTCCATAAAATTTATTTTCTATTTCAAGATCATTTTATACTGTTAAATAATTTCTCTTATTACTGAATAACTTATATACATACACACACACACATAATATATATATATATATATATATATATATATATATATATATATATATATATATATATATATATGAATTCCTCCAATATATATCTTCAGTTTCTTTCCCTCGGATCTCTTCCGAGGTGTGGACTACAACGGTATTGCGTTGGGCATCCCTATGGTTGGATTCCAACCCAAATCCTCCTCCACCGTTGGACGAAAAACATCTCTAGGCTCGGAATCCAACCCATCCGTTGACTAGTGTAACCGTACCTTTAGTTAGTGAATGAGTGAGAGAGGATAAAACACAAGACCGAAAAAATCACACGAGGACACTTTCAACGAAGTCAACACCTGGAAAGCACGAGCACAAAGACGCCCACAAGTCGCAATCCAAGGCCGCAGCGCAAACTGATGGAAATCTGCAAAAGGGTTGACGACACCTTAAGCCTCCAAAGGTTTTAAGTGGAGGTTAGGTTTTCAAGAAATGATACAAGGAGAGTATAAAAAGAGATTATATCAACATTTATAAAAGTACAAAATGATACTAGTTTGACTTGTTCGTGTATTATTCGAAATGACACTTTTCATCGTCACAGAAGTGGGCAAGAAGATATTCAAAGTAGGAAGTAGAATGGAGGGACTGCAGAAGTGAATAACATTCTTGGGTGGAAATTAGTTTCGAATCAAGAAAGATTGTCGAGCGAGTTGGTCCGTAGGGATATTACTATAGTCCCTGAAATATTGAAAACATAAAAAAAGGCTTCTGCAGTCAATACTCTATACGGGGTCGGCATAGCAAATGACGTCGAGGAAAATAGTACCTATATACACATCTATATACAATATGTGCATACGTGCCTATCTTATACATGTCTACATACATATACGCATATATACGTATATAAACATTCACACATACATATACACATATACAGGTATATACAAACATTCGCACATACATACATAGAGTGCAGGACACCCGAATCTGGCCCATGGCATGTCAGAAGTATGTTTGTTGAGCATTTGAAATATTTTTAGACATAGAAGTTTTCTAACGGCATTTCTGAGAAGAAAATTATTAATGTAACAACAATGATATATATTTGCGCTCTTTTCATATATCGTGGCACAGGTCCGGGCATCCACAACAGTGTGCGCGCACACACACACATACACACACACGTATAAATGCGTTTGGCTGTGTGCGACGTCAGCTGAGATGCCTCGATCTCTTGTGGACCGGCCTGCCCCTCCGCCACGGGTCCTCTCAGGTTCGTCGGCAAGGAGGAAGACCACAATGAAGACCGACCGACCGACTGACCGACGTACCGACCGACCGACCGAGGAACGAATGCACGAGACAGGTCACAGCGGACTTTCGTCTTCCCCTCTATCGTCATCGGCGGTGGCGACGGTCTCTGCGGACGAACAGCGTCCGTCACCTCGCCACTTCTGAAACATCTTCGTCGTCAATGTCGGCGGAGGCGACAGACTGCAACGTGCGACCGGAGTTCGTGCCTCGCCGCTGCTATTGGAGGAATTCCGTCGTGGAGGGCCCGAGCGGGAAGGACTCCCGCCTATTCGCCACCACCAGCAGTCGCTCACGTCTCCAGGTTAAATGCGTGTGACGCCGTCAGGCGGGAGGCGGGAGGCCACGTCGGTCTCCTTGGTCCCGATTCCTTCCAACTCCCTCCGTCCGGGAGGCCGTCCGGAGGCCACTTTGCACCCGGTGTCTCATCAGCTGCGAAGAACTGCGGCGGTGCAGGACACCCAAACCCATTTTTTGGGGACCCTGTCGCCAGCTGGGCCTTCAACTAGAAAGTGGCGTTCTCTTAGTTGAACAAGGCACACTTTCGTCCTGGTGGCCTCTTTTCCATTTTTTTCCCTCTAGAGATCAGAAACTTCCCGAGGCACCCAGCACCTACGAAGATCTCTAGTCACATTTTTTTTACGTTATGCCTTCGTGTGAGGGCGAACGAGGAACTGGGTTCTCTCGGCCTTTAAACGAGTGTTACCAGTTCGGGTGCTCCTATATCTGCTGGGGATCTAATCAAAACAAAGAAAAGTTTAAGGGATTTAAAGGAGTTAGAATACATCATAAAAAGTCAACCATCAAAAGGTGCACAACGGATCTTGATGACAGGCACCCAATTGATATGAGAGGTACTCAGCAATTGGACCTCCGTGTTGCAACGACGGAGTGACAATGGTTGTGATGTGTAGGGACGAACCGTTCCGGCCCACTCAGGATACGATTTCCCTTCGGAGAACAGCAGTGATGAGAAGACTTGACGACGGGTAGACTGCGACTGGGGTAGACAAGACTTGTGGTGATTGGCGTGGCAGTGGGTAATCTTCGCAGGTCGTCTTCAAATCAAGTTCTGTCTTGCCGTTGGGGGAGGAGGGGTATATATATATATATACCCCCAAAAACTGCCGAAGTGGATGCTTCGCGCAGGCGTAGTCTTCCCGGGCTTCGAGGCCCGAAGCTGACTCGCTCGTTGGAATCGAGAGTAAACAAGCCGTTTCGCCGAGGTGGGGAGCTGAACGACATCAGTGTAGCCACAACGAATTGAGCCGATACCGGAGGAACGGGAATGGGCCCTTACACTTCGTATTCTTCACAATTTTTGAAGTCCACGAGGAGCTTTCTTTTTAAGTTCTTCTAAAGTTTGGACGCTCAGAAATGGAAGGAACATGGGGTTCTACATCGACTGTACTTCTTCATAGACGCTAGATATTCTCCCGGGCCAACCGACCCGCTGCCACCAGCAGACTACTGAAAAGACGCCACGGTCACCAAAAGATGGGTTTGGGTGCCGTACGTCGCGGCGGGACGGCCTCCGCTCGCCCTCGGGCGGAAGGCGAGCCATCGCCGCCACGACTGCTTCCCCGGACGGAGTGGTTGGGGCCGAATCGGGACCGAGAAGACCGACGCGACCTCCCAACAGCACTTCAGCTGGAGACGGGAGTGACTGCTGGTGGCGGCGAAGAGGCGGGGTCCCGCTCAGGCCCTCCATGACGAAAATCCTCCAGTAGAAGTGGCTGGCCTCCTCTTATCCTCGGAGTCCGCCGGTGCCAATAACGATGACGATAAAGATGCATCTAGTAAACACACACGCACACGCACACACACACATATATTTGTATGTGTGTGCGTGTACGCAAAGATACAAACAATACCCATACATTTACACATTGTACATTAATATGTCTAACGCTGCTATATCCCTGCTCATTTGCCTTGTCAAGGTTTACGGGAACAAGTCAAACTCCTTGCTGATTGTATATATTTTTCTCACATTTATTGAAAACATAAACGTTGTTTAATTCGTATCTCTGAATGCTAAAGAATCATTTACATCAGAGGTATTCTCTCAATTTTGGGGCACATTTGTCAATTCTCCTAAAGAATTAGTCAAAGTTGTTGTAATATTTTGTCAACCTTGATGTTCAGAACTATACGTCAATTTGGGACTAAATGGTTATTTACTGTATTATGATATGTACTATGAATCATTTTCTCTCCTTCAAAGGAAAAATTGTCGCCAACTCGAAGGCGTTAGCTCTTGGCAGATCTGCTCTTGCGAATGACTTCTCATCTTCTTCCCGTCCTCACTCCTTTCCTTAATCATATTCCTTCTCTGAATCTAAGGTTTCGCTTCCGTCTCCTCCATTCATCCCATTCCCACAACTATCACCACCACAACTGACACCACTACCTCGACCAGACCCGTTGTCTCCACCACCACCAAATCTGATATGAGTGTCACCACCAAACCCACTACTACTGTCACCACCAACAGTCTCTAATGCTATCACCACCGATACCATCATCACCCTAAATAACTGCAGCGTCATCATTAATATCTACATGGTACCGTCGTCTTTAAAATTAAGATCATCATTATCACCGTCATCATTATTACCATCATCGTTAATATCATAACCATCAAAGTCACCGTTATCATCATCACGTCATCATCATCATCACGGACCAACAACGGGTAACAAAAGGTGGCGGACCTGCGAGACGGACATAAAAGAGAATTATCTCCCCGCCGTCCGTCAACACCTTTACCTCCACCTGGAGGTGCAGTCCCGAAGGGCCGATACTCGATCCCCGGAAAGGCTCCAGGTTCTCTCTAACAACTTTGACTCTGCTTCCTCCACTTTGTCCCACAAAGCGGACAATCAGAAACTGCACCTCTCCTCTTACAACTGCAAATTTGTGTCATATAACCTGCCCCATACTAACACAACACAGGCAACAGTCGAATGTTTCCTCCCACACAGAACTATGGGAGGGCCCGAGGATCGTTGCCAGTTGTTGTGGGGCTGTGGATTTTCAGTCAGTGAGCCGCGAGGTAGCCATTATTACCATTATCATGAGCATATTCATTGCTGTCGTCGGCGTCAGAAGCATCACCGTGATCATTAACGTTTCTCCAGCGTCATCGTCGTCGTCGCCGTCATCATCACCATCATCATCATCATCATAATCAAGAACACTATTATTATTATCATCGCCGCCGTCGTTATCTGAAACTGCACGGCAACTTGCAGCCACTTAAGAGCTCTGCTCGCAAGCACCCAAGTTTTGGTGTCGAACTCTTCGCGAGAGGAGGCGATCAGGTGTCCCGAATGACGGTGCAATCCGTCGCCAAGAGAGAGAACCCGATAAAAGATCGAGTGAAGTTGTGTACTTAAGCTTAGCCTCAACTTTTAACCCCCTAAGCTACAGAAACATCTAAGCTGAATAAAATCGCCGGTACTACCCAGAATGCAGTGTGTCATTACCGGAGGGGTGAATTTCATTCATTTTCTAGAATCATCGATTTTGTGACTTGCACATCAGCAGTGAATGCAGCCTTGTGACTGTGCGAATAACGACAGTAATGCAAACGAGTTACGGCCTACCTTCTTATCGTGGTTCATAACGTGGTAATGCAGCGGTGCTTTTGCTTGCTCCATCGCCAGTAAAACCAATACCGTAACGGTTCTTTTTAAAACCGATCTCTCTGTAGGTCTTCCTCAACTCCTGACTCCACTTGCCCTTCGTGGTTTGCCCTTTCCTCCACGCCCCCTCTTATCAATTCGCCCTTGACTCAACAACCAATTACTCCACCAGAAAGAAAGGAAACAAGAGAATGGAATAATAGAAATCAATACTAGATGAATAAACGAACAAACAGAACAAAGAAAAAGTCCAATACATGAGCGGGAAATGTTGAGAAATGTGAGTCTCAGCTTGTTTTATCCCTCAGTCCCATTAACATTCGGAGAAGTCCTTTATTTTCCCTCTCTATAGGCTGCAATCCCTTTCCCATTATGCCGGTTATTATCCCCACCCCCCTTCGGGAGCGTATCCCCCCAGATTAGTTCCATGATTGTAAAGGTCGACGTAAGAGTTTGATTCTGGCTGTCTCCGGACAACTTCATTCGGGTCAAGAACCACCGTACTGCGAGGATATTGGCCCCGTTGTCAGATCGGCGTCATGGCTCTGCCTTGTACGCCTTCACAGTTGTCCAACGCTACCGCAGAACTCTTGCAGTTCTCTTGCAGCCATCAGAATAACAAATCGTCTCCGTTATTGCTGTCTTGATTTAGAGATGGAGGACTGTGCAGTGATGTGCGACGCCTTCTCGTATACCACGGACTTTTGATCTTTTTGTTATTTATCTATTCATCTGTTTATCTATCTTCTTATTCATCCATTTATTCAATTAATCAATTTATGTGACTTTCCATAAATATATGGGAGTGGAATGGGTGCTAGTGGAATGGGTGCTAGTGGAATGGGTGGAATTGGGTGCGTGCTCTTGATTTGGTTATCTCCCTTATAAGGGGGAAAAAGCCTTTGGTATATATCCAACACACCATATGAGAGATACAAAGAAAAAAGATAAGCAAAACATAAGATAAAAGAGGCAAAAAGGAGAGTAGATGAATGGGGAGGAGTATGACAGAATTTTTGAAAGTAATGAAATTATATTTTGGAAAGAAGTTAAGAGAGGAAGGGGACGCGAATCAAGTGGAGAAGAAAAGGTAAAAGGTGCAGATGGAGAGATGGTAATGGAAGAGGATGGGGGAAGATGGGCCGAGTACTTTAGGGAGCTGCTAAATGTGGAGGACAGGGAGTGGTGGTACCAGTGGGAGGAGAAATAAGAAAAGATGAGGTGCTAGTAGTTATTAAAATGATGATAGCAGGTAAGGCACCTGGGTTAGACGGGTGTCACGCGGAGTGTCTGAAGGGAGGTACTGAAATAGTGAACTGGCTAGTGAGGTCGTTTAATGTGTATCTAAGGGAGGGTAGAATGCCTTAGGATGGAAGAGTGCCTGTATAGTTCCGCTTTACATGGGAAAAGGGGACAAATGTGAGTGTTGTAGTTTCAGAGGAAGTTTGTTGAATGTAGTTGGGAGGGCTTATGGTAGGGTTTTAACTGAGAGGGTTAGGAGAGGAACAGAGGGAGTAATTGGTGAGGAACAGTGTAGATTTAGGAAAGGTAGGGGTTGCGTGGATCAGATTTTTTGTGGTAAGACAAATATGTGAGAAAGCTATAGGAAAAGATAAAAAAAAAATTTGCCTTAATGGGTTTGGAAAAGGCTTATGATAGGGTAAGCAGGAAGGCACTATGGGAGGTTTTGCAGATATACGGGATCGAGGGAAAGCTATTAAGGGCAGTCAAGAGTTTACGAGAGTAGTAGAGCCTGTGTTAGCATAAGAAACGGAGAAAGTGAGTGGTTTGAGGTAAATGTGGGACTACATCAAGGATGTGTCATGTCGCCATGGCTGTTCAATGTGTACATGAATGGGGTGGTGTGTGAGGTGAATCCGAGGGTATTGGGCAAAGGATTAGAGATGGTAGAATAGAGAAAAGTGGGAGGTGAGCCAGTTGTTCTTTGTAGACGGCACTTCGCTCGTAGCAGGGTCAAAGGATGGATTAAAGGTGTTAGAGACGAATTTGGGAAAGTGTACTATAGGAGAAAATTGAAGATAAATGTAAGTAAAAGTAAGTAGGTAAGATGTACAAGGGGAGGATGGCAGCAATTTGGAAGTAAGTCTTAAAGGAGAGAGGCTAGAGGAAGTGGATAGCTTTAGATATTTGGGGTCGCATATGGCAGGAGAGGGAGTGGAGGTGGAGGTAAATTGTAGATTGAGAGAAGCAAGTAAATGCCTTGGGGGATTAAAAAAATGTAATGAGAAATAGGCACTTGGGAATGGATACAAAGAGGAGATTATATGAAGTGGTGATTGTGCCGACAGCACTCTATGGAGCAGAGGCATGGCACTTAAGAGAAGAGAGCAAATTTTTAAATATATTTGAGATAAAATGTCTGAGGAGTATGATAGGGGTTACAAGGTTGGATAGAGTGAGAAACGAGGAGGTGGGGAGGAGAGCGAGGGTGGAAAATGAGATGGCAGATAGGGTTAATGAAAGAGTATTGGGATGGTTTGGGCACCTGGAAAGAATGAGTGAAGAAACATTAGTAAAATAAATGTGGAAGGCAGAGGTGGATAGAGTGAACATGAGGGGACGACCGGAGACGAGATGGATGGATGGGGTGATAGGGGCGTTGAGCAAGAGGTGGGTGTCTGTTGAGCAAGGAAGGGAGAAGGCAGGAGATAGGGATGAGTTGAGAATGGCTGTGTATAGATGATATTGTGATGCAAGGAAGGAAAGGGGTGGGGGATGGGGGTGGGTTGTTAGGGAGTGATTATGTGTCAATGATATTTGATGCAGCCCAAAGGGATTTCTCCCATCTTCAATTTTTCTTGTGGGGATGGAGAGGGGGGGGGGGCGCCGATTAAGTGGAGCGGCCTTGCTGTGAATGTGCTTTGTCCTGCTCCATTGCTTCTGACCCAGGGTAGTAGGTGGGATGCAGGAATGAGCCGTTATCCATGAGGAGCTAAGATGGGAGGAAGGAGAGGTCGCCGATTAAGTGGAGCGGCCTTGCTGTGAATGTGCTTTGTCCTGCTCCATTGCTTCTGACTCAGGGTAGTAGGTGGGATACAGGAATGACCCGTTATCCATGAGGAGCTAAGATGGGAGGAAGGGGGGGTCGCCAATTAAGTGGAGAGGCCTTGCTGTGAATGTGCTTTGTCTTGCCGCATTGCTTCTGACCCAGGGCAGTAGGCGGGATACAGGAATGAGCCGTTATCCATGAGGAGCTAAGATGGGAGGAAGGGGGGGTCGCCGATTAAGTGGAGCAGCCTTGCTGTGAATGTGCTTTGTCTTGCTGCATTGCTTCTGACTCAGGGTA
This sequence comes from Oratosquilla oratoria, assembly GCF_046742065.1. NCBI lineage: Eukaryota > Metazoa > Arthropoda > Malacostraca > Stomatopoda > Squillidae > Oratosquilla > Oratosquilla oratoria. The sequence goes on along the minus strand of NC_134810.1, from coordinate 18,199,244 downwards.
GTAGGTGGGATATAGGAATGACCCGTTATCCATGAGGAGCTAAGATGGGAGGAAGGGGGGGTCGCCGATTAAGTGGAGCGGCCTTGCTGTGAATGTGCTTTGTCTTGCTGCATTGCTTCTGACCCAGGGCAGTAGGCGGGATACAGGAATGACCCGTTATCCATGAGGAGCTAAGATGGGAGGAAGGGGGGGGTCGCCGATTAAGTGGAGCGGCCTTGCTGTGAATGTGCTTTGTCTTGCCGCATTGCTTCTGACCCTGGGCAGTAGGCGGGATACAGGAATGACCCATTATCCATGAGGAGCTAAGATGGGAGGAAGGGTGGTCGCCGATTAAGTGGAGCGGCCTTGCTGTGAATGTGCTTTGTCTTGCTGTATTGCTTCTGACCCAGGGTAGTGGCTGGGATGCAGGAATGACCCGTCATCCATGAGGAGCTAAGATGGGAGGAAGGAAAAGGTGGTCAACGGAAGTGGAATGGGTGGGAATAAAACGGGTGGAAGTGGATCCATGCTGCCTTTTGACTTTGGCTACCTCTCTGGTAAGGGGGAAAAAGCCCTTTGGTATATAAATAGAATTTATTATTTGTATTTATTTACTCTTTTACTCATTTATTTTAAGAGGAATGCTATCACCAAGAATTTACTTTCGGCTGTCAACTCAAATCCTTATCTGTCATCACACAGCAATTTCGTGTTCTCAGGTTACATTGTCAGAGCAATTAAGTTGTCACCATTACCATATTCATTTTCGCTGTCATTTCCCTCCCATCCACAGCGTAAGCCTTGTTTTCCAACCTGTTTATAAATACAAAACGTTCCCGCCAATGTTGTTATTAGCCAACATCCTCTATGTCGTCGTCACTGACACGAATGAATTTATCCGTGTTTTCAATGTATTTCTTTTGCCACTGTCTTTTGTTCCCCATGTCACTGCTTCCGCTACGCAATTTGTCACCTTGTCTCTCGTTCCATCGTTTCGTCGTTACTGACAAACGTATTTCCTCAGAAGCATCTGCTGCCCTTCTGATTCAGCCGCATGACCCATGACGCCATTTTGCTTTTATCAAAGCTGAAAATAACGCCATTCACTCAGAATCCCATGCCTTCCTCACCGTCATCAGCCCCGCAACCATTATTTTCGCATTCATTTCTACGGTTATCACGACTGTGGCGCCAAAATCGATAACTTTTATGAAATGTTAAATAGTACTACATTCCCAAAATATCGACAGTATTTATCAAATGTTAAATGTTACTATTTACCCAACCACCATACTACTGGTCACTTCATCTTCTTCAGTAATAACTTTGATACATTTAACATGTTATCATTGTGACTATCACTGATAAGAGACTATAAGAGACTTAAATTGTGTCGCGTTTGTAGTTCGGAATGAAGTCCTCTGCAAGTGAAAGCGACATCCATGCGCGATCCAATGTGACGCTTTGTCACATTTTTCCAGTCCGTTGCCGATAAGGCCATAACGATCGCATCAATAAAAGAACGAATAAAAGAAACGTGTACGTTTTTCCAAGTCCCGGTCGCTACACAACCCATGAACAACGTAGAAGTACCATTATACCATCCATCGTTATATCCAGAAAGCCGAATTTCATTACGTCACTAGAGTGCTGACGTTGATGAAAGGCATTTCCGTTGGCGATGTGACAAGATATCCAATAAATCTGCAGCCTCGTACAGCTTCCATCTAGATTAAGATTCTCCCTTCCATTACGATAGACTACATGGTACCATACTGACAGTTCCCGCTACTTGAAATGTATCTTCCAAAAGCAATTGCTATTCTTTCAAATTGCAGCTCCCTATTGAACAGGGATTTTCATAACTACAAATTATCAAAACATCCCCGACACATACCAAAAAGTAATTCTGTTTAAGCCACTACATCGAATGTGATACCGCGTTCAAGGAATAAAATTAATGTAATGGCAAGTACTCCATCAAGGTTCCTTTGGTACCAGTGTACAACAATCATCGCCACATCTGGAACATTATCTTAGCCGTCGTTACTCCACTTACCACATTTACCAACAATATTTCAATCACATCAATACATCATCTTAGTTTCGACCTTAATCCCATCTGGTGCACTTGTTCACAGTACGGCTGTGCAAAAAAATCCAGTGGGAATCTTTCCCAAGTCCATTTAAGGGAACTGCTCTTGCAGATGTAATTGGTACTGCTACTGCAGAAGCTGACACCAGACACATCATGTGGTTCAAACTTTTTATCGTGACAACTTGTCTACATTCCACTCAAAGTTTTCATTAGCTTCACCAGTGCAATAAGGTATAATTTATACCTTCTATTTGATCTCATCTGCAGGTATCTCTCTCTCTCTCTCTATATATATATATGTATATATATATATATACATATATATATATATATATATATATATATATATATAAAGAGAGAGAGATAGAGAGAGATAGAGAGAGAGAGAGAGATCATCTCGCTCTCGAAGTTGAAGGCCAAGACGACCTTGGAGCCGTTAATCTGCAAGAGCGGTGTCGTCGTGCGCCGGCGGCCCTGCAGGTCCGGTCGCATGCAAGACCTTGAGCCTCAACTTTTTCAACTGAGGTCCCAGAACTGAACGAGGTCCCGTTCAGTCGGCACCCGCTTCCAGGTCGGTGATATGAATATATTCAACCCGTGGGGAGTGGGAATCGTTCTTACACGGTCTATTTTCTCGGTCTCACGCCAAGTGATTTTATCCAAGTGATTCCCCCACCCCTACCAAGTGTAATAGCGTTAAGGGGTTGAGGAAACGTGACCCGGTACAGGAACTGCTGTCGGGTGGTTCTGGAATCGTTCACCGAGGTGAGTTTAGCCCTCGTCGCTGTGGGCGGTGTCTCGCTGAATGAAGTCATCGCTTGCATGCAACATAAGCAGCAGCAGCACCTCGAATGAAGGTGCCGGCCCCAACGAAGAGAGTCCATCCCTTAATGACCAGTTGGACGATTTTGGTATCTTCAAGGATTTCAGTGTGGGTAAATCCAAACGATTTTATTCAGCTCAGAAAAGTCTGGGCCCCTTCCCCTATGATAAGGACGGTGGCCGAATCAAAGCACACATCTAACCATAAACGAAGTAAAATTAATTTACCCGACACTCCGAACTCAGATCCTCGGGGATGAAGGGATGCACAGAGTCCCGCCACAGTGCACAGGCCAGAGGGAATGTAGCGAGGCACAGCACGGCAGGGCTAGGCGACCAGAACTAGTTTACCCCAACCGCTTCACCTTGTGACGATCCTGCTCCTCATCCATTCAAAATGAATCATGAAACGGATGAAATGAACATCCTTTTAGGCCGCGTCATCCCTTTATCCAGTCACAGTCTCCCTCCATCCAATTTATTCCACGTGCACACAAAGCTCCTGTCACCCGCATCCACTCAATCATCTCATTCTCCGTCTTCCTCTCAAACTCTTTCCATCCACTTTTGGTTTACATACTCGCTAATCTCTCCTCCTTCATCCTTCCTCTATGCTTGCCTTATCCAACAGCTTCCTCCCAACACCCGTTCCCTGACTCGCCTCCAGTGGTGGGATTCAAAATTTTTAACAACAGGTTCTCTCACTAGGCCAGTAGTATGCAGATATCACTTAGGTCGTATTATAGCCTGTATAAGCCAATTTTTAATAATCGGTTCGCGGAGCTCATGAAATTCCAAGAACAGATTCGTACGAACCGGTAAGAACCGGCTGAATCCCACCACTACCTCTACAAACACTTCCTCTCAAATAATTGAGTCAATTCCTCTCCGCCTCTTTCGTACTCCAAGTCTCTCTTTGCTCCATGTAGCACTGTTGGTACAATCCATATACATGAAATATGCAACCATTGCCCCCTGCAAAACGACTCTGTCCTAACGATTTTGTTCTGGCTAACGTCAGGCGACTTTATTTACGTTTGAGAAACTCCTAGGCAGTGGCCGGTGGTCCTTCTTACACAACTTTCTGGCTGCCGCTAAGCGATTTTTTTCGGTTGAGGGAATCCTCCTCCGACGTATAAGAGTTGTGGGCTATCTCGTTTCATCCTTAAACGATGGGGATCCTTCTCCTGTACGTTACCGCCAGGCGATTTTATTCAGCGGAGGAAATCCCCGTCGGCTTTTGAAGGTGAAGGGCATCAGGTTCCCACCCCTTCGCATCGGTCTAGGTTCTAACCGGGTTGGACTTCCATTCGAACACGGTATATTACGATTCAGAGGTAGGTGCACAAAAATTTGACGAGCTTAAAATGAATCCCACCGTTCGCCTTTGTTCTAAATTAATTAAATCGCCACACCAATTGAACAACTTTTCAGAGGCAATTTCATAATGATGCCATCGGTCTTGCTGTGACGGGAAATGCTTATGTAACTGCTGTTACCATCACGGTCATTTCAACTATTACTGTACCCTCTTTAGCAGTCAGCACTCTCAGGGTCAGGTCATGGCAATGCAACGACATCATAGCGTGTCTGAACTCCGGGGGCGTTAATCACATCTAATGCTGTAGTTATAACTGCTGTTATGTGTGGCCCACTACAGCGAAAAAAATACGGTTGATGTTATTACAGCCATGGCGTCACGGCCGCAAAGAACGCCAAGCCTCCGGCAGGCAGACCGTTTACTTACCTTGGCCCGCCGTTAGCTGGCCCACGCGCTCGTGCAGCCTCCCTTCCTCCAGGTGCGGGATGCCCTCCAGGGCAGTTCCCGCCCCAACGCCATCACACGACCTCGTGACCTGACCACTGTTCTCACGCTGGGGCACCGCCGCCGCCATAGCCACCTCCGCCGGCGTGCCCTTCCTCACCTGGGAAGAAGTTCCCGTACCCTGTAAGAGGAGGCCTTCCGCCTGACGCCTACGTCACGTCGTCGACCTACACATTAGTCGTCGGTGACTCGTCTCAGCGCCCGACTTGTCTCCCTTGTTCACAGTTAAGTATGTTTACATCTTCCGGCGCCATAGCCTCTGGCATCGACTTGAACACCACAGTCCCGCATCCTTTAGTTTTAGCCTCTACTTCCCAATCCCTCTTGACATAATTCACTTTAATAACTACCGTACAGGGTAGTATCTTTTCTGCATATTGCCTGATTATTCTATTCATTTCCGTGTGCACAACTCTGCCCCTCCGCGTTTACTTCCAATCTCCTCCATTCCAGTATCTATCCGCCACAACAACATCAGAGATACTTTTCTCTCTTTCCACTTGACTCGATCCTTTCTTCTCCTCCCTCTCCCTCATACCTCCTCCCCATTCCCCTCCTTGCCTTCCCCCACCCACCCTCTGCCCACTCCAGCATCTCTGCATATCCACACGATTACCACGTCAGCAGCAACAAATCCCACGATGCCGTCGCTTTTGTGTGTTTTCTTCCTTGTCTGTTCCACAATCATGCGTTGTGCGGTTCCTGCCATTCCGCGGCAGGACCTAAAAACCAAGAATCCCAGGACAGAAGAGTGCGCGTAAGCCCGTGTGTGGACGGGTGGGTGGGGGTGGGGGTGGAGTGAGAGTGATGAAAACAAATTTAGGTGGGGAAACTTTTACCCCACATCATCCATCAATCTGTCAATCAATCAACCAATTAGCCATTCGGAGCCCACTGCTCACCAAAGGCCTCTCCCATGACTGCGCCAACCTCTACCACGTCACTGTTACAAAGTTCTCTATCTTTTCTCCAGTCTTCTTTCATCCTCTTCTTATTCCTTAATATTACTGCCACCACTGATCTTTAAACTATTCTCTGTGTACTCCGCGGTTCTGTCTACATCACCACCATCGGTTACCACGTTTCACATCCGCAGATCATAGCTGGCATTATACGGAGACTGTAAACTTTGCGTTTCAGATATATAGGTACAAAAACCCTCATGACATTTTTATATTTACCAAATATTCTCCCACCAATTGTGATATATCCTCTTATTTATTTTTCATACTCTTTAGGTCTAACATTTCGCTTGAACATTCTTTAACTCGATTCTCAACATTGATAACAATTGCTTTACTTTGAACTTGAGCGTTGAACATTTGTTATACTTTGGTTTCACTGTTATTGATCAGCCTCGTTCCTGTTCCACAGAGCTGATTCCTAACCCTGCCTCAAAGGAGAAAAAGCCTCACACGAACGATAATTGCGGCTTGGCCCAGACTTCTCTCATGGGAATCGGCTTCATGGCAATCGTCCAAATGAGAAGAATTTCCCAACCTGGATTATGTAAACGACACGCCATCACTCACGCATTACACCTTACCATCATTTCCTCCTACTCTTCCTCTTTTTCTTCTTCCTCCTCCTCCTCCTCTCTCTCCAAGGAATTCTGCAACCAAAGAGCATCAACAATTAGTTGAATCATCGGTAGAAAAACATGCTTCCTCGCTTCCCTTCTCCAACTCTTTTTCCCTCCTCCAGATCTCCACCTCCTCACCCTCTCCTTCTAACTTTTCCTCGTCCCCCTTTTTATTTCTCTTCCTCCTCCTATCATTCCTCCTCTTCCTTCTCTTATTCCTCCTTCCCCTATAATTCCTTCTCCTCTTCTTTCTCCACTTCCTCCTTCTCCCTTTATTATTCCTCCTCTTCTCCCTCTTATTTCTCCTCCCCCTTTAATTCCTTCTCCTCTTCTTTCTCCACTTCCTCCTCCTCTCCTTATTGTTCCTCCTCTTCTCCCTCTTATTACTCCTTCTCCTTTAATTCCTTCTCCCTTTATTTCTCCTCTTCCTCCTCTTTTCTCCTCCTCCACTGTTGTTTCTCCTCTTCTCCCTCTTATTCTTACTCCCCTTATTTCTCCTCTTCCTCATCTTTTCTCCTCTTTCTCTTATCTATTACTCCTCTTCCCTCTCTTATTTTTCCTCCCCCTTTTATTCATTTTTCCATTATTTCTCCTAATCCTCCTCCACCTCCACTTTTTTCATCCTCCTCAATTATTCCTCCTCCTTCTCCTTCCCTTTCTATTCTTTCTCCCCTTATTTCTCCTCTTCTTCCTTCTCCCCCATCATTCCTCCTCTTCCCCTTTTTAATCCTTCTCCTCTTATTTTTCCTCTTCTTCCTCCTCCTCCTCCCAGCTTCCGCGACAGAGTTTCTTCATCCTCTGCTTCCTTACTTCTTTCCCCCCGGCCTCTGCATTCCTCTCTCCCTCTTCCCGAATTTGATTCTTCGCCGTCAAATCCGTCGTCGCCATAACACTCTTCCACCCCCCCCCCCTCTCTCCTCCAGCTTTGTCCTCATCCTTTCCTTTTCCTCCCACCTGCCTGCAAGACCAGATACAAGAAGCTTCCGTCTCTTTCTGGTATCGACCAAGATGCTTCGGGCGACTCCGACCACCTTCATGAAGAGGGCGTTCACTGGTGTACGTAAACAAGGAGACCGGGAAGGAGACCAGAACGTAGAGGGAGGCGGTTCTGAGGGGGAAAAGGGGGACTGGATGGATGCAGAGGAGCTCAACGAAGACGTGAGGGTAGTTGATGGGGAACAGCAACCCCGTGTGACCGTGATGGAGGTGAAGACCAAAATGAAGACGGAGAAAAAGAATTGGAAGGAGGGCAAGAAAATGACGAATGGGAAGAAATAGGAAGAATTGGAGGAACAAGAAAACGAGGAAGAGTAGGAAGAAGAGGAAGGAAAAGACGAAGAAAAGGAATATGAAAATGAAGAGAGAGATGAAGAAGAGGAAGAGGATGTGAATGAGGAGGAGGATGAATAGTACAAAAGTATAAGGTGGGGAAGAGGACGAGGAAGATGAAGAATAGGAAATAGAGGAGAAAGAAGAGGAAGAAGAGGCGGAAGAACAGGGAGAAGAGGAAGAGAAAGGCGAGGAGGAGAAAACAAGGGGAAGAGAAAGAAAAAGAGGAAGTGGAAGAAGAAAAGGAAGAAGAGGAAGAAGAAGGGGAGGAAAAAGAAGAAGAAGAAGAAGAGGAATAAAAGGGGAAGAAGAAGGGGAAGAAGAGCAAGAGGAGTAAGAAGGGAAAGATGAGGAAGAAGAAGGGGAAGAAGGGGAAGAAGAGGAAGAAGATGAAGAAAAGGAAGAAGAAAGGGAAGAAGATGAAGAGGAAGATGAAAGGGAAGAAGATGAAGAAGAGGAAGAAGAAGGGGAAATAGAGGAAGAAGAAGGGAAAGAAAAGGAAGAAGGGGAAGAAGAAGAAGAAGAGGAATAAAAGGGGAAGAAGAAAGGGAAGAAGAAGAAGAAGGGAAAGATGAGAAAGAAGAAGCGGAAGAAGGGGAAGAAGAGGATGAAGAAAGGGAAGAAGGTGAAGTGGAAGAAGAAGGGGAAGAAGAAGGGGAAGAAGAGGGAGAAGAGAGAGAAGAGGAAGAAAGGGAAGAAGGGAAAGAAGAGGAAGAAGACGGGGAGGAAGGGGAAGAAGAAGAGGAAAAAGAAGAGGAAATGCAAAAGGAGACGAAGAAGAGGAAGAAGAAGAGGGAGGGGAATAGGAGGAGGAAGAGGAAAAGAAAGAAGAGGACGAAGAAGAGGAAGATGAAGAAGAAGAGGAGGAAGAGGAAGAGAAAGAAGATGTAGGGGCAAGAGGAAGGGAAGGAAGAGGAAGAAGACGGGGAGGAAGGGGAAGAAGAAGAGGAAAAAGAAGAGGAAATGCAAAAGGAGACGAAGATGAGGAAGAAGAAGAGGGAGGGGAATAGGAGGAGGAAGAGGAAAAGAAAGAAGAGGGCGAAGAAGAGGAAGATGAAGAAGAAGAGGAGGAAGAGGAAGAGAAAGAAGATGAAGAGAAAGAGGAAGAAGAAGAAGAACAACAACAACAATAGCAACAACAACAACTACTACTGATGGCTGAAAAAGATAGCTGCTGCCTACGGCAAAGCTGCACACCATCCAATTTTCGAGTAGCTGTGCGGAAGAAAAATTGGAAGCCGTTGACATGGCCCCGCGCGAAGACCGACAAAAAGGGTCGAGGTCGAAGAGCTCCATGCGCAGAGTCGTGCAGACAACTGTTGCCAAAAGGTTCCAGAAAAAAAAAGTGCTTCAGATCCCTTTTCCACCGTCAACTCCAACTCCCGCCCCGAGGAGACGAATTCAATCCCCCTGATTTACCCAAACCAAAATACAATTTCTCCCCCCCCCGACGAAGAAAATACAGTAGCCTTTGTGATCTCTTCAAAGAGAATTGGATGATAACCTAAAGCAGGCCCTACACGATCAATATTATTGCACAATATTCCGTATTGTACAATATTATTGACGGTGTAGGGATGGTATTGAAGAATGGGTCTTCAAAGATCGTGCGAAGATTTCCAAGTGTTCCCCAAAGATAGCAGGATGAAAACCTAAAGCGGGACCAACACGATCAATATTATTGCACAATATTCCGTATTGTACAATATTACTGACGGTAGAGGGATGGTATTGAAGAATGACACAGTATACTGAAGACATCAAATGTACAGGCCAAACACGTGTGCCTCTTCAATACCATCCCTACACCGTGAATAATATTGTACAATACGGAATATTGCGCAATAATATTGATCGTGTAAGGACCGCTTTAGGCCTCTAGGAACCAAAACACAACAACTTCGGTGACTCCCACTTCAACGCCCCCCCCAAAAAAAAAAAAGAAAAAAAAAAGGCAGACAACGTTACCTTGTTCTGGAGGTCATGCTTTAAAACTTTCATGGCTCGTGCTGATGCTTGGGGCCTGGGCGACATTGCAAACTAGACGGAACTTGCACGTAAGAAGGCTGTCTGAAACGTGACTTGATTCCGAATATGTAGCGGTGTTGTGCTGAGGCCAAGCTTTGTTTGGTCTTAAATTCAGAGGATGTTGGGGACTTTACGTCTTCAAGAAAGACATGAAAGGCACTAAGGGGCCATGCATCCCCACACCTTCCCCCTCGTTCTTTGTTTGGAACTACTGTCATAGAAAGTTTCCAACTTTACCCAGTTATAACTAAACATACATGCATACATATATACATACATACGTATGTACATACATACACAAATGCATACATACATACATATGTACACACATACATAAATACACACAAATACATACACACATGTATACATACATATACATACACACATAAATACATACATATATACATATACATACATTGATACATACATATATAATCAAACAAATAAATAAATAAATAAATTATAAAAAAAAAAAACAGATAAGAAGCCATCAATAAAGAAGAAGATCCAATGTCTGCCCTAACAGGACACCTCTTCAACATGAATGGATCTCCTTGACTGTGGGGAGCTCAACAATTCTATCAATTAAGACTTTTTTATCTTCAAGTGTCACAAGGATCCTCCTTTGTCCCTCGTATCTTTTCATCTTCCTCCTCCTCCTCCTCTTCTCCTCCTCAGTCCTGTTCTCTACTTCCTCTTCCAGCTTTATCTCTTATGTCTCTTCCTTTTCTGCTCTATTCCTTTTTATCTCCTTCTTCCTCTTTCATATTCGTCTCTTCCGCCTCTGTCCATGTCCTCTGCCTCCTAATCTCTGTCCTCTTCCACTGCCTCCTTATCCTTACCTTCTTTCTTTCCCGTCGTCTGCCTCTAGTCCTCCTTCCTGTCTAGGCGTGAATCCCTTCCTCCCTCTTCATCATCTTAATCTCTTTTCCTGGTGTTTACTTGTATATATCTGAACACACTCCCTTCTGTCTCTTCTACTTTCCTCCTCCCTTCTCTCCCCTTCTTTTCAAATTCGTATCCTTAACCTTTTCACCACGGACACGCCCTCACCCGAGCTAGATAATCAGAAATGTCTGGAGTCAGCCAGCATGAAGTTCACGTCACCGTCCCGAAATGGTTATCATTTCCTTTCCGTTGTCCTCTGTTTCTTCCACCTCACTCTTTGTTAGCATTTCGCCTTCCCTGTTTATATTTGTACAGGTACAGTTGCCTCCACTTATGAGCACTATGGTGCCTCATGTCTTCTCGGGTCCTGAGGGCGCCTCATATCTACGGATCATAACTCTATGACGTGAGTCCTTTACGACCTCACTTTTTTGTCTTTTTTTCTTTTTATCCGTCCTCTTGTACCGTCTTGGGCGTCGAGGGGAGAAAGAGTTTTCTGTCTTTACGACCTCGCAGACTCGTAAAAGTGTGACATAATCAAATACGTTGGTTACAACTTCACAGAGGGCATCTGCTACTGTGGTACTCAGAAGTGGAGGCAACTGTACATATCACATTTTGTGCAACTCCGTAACCCTCATCAAGCAATCCATCCACTGACCTTCTTGATCCAAACCCACGAAAATTATCTCCACTTCTTCTCCCCATCTTACTTCTTTTACAAGTTCTGCACCTCCAGCATCAAATCCTTACTCCCCACAGGTGTCCGAGATTTGGGTACATGAAGGGACGTCCCGGAGATGAACGAAGCAGCCAAAATAAAAGAAGCGTCTCCTAGTACAGAGGACGTTAAACACTTCGTGGCTAGACCGCCTCCTCTTTCTTCGTTGTCAGCCGCGGTCCCTCTCCTTTGCCCCATTGCCCCCGTTCCCAGCGCCCCAGACCCCAGACCCCTCCCCCCCTCCCCATCGCCCACAACCTCCATTACCCTTCTGCCCCGCGGATGCTGTTGTCTTTCTCATCCTACACAACTTTCACCCGGCACGGATCAAGCCCGGGCTACCTACTTACCTACCTACCGACCATTAACGCAGTCCTCATCAGGTCTCTTGTTTCCCACCATCCCTGCACTCTCACCCTCCCCCCACCCACAAACCACTTCACCAACCCATAGGTTTCCCCCCCCTCTCCCTCAGAGCTCTCCCCATCACAGGTGCTCCTTCCCTCTCCTCACCACCCACCACTCCCCCTCTTTGTCCCTTCATTATCGTTCTATTCAGGCGGGAAGGTTCTTCGACCTCGATGCCACCTTCCTCCTTGATGTCGACAATTACCGGCACATGTACGAGTTTCTACTCCGATCATTTGCTCTCAGCCTCCGCCTCCGCCTCCATTGTCTCCTCCATCATCACGATCTGTATAATTCAACTCTTCGGGACTTCACTATTATGGTTTCTCCTCTCATGACCATTATCTTCGTCGCACGAGTTCGTCGTCGTTGTCGTCGTTCTATCAGCCAAGTCCTCCAGTGTATATTCAATATACGACCGACATCGAAGGCAAGATTTCACCAGCGTTTCCTGCCATCAGGGTGTTGTCTCTTCTCGTTCCCGGCAGCTTTCGAAGCGGAGAGTAAACAAACGCACATGTCAACGGAGAGAGTAGGTGGGAATAGGTGTCGAAACGCAACCTCGACCCTGACACCTTCTTCCTTCTGGCACACGTCCCAGATCGAGGTCCAAATGAAGAGGTTCTCGAACCGGGGTAGCTGCATCCCTCCCCCCTCCCCCTCCCCCGTGGGTACGCACCAGACTCCCAGGGGGGAAAGGGACGGGGGGGGGGGATGCCGGCGACTCTCGTTTCTTACACTTTACGAAGTTTACATCGACTGTTTATGGTTCTCGGTAAGGGACGCCCTTTTTATTTGGGATTAAAACTACCTCAGTGATTTGCCAAGGAGTTATAATCTTTTTAAATCTGCTATTTGGGGAACTTTATCATGGGATCCACAATGGGTGCTATAAAAGAGAGAAAGAGGGAGATAGAGAAATAGAGAGAGAGGGAGAGAAATAGATAGATAGAGCGAGAGAGAGGAAGACAGAGAGAGAGAGAGAGAGAGAGAGAGAGAGAGAGAGAGAGAGAGAGAGAGAGAGAGAGAGAGAGAGAGAGAGAGAGGCAGAGAGACACCCACACACACACACACAAAGAGAGAGAGAGAGGGGCAGAGAGAGAGAGGAAGACACACACACACACACACAAAGAGAGAGAAAACGCCGTCTTAATAGAGAGAGAGAGAGAGAGAGAGCAGGGCATTATCTCGGGTCCTAAGGATAAATAATTTCACTTCGAATAGAAAAGTAACATTATATACTTCTGGAGAAGGCGCCCAAGATGCCCTGCAGTCTAGACTGCCTCAAATCACAGTAACAAAATGGCGCTCCACATGACGTCATTTCTTCCCCAAGCGAACCGACCTTTTCTTGTTTAGACCTTGACAGTCGACTGACTTGATTTTTATATTCATTTTGCCTCAGCCACGTGACTTGTGGCAACCTGACTGACATCTTGCGTGCATCCTATGTGACGTCATGTCATTTTTTTTCTTTTTGTCTGTGAATTGAAATGACGTCCCTATTTCTCTCTCTCTCTTTTTAGCATCTCTTAAACTTGGAAATATTCAACACTCAAAATTAAAGTTCCAAAATCAAGAAAACGATGGATACCTGAAGCACTCACTCAAATACTCTAGAATTCTTCCTGAAAGACCTTTCGCTCCGACTATTGGAAACTTCCGAATTGTAGAAATTCCCAAATAAGAGAACTATATGCAAATTGTAAAATTGTAGTATTATCAAATTCTAAAACAGTGGATATGGGATTCTAGCAGCCTCTCAAGAGGATGTACCCATCGCCGTGGGCATGACTTCACTACTGAGACAGACACCGTCCAGATGGGTTATGTTTGTGGCAACATATGACGTTATAATAATAACGTAATGATGAAGTCACTAGGAACACGTAAAATACCTCCTTGGATATGGACTCCCCTGGGTAACGTTACAAAGGCCCCAGTGCCCTGATCAATTCTGTTTCTTCTAAAGAACAATTCGCCATTAATTGTGATGAGCTGTAAATCCGTACCTCCAGAGGGCGTGCCACGGAGATGAATAGAATACCCTGGAGACAGCGGGAACCGATGGAAAAGTGCTGTCAGGGATGGAAGGGATACCGCCAATGCCCACAACAGGACTGATACTCGTCCAGTCATTAACAGAAGTCCATAAGCACAATACGAGTTCAGTTTCGTTGCTGAGGACTTCATCTATCTACCTGAACAGCATTCATTCCACTATAATAGAACATTAATTCGTTAATATAATTGTATTATCGACACCGTGTTTAGCGATTTCACTTGGCTAGGAATGAAAACAAGTGTATTAACTAGACGGTAATCAGAGGTGGCATGACGTCACTTGAGCCACACGGGGTCGGGGTTCTTGTCCGCCAAGGCACAACACCTCCGTTCCTGACCTTGGCACTTGCGGCGGCACTCTCTCTCCCAGGGAGCTGGCCGCGACTGGCGCCTCAAGCACCAGAACCACAAGGGAGCGATCCCCTCCAGCGGTAAAACTTCATCTCGAACTGAATGTAAACCCCCTACTCCATCACCCCAACTCTCCTCTTCCTCCTCTCCCTCTTCCTCAACAGCTAGCGACTCTGCTTCATTCCAGAGTTTCAGTTCTGGTAATGATAAACGCGCGCGCGCGTGATTCACGTATTGGACTCGTGATCAACAGCTATTTCCCTCCTGGAAGAGAGCTCAAAGCTCATATATGACCGATCTATGGGTAATGCTGTGACCTTACACGCACACACACACCCAACTCCCCGCCCACGAGAGTTGGAGTAACAACCCGCAGCGATAATGAAATTATTTCAGTCCTGGGCGGGATTCGAACCCGGAACGCCGTAGAGGCAACCGGGAACTCTAACCACTGCCACACGAGGTGAGTGTGTGTGTGTGTGTGTGTGTGTGTGTGTGTGTGTGTGTGTGTGTGTGTGTGTGTGTGTGTGTGTCTGTGCGTGTGTGTGTGTGTGCGTGTGCATACGTGTGTGAAGAAGAAAACATGAAAAGAAACATGAATGAGTTATCTTCATTAAGCCCGGAAAGAAAAGAATTTACAACTTCCCTGCTTGCAATTCAGAAAAAGCAATTTGTCTACACAGCACTTGTTGCAAAATAGTTTTGTCATTCTTGCATTTGCAAAATGCTTGCAAGTTTCTCAGAAATTATACCTACCTCGGGGGTGGAGGGGGGCACTTACCTGCCTAATTGGGTACAAGGGGTAATCTGCCTAATGTGCGAGTAATGTGTTTTATCTATCAGATGCGGTCAAGAAAATTAGGTCGATTAGCTGATTGGCAATATTATTCCAATACATGCACAAGGCCCGCCGCGATGCCCGAGGAATATTTTCGACCTCGAGTTCCCTGACTCAAGTCTGATCCCGAGTTATTCATACATGGTCGTCAATGTTTATGGAGGAGGAGGAGGTGGAGTAGGAAAAGGAGTAGTAGGAGGAGGCGGAGTAGGAAGAGGAAGAGGAAGAGGAAGAGGAAGAGGAGGAGGAGGGGAGGAGGAGGAGGAGAGGGAGAGGTGCCACTGTTCTTTTTATTTTGATAAGGGGGGTTGTAACAGTTTTTATTATATCTTATTATATTACATTAAGGTGCACTATACTATACTATATATTGCTGCATTATATTTCATTATACACACACACGCGCGCGCGCACACACACACACACACACACACACACTTTCAACGAACGGACGGCTTGACGAACGCTCTGAAGAAAAGTGCAGATTGAGGATACCAACGCAAAGAGAAGTGCCTTTTTGTATTTGCAGGGGGGGGGGAATTGCTCGTGAGGTAGTGGGAAAGTAAGGAAAGAGGAGAGGGGGAGGGATTACTGGGGAAATGGAAGATAATGAGGATGTGGAGGACTTGGCCCAGGCAGACGGGCGGAAGATCAACATGAAACGACCACCGGATGACGAAATGGCAAATAAAAATGTAAAGATTAGAAGTATAGAGAGGAGAAATACAGTAGAAAGTGACGAGAATATGTTCCAGGGAATTTAAAGAGGGTGGGGGGGACACAACCCCCCCCAGACTGATAAGACTAGAGGAGAGAGTTGATAAGGTGATCGAGGACTTGGAACGTAAGTTAGGTAATGTAGGCTCCATTCTCCAAAGAATTGAAAGATTGGAACAACTAGAGAAGACTAACAGAAACTTAACTGAAGAAGTAGAGGACCTAAAAAGACAGTTAGGAAATGAAAAGGAGGAGAATGAGAAATTGAAGAAGAATAGTAATGAAAACAGTGAGAAAATAGCTACAGAAGCTAAAAATTGGAGAATAACTCAAGAAGGGAATAAGGTTTCATTCACTGACATAGTCAAACAGCAATTGAAAGAACATAATGAAGACTCAGTTATTAAAGTGATGAGACAGAAGGAGAATATAGTAAGAGAATTAGCTGACAAAAAGAAATGTATAATTATATTAGGAATGGAAGAGAAACATAACCCAGATAGAACCGCAAGAATCAAGGAGGAAAATGAAAGGGTAAGCAGTTTATTAAAATTAGTCCAGGAAGATGAACCAGAAATTATAAAGGAAATTGAGGAAAAATTCAGACTCGGAAAATATAGTACAGATAAGACCAAACCAATTAAGATTAAATTCAGGTCACAAACAACGGCAGAGAAAATTCTATCCAAGACAGGGAAACTAGCAACAAATGATCAATATAAAAAGGTATGGATAAAAAGAGAAATGAATAAGGAGGAAAGAGAGGCAGAAAAGCAGAAAAGAATTGAAGCTAAGGCAAAAAACGAGGAAAGAACGGAGTCAGAGAAAGAGAGATTCTATTGGAGAGTAGTGAACATGAAAATAAAGCAGTTCGACATACTAAAGAAAAACATAAGGGAAACAGAGAACACAATGGAAGTGGCAGAAAACTAAGAGTGTCTTACACAAATATAGATGGATTGATAACAGGATTGAATGAACTGAATGATTATTTGAAAGAAAAAGAACCGGACATAATGGGAATTGTAGAAACAAAATTAAAAGGCCCACTACCACCCAACAGTGTAGGACATGATACATACAATTATTGGATTAGAAACAGAGAGAAAAAACAAGGGGGTGGAGTTATGTTCCTGACAAAGAAGGATATAAACGTGAAAGGTGTCATATATGGAAAGAATACAGTAGAGATGATTATGATAGAAGTGGAAGACCGAGATAAGAAGAGCAGAAAATTTGTGATCAACTATGTGCCTCCGAAAACAGCCTCATGGGAGGAGAATGAACATAAAAGTATGTTAGAGGACACAAAGATAGCATTAACTAAAATAATGGAAGACGGAGGAAGAATAGTTATGATGGGCGACTTTAATTGCAAAGAAATCTGCTGGGAAGAAATGACAGTAAAGAGTGGTGATGACTCATGGGGAAATGCTCTACTTGAGATGATTACTGACCATTCAATGACACAATGGATACAAGAGAACACTAGGTATAGAAATGAAGAAGAACCATCGAGGCTAGACTTAATAATTACATCTGAACCTAGAATAGTGGACAAGATTGAATATAAAACACCAATAGGTAAAAGTGACCACATATTGATTGAACTGGAACTTAATGAAGAAAAATATATGAAAAGAAATGAACAATATAGAAAAGGAAGAATGATGTATGAAAAAACAAACTTTGATAAAATAAGAGAATTCTTCCAACAAGAAAACTGGGAAGAAATATACAAAGAAGAAACATCAGTGGAAGAGAAATGGAATATTTTGACAAAAATTTACAAAGAAGGAGTGGAAAAGTATGTCCCAAGACAAAAACAAGAAAAAGAATATGTAAAATGCTGGTACAACAAAAGTTGTAGGGAGTTAAAAGACAAAAGAGACAAAGCCTGGACCGGATGGAAAAAAGACAGAAGACCTGAAAAATGGAAAATATATACTGGTTATAGAAATGAATATGTACAAAAGTGCAGAGAGGAAAAAAGAAAATATGAAAAAGATGTTATAGAAAAGTGTAAAGATCAACCAAAACTATTCTACAGATTTGTAAACAATAAACTGAAAAACAAACAAGACTTGGAGAAATTAAGACAAGGGGGAGTTGAATACACTGAGGAAATGGAAATGGCAGAAATTATGAACAAACATTTTAAATCAGTGTTTACAAGGGAAAATATACAACCTGAAGAGATTGAGTGGAAGGAAAAAGTCCCCCCTATGGAAGAAATAGAAGTAACGAAGAATGAAATATTGACACACTTGGGTAATTTTGATGTCAGAAAATCGCATGGGCCAGATGAAATAGCAAACTGGATTCTGAAAGAATGTAGGAATGAACTGGCAGACAAAATACATAGCATAATAAGCAGTTCCTTAAAAGAAGGAAAAGTTCCAGAAGATTGGAAAAAAGCAAATATAGTACCTATATATAAAGGAGGAAATAAAGAAGAACCTACCAACTATAGACCAGTCTCTCTAACAAGTACAATAGCAAAAATATGTGAAAGAATTATCAAAAGTAGATGGGTAAAATACTTGGAAAAAAACAACGTACTAAATCCAAGGCAATTTGGATTCAGACAAGGACGATCATGCGTCACCAATTTAATATGTTTCTATTCAAGGCTAATAGATATAATACAAGAAAGAGATGGATGGGCTGATTGTGCATTTCTAGACCTAAAAAAAGCTTTTGACAAAGTACCACATAAGAAGTTGCTTAAGAAATTAGAATATGAAGGAGGAATACAAGGTAAATTGCTAAATTGGATGGAAGACTTTTTGCAAGAAAGAAAAATGCGAGTAGTGATAAGAGATCAGCACTCAAAATGGAATGAAGTAATAAGCGGTGTCCCGCAGGGAACAGTTCTGGCCCCCAATAATGTTTGCTATATATATTAATGATATGGATGAAGGAATTGAAAGCTATATGAGCTTCTTTGCAGATGATGCAAAATTACTGAAAAGAGTGAAAACTGAAGAAGATTGTGAATCACTACAGAGAGATCTAAATAAAGTACAAGAATGGAGTAGGAAGTGGGAGATGGAGTTCAATACAAAAAAGTGTAGTATAATGGAATTTGGAAAAAGCAAAAACAGAATAACAGGATCATATAATTTGGGAGAAGAAGGAATAAAAAGAGTAGAAAATGAGAGGGACCTGGGAGTCATTGTTATGAATAATATGTCACCTGAGAAACATATAAATAAGATTTTTGGAGAAACTTATAATTTAATAAGAACAATCAAAGTGGCATTTACATACCTGGATGAAGAAATGGTGAGGAAAATCCTAGTCACCCTGATAAGACCAAGATTGGAATATGCAGCAAACGATATGGTCTACAATTACATAAATATGTATAATATAACTTTAAAGAATAAAATGAGATATTACTAAACTGGCTCCAACACTCTCTCAAACTATCATATGAAGAGACTACAAAAAATTAAACTACAGACACTAGAGCAAAGAAGAGAGAGAGGAGATTTGATAGCTATTTACAGAATCATGAAAGGCATAGAAATTACTGATAGAGAGAATCTGATAAAATGGGATGACAGAAATACAAGAGGACACGGAAAGAAAATAAAAAAAGACAGCTATTAGAAGATTAAAAAGAACAGCTTTCCTCACAGAGCAATAGACAGTTGGAACAAGTTAGATGAGAAAGTGGTGTGTGCAAAAAAACAATACATGAATTTAAAAATAGTTTAGATAAAATAGATATGAAGACGGGACCCCCACGAGCATAGCTCCCCTTCCCGTAAAATACAACTAGGTAAATACAACTAGGTAAATACACACACACACTCTTCCAGGAGGGAAATAGCTGTCGATCACGGTCCAACGTGATCCAAAGACCAAGTGAATACACACACACACACACACACACACACACACAGTGTTACGAAATGGTTTGATAAAAGTAGACGGTTATTACTTCGGCAGCCAGATAAGAACTGTGTTACTGTTCGCCTTATATGATGAAGAAAGTCTATATACAATTGTAGGTTGTGTGTTTCACTTAAGAGTGAAATGGCGTCTAGAGTAAAAAGCAACGTGCGCTGAATGCCTGATCGAGACTAGCTCCTGCATCGACTTCAACAAATTGTCTTGATACGTTGGAATCACTCTTCCTCCCTTAGACTGAAAAGGTGCACAGTCTGATGCCAGTCTCCGTAAAGACGGTTTTCCTCTTGGCTAGGCCCAACTCGTTCGAGACGCCCTCAACAGGACGTTTCCGGGTCTCAGGATTGGCCGTGATGGACCCATCACCTGTCTGGCCTCCGAGACGGCACGACATGACTTCAATCGAGGTGACAAACTTACATGAACCTCGCGCTCGATTAACAACAGGGTGTGCAAAGGTGTAACGCTAACATTCTGAGCACATTCTGGCAAGCAAGAAGTTAGATGTTCTGCGTGCAACAGTGTACACAGTGGACGGTATTGTTGGTGTGCACAAAGTTATGATCTGAAAGTAATCGTAATGCTGTATCATTTACAGTTCTTGGCGTATTAAAATATGAAATTGGTGAAGTATTTTCGGAACTCTCTGTCCATACACACAAACATGCACACGCGTGCACACACACACACACACACACACACATACTTGTATGTATATAACAATAAAATCCAGTATTTGCGAAGCTTCGATCCCAGGGCATACTTACAGAGTACATAGAATATTTGAGGATATATTTCATAATTCAATAAAATACCTATGACAAAAAACAACAACAACTAAATATATTTACGTTGGAATACGTCCACATATTCTTGAAACAAACTATATTCCAGGTTTATTTCACGTAACCATTTTCATCATGAACCACAGCTTCAGTGCGGAATCGGAAGCGTTGACATTTGGGAAACGAAGCGGTCCTTACACATTTCGGACATTATCTTGACAATGGCGGCCTTCAGCGAATCTGTGGTGTTGTGGGGATGTCGAAAGGTCTCCTTTTCAACAACGCTTCAAACGTAATAGTCCAAGGGATTTATGTCTAGTGAGTTTGGAGGCCACGTGTTAACTGTTACGTTATCGCAAAGAGTGTCCGACATCATTCTTTGGTCGCCTGAGGTTTGTGAGAAGGTACTGTAGAAACAGGTACGGTCTTCTATTGCTTACTCTTACTATCCAGGAATTTAAATTCCTTTCAAACACCTCAATGTAGCCAGAAGCTTTAACTCTAAGGTCCTTTGAAGACAAATGGAGTGGCATGCCACATCCTTGGCAGCTCACCGCTCATAAAACCATCACAGTTGATGGAAACTTGGAAACTTGGGAACATCAGAAGGATCTGAACATAACGACCTGTCGTTTCTCTCGCTAAACTTTTAACTTAATCGAAATAAAGGAAAACTATACACACACGCGGACAAGCGCGCGCGAGCCTAGGCACCTCCTATCTCACGTGCACACAGGGTGCAACCTCTGCACGACTTTTCTCACGGGAAAGAATCAGTTGTTCTCACAACCTGAACCCATTCCTCACGCTTCAACAGTCTCCCCCCGTTCACTCTTCTCCACCTTCTTCGTCGTTCGCGTCACGCATTTCTGAAACTTCATCTTTTTATATTTCACGCCTTTTTGCTGCTACCCCCAACTCCTTCCTCCTTTCCGCTCTTTAGCTCTCTTGTCTCCCCCTTTCTTATAGACTGCTGTCTCTCGGTGGTCCTTTCATCAACCGAATTCCCTCACATATATATATATATATATATATATATATATATATATATATATATATATATATATATATATATATATATATATATATACACACATACATACATATATATATACACACATAAATATGCATACATTACATATATATATATATATATATATATATATGAACATATATGCCTACATACATATGTATATGTCAAAAAATACTCTTGAGCATTCATAAGACACTTTCTCGTGACCCCACCAACTTTGTCAGAAATTAATACTATCAGAAAAAGCGACATGAATCAATGCTGGAAATCTAATCAAAAAATCTATTCAATTACTGAAGAAAAACAATACACACAGAAAAAGAGAATCTAAGAAAAAAAAATATATATCAGTCCCTTTGTATGTGTATGTATATGTATATGTATATGTACTGCAGTTGTTCTTCTGGAGGTAATAAGGTAACAAGACTTTCGGAACGCCGTATACAGCGGTTTCGCTTTTCCCGTTTGCATCAAACGGCCTCCATATGGTAGCAAACCTTGATCCGTTCGTTTCACTGACTCCAATGGGACTGAAATCGGCCCAGATTAAGGTAAGACCCTAGGTCTCCCTCATTCTTGACGGTGCATAGAGGCTTCAGAAGTCCTAAGGCTGTGTGAGGGCAAATTGCTTACTGATAGTGCAAGTCCGAGTTGACCGTTGCTTGTCTGGTCTGCCGTCTGTCTGGGTCTGTTTCCGGAAGACCGACTAGTGGCTCGTTCCATTCAAGACATTCTCGAGAACATACAGTCGTGGTGGAGGCACCAAGCGCCAGCAGCCTTTTGGAGAACCCGGAGATCCTGGGTGAGGAGAGATCCGCAGTGGCCTACGCAGGGGAGATCAACGAGAGAACCATGTACCTAATCTTCACGAGCGACTTCGCCATGGTCGAGGAAGCGGAAGTCCTCGAAAAGCTGGCCGAGATTCCCGGCTTCCCACGGACGCTCTACTCCTCCTCCCCCGTCACCCTCATCCCTAGCTACGACGGCCGCACCACCCCAGGGGCCAAGCTGGCC
>NC_134810.1:18119341-18171841 GCF_046742065.1 Oratosquilla oratoria | reverse complement strand
TGCAACACTTTTCCATCCAGAAGTTTTTCCATTTAAAACAACTCTCTGTTTTCGACCTTTCAACCAATTACTAGTCCAACCTAATAGGCTACCACTTATTCCATGCAAAGCTAATTTAGTAAGTAGTCTTTCGTGTGGGACGGTATCAAAAGCTTTTGCAAAGTCTAGATATATTAAATCTATATTGTTTCTTTTGTCATAATTCGAGACAACTGTGTTGTAGAATTCGAGTAAGTTAGTCACGCAAGAACGTTTCCGTCTGAAACCATGTTGGCTATCATTTATCAAACGGTTACTTTCTAAATGATATTCGATAGCATCTCTGATGATAGTTTCCATTATTTTTCCTACGATCGAAGTCAAACTAATAGGCCTATAGTTATTTGGTTTCTTTTTGTCACCTTTTTTGAATATGGGAGTAACGTTAGCTAGCTTCCATTCTCTTGGGACATCTCCGGATATGATGGATTTCTTGAAAATAATTTCTAATGGAACAACAATCTCATTTTTCATTTCCTTTAAGATTCTTGGATGCCAACCGTCAGGCCCTGGTGTTTTATTAACTTTGAGTTTGTCTATACACCTTTTAATTGTTTCTTTTGTTATATTTACCGTAGTGAGTAAGTTTACCCCAGACTTTTCACAGGTTTCAGTTTGGAATTCACTTTGAGGTGTTTCGTTTACGAATACCGAGCTAAAATAATTGTTTAAGAGATTACACATTCCTTCATTTGAATATTCAAGTTGACCGTCAGCAGATAATAGTGGACCAATGTGATTCCTAACAACCTTTTTATCTCTAATGTAACTATAGAATTCTTTGGGATTCTCTTTGGATTTCTCAGCGATGTTCATTTCGTATTGTCGTTTTCTTTTTCTTATTGTCTTTTTTAAATCTCTCTGTATTGATACATAACTTTCATAGTCATTTGATGCACCCGAGCACTTATATTTCTTATAAGCCTGTCTCTTTTTAGCAATACTTTTTTCAGTTTCTTTGTCGAGCCACTTTGGGCGAGCCTGATTTGGGGGACGTCTGTCCTTAAAAGGAATGTAAGTTTGAATCATCTTAGTGAGCGTATTTTGAAATATTTCCCACATCTGATCTACAGGCCTTTCGTTTAATTTTTCCTCCCAATCTGTAAGCTGAAGCTCCTGACGTAGTTCTATGAACTGAGCTTTACTGAAATCGGGTATTTTAGAAGCACAAGTATCTATTCTAAAATTGTTTAGGAGTTTGAATCTGACTAAGTTGTGATCGCTATTTGCAACAGATTCACCGACTTCTACATCAGTTGCCATGCTTTCGCGGCTAGTGATCAATAAATCGAGTAAGTTTCCATATCTTGTGGGCTCTTTTACATGCTGAATTAAGTAATTGTCACCAAGAAAATCAATCAAGCGACTACCTATATGGCCATGTTCAAGGGTCATCCAATCAATGTCAGTAAAATTGAAATCACCCATTATCAATAAATCCCGGTTGCAGAAACTAGACAGTTCTTGAAATAACAGTTTGTCGTCTGCTAATGATAATGTCTTTGGCCTATATATTACACCTATATTCATTTTTTGTCCATTTGTTTGGGTTAACTCAACCCACAAACTGTCATATGCATCCTGTTTCACTTTCTCTAAAACACAAGCATGAACATTGTTTTTAACGTACAATAGAACACCCCCACCTTTCTTGTGGTTTCTATCCTGATGAAAGTGTTTAAATCCCGCAATATTAAATTCAGCTTCGAACTCTGTACCATTCAACCATGTCTCAGTTATTCCTATCATATCGAGATTTTCGCTTTTGACATACGCCTGTATTTCTTGAAATTTGTTCCTAATACTACGAGCATTAAAGTACATAGTTTTAAGAAACTCCTGCTTATTTCTTTTTGACACATTTTGAGTTTCAATATCATGTCTTATATTATCATTTTGTTTTTTATTTATGCCCTGGTCTATATTATTATTATTTGGTCCTTCATTGACATTCAATGCCTCATTAACATTTCTCCTATCAAAATTAACATTTCCCCCATCACGGACATCTGGTCGATTACGGTCATCCGATCTATTTGGTACATTTTGTCCCCCTACGTCACCGTGATTCACGCCGGCCTCCCGTCGTTCAGTGACATTATGTCCGGCATCCCTTTCTAAAATTATATTTTGTCCTCCAGTGACATTATATCCTACCGTGATATTTTTTCCTCCACTATAATTACATCCCATCGTGATCTTTTGTCTTCCACTGTCATTACATCCTATCTTGATATTTTGGCCTTCATTGACATTCTGTCCGGTATCTCTTCCTAAAATTATATTTTGTTCTTCACTGACATTATATCCTACCGTGATATTTTCTCCTCCATTATCATTACATCCTATCGTGATATTTTGTTCTCCACTATCATTATTTCCCATCGTGATCTTTTGTCCTCCACTGTCATTACATCCCATTGTGACATTTTGTCCTAAGACATTACATCCTAATGTGTCATTTCGTCCTCTAGCGATATTACATCCTATCATGATATTTTGGCCTTCATTGACATTCTGTCCGGTATCCCTTCCTAAAATTACATTTTGGCCTTCAATGACATTATATCCTACCGTGATATTTTCTCCTCCATTATCATTACATCCTATCGTGATATTTTGTTCTCCTTTATCATTACTTCCCATCGTGATCTTTTGCCCTCCACTGTCATTATATCCCATTTCGACATTTTGTCCTATGACATTATATCCTAATGTGACATTTCGTCCTCTAGCGACATTATATCCTAAAATTATATTTTGTCCTATACTGGTACATTGTTCTACATTAATGCTATACTCTACACTGTTTTCCCAAGTACATTCTATTTCCCCTTCCCTTTGGCCTTCTACCCTAAAAAAGGAGCTGGTTCATTACAAACTCCCACAATGAGGTTTGTAAGAACATCTTTGCCTCTGCGGGTAAGGTGGATCCCATCAGAAGCGTAAAGGTCATGGCGCCTAGAAAAGAGATACCAAGGATCAAGAAAGTGGTATCCCAATTGTGTGCACAACTGCGATATCCTATCATTGATCCCTATGGCTCTACTGTTCCAACACGAACCTGCGTAGATCCTCGGGAGGATCCCACAGACTACGTGACGGCTCCCACGTTCCTTCATCTCCTGAAGGAGGACCTTGTAATTCCGAACAAGCTCCTCTGATCTCACCCTACCTACATCGTTACTACCCGTATGTACAATCGTAACCGTGTTCTTCCGTCCTTGCTCCCTGATGGACCGGGTACAATCAACGATCCCACGGCCCGGTTGACATACAAGCTTGCAACGTCGCTTAGTCTTTCGCTGCAGGATGTCGTCATAGCCTCGAACCATGGAGTCCCCCACCACCAAGAACTCCTGGTTTTCAGCCACTTCATCCTCCAGTAGAGCAAAACGATTGACTAGAGCCAGCGGTTGCTCCACAGGGCACACGTCTACCGAACGCGGGCTCGACAAACGGGACCCCACGGAGCGCCACTCGCTCATGGCAGTGACAGTAGGTGAAGAAGTGGAACGCTCTTTGGGTTGTGGGGAGGGTTCACTCTTCTCACGGAGCGCACTCCTGAGAAGCCGAATTTCCTCCTCACACATCCTGAGACGGACCTCTAGGTTCACGCAACCTTCACAAGCCATTTCGCTCCCCCTTTAGCAATAAAAACGGCAAAGAGAAAATACAAATCAACAACAACAAAAAATCAAAGCGGTCTCTAATAAACTAAATACGCGAAGCTTACTCTGCTTACCTTATACTATTTCTCCTACCTTTGGAATACGGTAACAGAAAACTGTTTTGAAATTAAATAGAACCCTGCACTTTATCTTATATCTGTAACTGTATAGCGCTATACGTATACAATTACAAAAACACAACACAATCACTTAACACTATTCGGAGATATAAAATTCACAGGTATTCACTAGCTGGTGTCTGTGCAGAAAAACGAGGTCTCTAGTAGTTCCTGAAATATTGACTTTATAAACATATAATACCCTTATGGGATTTTAATTTTCAATAATGATAATGATAACAATAATGATAATAACAATGATAATAATAATGATGATAAGAAAAAGAATAATAAAAATAATAATAATAATAACAATGGCGATGAAAATTATGAAAATGATGATGATGATGATGATGAAGATAACTATGATGATGACAATAATAATAAATCAGATGTGGACATCTTGATGAATGCCTGAACTGCCAAGAATGGAAAAGTCAAAGCCGGGCATGCGAATCGATCCCCCCCCCCAAAAAAAAAAAAAAATATATATATATATATATCTATATATATATATGTAATATATATATATATATATAAATAAAAAGTGTGTGATGGGGGGGGGGGACACCCTGAGGCTAAACATGAATATTTTGTTTGGAAATGTGAAGGGAACCTAGAGGTGTGATGCGTTGTGCTTCGCATCAGGCAGATTTGTGCGCGCGAGCACAAGCCGGACTGTACAATACGTATTGGCAGAACATGAAGCCTGCAAAGGACAGTCAATCACTAAGTTGTCTATCTCTCTCTATCTATCTATCTCTCACACATACATAAACACACACACACACACACACACACACGCGCACACACAAAAAGAAAGGGGAGGTGAAGTTGGGAGACCGACACTTCTTGTCATTATCTCAACTCAGTCTGAATTCCTTTAAAAACACCTAAGCTAACAGCAACTGCCCCCCCCCCGGCCCAATGTGTCATGTAGGCTGACATTCTAGTATCATTCACCGAAAAAAAAATGAGGGAGACTCACCGGCAGTTAACGCCAGACGAATCTATTCGGCCTGAAGAAGGTCTCTACTCTTTGAGACCTCATTTGTCTTGGGGTCCACCCTGAAGTAAATCAAATGATTTGGCTATAGCGAAAGGCTTCTGGTGACTTGAAGGGTGAGGAGGCGACGGAGGACGACCGACCCAGCGCGGACAAAGAAGAGTAACGTCGATGCGAAAGTAGGTAAGCGAGCCAGATTCCCTGCATCTTGCAAATCTCACCAATGCGGCGGCTGACAGGCTGTACCCCCAACACGTATACCCGTATGCAATGTCTCATCAAGAAGAGGACACTTCACTTCGGGAAGAAAACGAATGACATAACGTCATACGGAGGAGCGAGAGTCGCCTTGTATATTCAATCTGTACATCGTGACTCGGAAAAGCCTAGTTGGCAACTTTCGTGCCTCTTGATGACGTCACGTTGTTAACTTTCTTTCTGAAATGAATTGACCTGTTCTTAGCTTGACCTTGGCTGTACGGCTGGCATCACGAGGCTGCATGATCGACTCCAGACGATTTCCTTCAGCTCAGGGAAGACGTGGGGACCATTTTCTTGGATCTTTTCTCCCCGGTGAGGCAATGTCGTCTAGAGGCGATTTCGTTCTGCTGAGGGGAACCTCCCTCCCACGCTGGCTACACAAGGCCTATTTCAACAAATCCCTTCCGTTCCGGGAGGCACTTTTCTTCTTATTCTGAATATCTTAGACATCTCCGTGATGAACCCTCGGCAGAAGTCGATGTGACATCGTATGAGTGCCTTGGATGACAGCAAGACATGAACTGATGAAAAGATTATGAGAAAAAAAAAGAGAAAGTTCAACCATTTTCAAGACTTTTCAGGGTGATGATTATTATCATCGTTACAAAGAGCTAAATAAATCAAAACAAATAATAAATAGATAAACAAATAAGTCAATGAATAATAAACGAATAGATTAATAACTAAAAATGATAAAAACTAAACACATACATGCATACATATACCAACGGCTTTTTCCCCCCTTACAAGGGAGGCAGCCAAAAGCAAAGGCGTAAAATCCACTCCCACCCATTCCATCCCCACATACTCATTCACCATCTTTCCCTCCTTCTTATTTTGGCTCCTCCTGAATGACGGGTCATCCCTGCATTTCGCCCACTGCCCTGGGTGAGAAGCAATGTAGCAAGACACAGCAAGGCCACTTCATTTAATCGGCGACCCTACCTCTCCATCCCCTCATGGAGAAAAAGAGAAGACGGGGAGAAATCCCTTCGGGGTGCGTCAAAATATCATTCACACATACTTTCTCACCCCCCTATCCCCCATCCACTCCCTTCCATGCATCACAGCATCATCCATACACAACCATTCTCCACTCACTCCTATCTTCTGTCTTCTCCCTTCCTTCCTCAACAGATATTCCCCTTTTTCCCAATACCCCTTTTACCCCAGCCTTACATCTCATCCTTGGTCGCACCCTCATGTTCACTCCTTCCACCTCTGCCTTCCACACCTCATACTAATCTTTCTTCACCCATTCTTTCCACGGGTCCTAACCATCCCAATGCTCTTTCATCAACCCCTACCATACTACTCGGGCATTTCATCTCAAACACCTTTAAACTCTTCCTTTCTTTCTTATGTTCCATGTTTCTCCTCCATACATTGCTGTCGGCACAATCACTCCTTCATACAATCTCCTCTTAGCATCCATTCACAAATATCTATTTCTCATTACACTTTTTAATCCCCTAAGGCATTTACTTATCTCAATCTACATTCTACCTCCACCTCCACGCTTCCCTTTTCTGCCGCACTTGCACCCAAGTACCTAAAGCTTCCTCCAGTCTCTCTCTCTTATTACTTACTTCCAATTTGCTGCCACATTCTCCCCTTGTACATCTCTTCACCTTACTTTTACCCACATTTTTCTTCATCTTCCTTCTTTCGCACACCTTCCCAAACTCTGTCACTAACTACCTTAATCCTTCCTTTGGTCCTGCCACAAGCGCAGTGTCGTCAGCAAAGAACAACTGGCTTATCTCCCATTTTTCTCCATTTTCTTTAACCATCTCCAATCCCCGACCCATTACCCTTGCGTTTACCTCTCACACCACCCCATCCATGTATAAATTTAACAGCCAAGGCGACATAATACATCCCTGACGAAATCCCACCTTTACCTTAAACCACTCACTTTCTCCATTTTAATTCTATCACAGGCTCTACTACTCTCGTGAAAACTCTTGACTGCTTTAAAAGCCTTCCTCCTATCCCATATATTTGCAATACCTCCCACAGTGCCTTCCTGTCTACCTTGTCATAAGCCTTTTCCAAATCTATAAGGCCCAAAAAACATCCTTATCTTTCCCTATAACTTTCTCACATATCTGCCTTACCACAAAAATCTGATCCACGCAACCCCTACCTATCCTAAACCACATTCTTCCTCACCAATTACTCCCTCTGTTCCACTCTAATCCTCTCAATCAAAACCCTCCCATAAGCTTCCCAACTACACTCAACAAACTAAACCTTCTGAAACTACTATGTTCATACTTGTCTCCTTTTCATTTGCAAAGTGGAACTATACAGGCACTCCTCTATTCCTCCGGCACACTACCCTCTTATGGGCAAACATTAAACAACCTCGTCAGCAAGTCCTCCATCACTATGCCTCCCATTTTTTGACACTCCGCATGACACCCATCCAACCTAGGTGCCTTACCTACTCTCATCATTTTAATAACTGCTTTCACCTCATCTTTCCTGATTTCTCCTTCATTTTCCTCATTCATCACGGTCATTTTCTTAGCGCTTCCCACTGCAACTATCTTTCCCTCCCTATCCTCCTTCACATTTAGCAACTCCCTGAAATACTCTGCTCATCTTCCTCTATCTGCCGTGTCTTCCATTCTCATCTATCCATCTGCACCTTTTCTTCTCTACTTGATTCGCCTCCTCTTCCTCTCTTAATTTCCTTACAAAGCATCTTTTTATTACTTTAAAAAAATTCTGTCATAATCTTACCCGTTTTAACATCTGCTCTCCTCTTTGCTTCCTTTATCATATGCTTTACTTTTCTTTTCTTTTCTTTGTACCTCTCATATGATTTAAAAATATATATATATATATATACTTTTCTTTTCTTTGTACCTCTCATATGATTTTTACAAAAATAAATAAATAAATAAACAAAATAAAATAATGATAATAAATAAATGAGAATAATAGATAAGTCAATGAACAAAAATCTAAACAATACATCAATAAACAAATAATTATATGAATAAATTAAATTAAGGAACAAGTAAAAAGATGAATACAAAAAAAAAAGTCTTCAACTTTTTTTTATTTTATTCCCCGCCAGGAAACGGCATTAGGCTGATCACATTGTGGAAACTTGGAGTTGGGTCGGAAGCACCGAGTAACAGACAGACGATTTCTGACGAGTTCTCGCGCTTGGGGGTTAACACTTTTTTTTTTTTTTAGAGAGAGAGAGAGGTAGAGAGGTGGAGAGAGAGAGAGAGAGAGAGAGAGAGAGAGAGAGAGAGAGAGAGAGAGAGAGAGAGAGAGAAACGAACATTACCCTGTACAGACAACCCGCTTACTAGAAGCATACATAATGAACTTACCAGATGGTAAGGATTAGCACTGAGAAAATCAAATACTGAAATACAACACTGGAATATATATACAATTTCAGTCAAGAGACCAAATTAGGTTAAAAAATGAGAACATACGAGAAAAAAAGATGAAGGTCAAATTCTACCAGAAAGAAAATAAACAGGAATGTGGGTGATGAAAACCAATTAGGTGCAGACCAGTACCAGAAAATCAGGCGACTATTGACAACACCACATGGAACGATAATCGAGGTACACTGACTCTACACTCGCCGCTATCGTAACCAGGAACAACTTTATACGGGATAATTCGAGAGGTCGGTGCAAGAGACCCATAATGGAATATGCAGAACTGGTGTGGTCACCACACAAAAAGGATACAAGTAAGACCGAGAAAATACAAAGAACAACAACGCAAATGGTTCCCAGCCTAAAAGGCATACAATTTATAGGAAAAGGTTAAGAAAAATAAATTCTCACACTCTCCCCTCGTTAGGAGAAAGAAGAGATATAAGAACAGCGGCATGATCGTTGTGTTCACAAAAAAATAAAGGAATAGATAACTAATAGTGAAATTTTCTTGATTCACCACACTAAGAGAAAGATATATGAAAGAGTACAAAAAAATGCAAACATAATGATCCCATGACTGGCTATGAAGGGAGAACCTAAAAACTGACTTCCCACTTTGGAAAACGAAGAGAAAGAGGTGATAATGCTATTCAGATCAGCAAAAAGGAATAGAAAAATGGATAAGATGATCTGTTGGTATGGGATGAAATAAGAAGAGGACACTGAAAAAAAACTAAGAGTCTGTTTACAAGATGTTAAGTGGCGCAGCTTTCCAATAAGAAGCTTCAATTTTTTGGAACAAATTAGATGATATAATCAATCCCACAATATCAACGAAGATATAGAGAACCCCAATGACAATACCTCCAATCCCGTTTACTGCAACTAGGTAAAAGCAATCAGATATATATAAGTTCACAGACGCACATACCTACGGAAACACACGCGCACATACAAACACACAAAGTGCGTGTGGTGTGTATACATTATGCATTAATGTATGTTAACACAAACAGTTGCATTTCAATTGCCAAGAGAATTCTCTTCCATACCAGCGGCAACACGAGGTAAAATGTTTAAAAGATGAACATCACAAAAGAAAACTCATAAAAGTGGGCTTTGCCTAAAGCAACACCGACAAGTACACTATTTAAGCCTTTCCCTGCCACAGCTTTTAGACTTGCCCGAGAGCAAAATTCTCAACGAAATCTTGTGCGTAACTGTGTGTGTTTGTGTGTGTGTGTGTGTGTGTGTGTGTGTGTGTGTGTGTGTGTGTGTGTGTGTGTGTGTGTGTGTGTGTGTGTGTGCGTGAGTGCGCTTGTGCGTATCAAAAAACACGAAAAGGGTTAAACTAAAATATGCCCATGAGAAATTAAAGAACGTCTGGCATAAACGAGGGCAAAAATAAATAAGCAAATAAATACATCAAAAGTGGGCTCGGTAGATGGCAAGATAAAATGCCAGGGGAGAAAAGAAAATTTGCGCATTCCCATTCAAAAATGTTCTTTCCAGACAAGAGATGACGGGGCCCTACGAGTCAAGAAGGACAGAACAGGGACGCCAAGTGTTGTTACTTCTGCTGGTGTTGGTGCTTTGCCCAAAATGGCTGCAGGTTAAGACATCAGGGGCGGGCCGAATTTATAAAAGATTCTAACCCCTAAATCTAGACATGAATCTTCAAAATGGCGAAGATTTTACCTAAATCAGCAGTCCATAACGTCAAGGTTATGTCTAGACATAAGCGTTTAGGTCGCCGACATAGGGATTTAGGCAAAATCTCCGCCATTAGGGTAAGGATATTTTATAAAATAGGCCCCAGATTTACAGAAGATCGCCCTCCACCCGGGATATGTTGTGATCATGCCCGAGTGTTGGATGATCACAGCCAAACGCTTAGGGTCCGGGTCAAAAAAAAAAAAAAAAAAAAAAAAAAAAGGGGGAGGGGGAGACTCATCGTTCACTTGACCACCCTCCCTAGCGTGTGGCACTTTTCCCTGTTACTATGGCTGACTCTCCGGTTATCTTGTTCATCAGACACCCCTCTCCCCCCCCCCAACACCTCTTCGTCCTTCGGTGGTGAGGTCGGGGAAGGGAGGGTGATGGTCAATAGACTCTCTCCCCCCCACCCTCTCTCTCTTTCTCTCTCTCTCTCTCTCTCTCTCTCTCGTGGAAAGGGAATCATCTTCTCGAGGTCAGTGGCGGCGGCAGCGGTGGCGCCCGGTTTCCCCACTTTATCGCCATGCGGCCGCCAGGAGGGACACATCGTAAACAAGACCTTGGTCCGCTATGGGTCTGCAATATCATATTGCACCGAGTTGCAGGAGGAGCAGCTCTTGCAACACATCTTATATATACATATATATGTATATGTATATATAAATAAAGACAAGGAGTGTGAGAATGATGAGAATATAATGATAATATCTCTCGCAAGAGAACAGATATAAAGTTATAACAGAAGTTTATCGTTTCCATAATCTTGTAAAAGCAACGTTAGTCGACAGGCTTCCTGCACTTCCGTTACACTCCTGATACAGCACATGTTTTCCCTTATTCTTACCTCTGCATCGAGCACGCCATCCTGTATCGTAAGAAACTACTGAATACCGAGATACCTAAAGACTTTAGTCTTTTCATCTTCACTTTTGAAAGTAACAATCTGCAACATCCTATCCCTCTCTCTCTCTCTCTCTCTCTTTCTTTATCTCTCTCTCTCTCTTTCTCTTTAAGTGTGCGCCCCCTTCCGTGGAAGCACCATGCAGGCAGTCCTGGATTTCCAACCCATCCTCACGCATTTCTGAACAAACCCTATGTACACGGGAGAACCAATCAACACTTCTGTACTAATTTCGTCTTCTTCTACTGTAGTGGGGTCTTTGAACCTTATTCTTAATTTCGTCTCTCCACCTGATCGACACCTTTGTCAATCACCTTAACTCCTTTGCCGGTGATGTATTTGAATATTTAATTCTGGCAGCCACCAGACGATTTCATTCAGGTGAGGGGGCGGGGACGGAGGAGGGCGACACCGAAGTAAACAGTCGAAGTAGATCTCGATGGAGAACCGTTTCTTCGGAGACGCACTTTAGGGATTTTATTCTTGTTTTCGCTTCAGGAACGTTATCGTGGTGAAGGTGAGGTCGGGGTGGGCGGGGGGGGGGGTTGATGTCGAGATTGGGTCGACGTTTTCAAGGGTCTTTGTGTGTAATCACCCCGTCGATTCATACGCTCTTTTACATCCCCGCGACCCCAATCGAAAAGATAATGGTCGTGAACCTCGGAATCATGATCACTGTAAACTGTCATTACTGGTCAGGTTATCCGTCACTGGTGACATGGTAAGTGTTGGTGGTGGTGGTGGGGGGGGGAGTTGGCTGGAGTCTATTAAGGAAATGGAAGGGCTCTGCCAAAAATTCGAGAAAATGGAGGCAACGAGGCATCTTTTCAAGAGACCCGGCAGAGTCCCGAAAAGTGACTGACGGCAGACAGGTTCGCGGCCAAAGAACATCTTTATGAATGCGAGTTAATTGCTGGCGACCTCGGCCTGGTGACGAGGACGCGAAAGTGAGGCCAGCGGCTTGGAGCAAAAGTGGGAAGGTGGAGGAGGAGGAGGAGGAGGAGAAAGAAGGGGAGAAGGAGGAAGAGGAGGGGAGAAAAAAGGAGTACGAGAGAAGGAGGAAGAGAAAAGAGGGGGAGAGAAAGAAAAGAGAAGAAGGAACGTGAGAAAACGGGGAAAGGAGGAGGAGGAGGGAAAGAGAGAGAGAGAAAAAAGAGGAGGAACATAAGGAAAAGGAGAAAGGAGGCAGAACCCAAGGGTAGGAAAAGGAGAAAGGAGGCAGAAGCCAAGAGTAGGAAAAGAAGAAAAGAGGAGAAGGAACATGAGAAAAAGGAAAAAGGAGGAGAAAAAAAGGGGGAGAGAAAGAAAAGAGGAGAAGAAACATCAGGAAAAGAGGAAAGGAAGAGGAAATAAAGAGATGGAGGAGGACAGAAAGAAGAGGAGGAAGAAGAAAATAAGAGGAGAAAAAGGGAAAAGGAGAAAGGAAGAAAGAGGAATAGAGAAAGGAGAAACATAAAAAAGAGGTGGACGAAAAGAAAAAGCAGGAGGAGGAGAATGAAGAGGAGAAGAAAGAGTGGGAAGAAAAAGAAGACTAAAAGAAAGAGGAAAATAAGGATTAGTGGGAAGAAGAGGAGAACGAGAGGTGAGAGGAGAAGAGAACGGAGAAGACACAGGAGGAGGAGGAGAGAAGAGATGAGGGATAGGAGTGGAAAGAGGAGGAGAATGAGGACTATGTCGCTTTGCTTCATTGTTCTGAAGTGGTAATGGATCACCACAACTGCATCCCACTTACTCCCATTGTCTTGGCTTGTGGAGTTATGTTGCCTCAACATCTCACGTTCCAAGCCCGAATCCAGGTTTGTATGCTAATGGCGTCATCCGCATTTTCTAAAGAAAAGAAGAGAGAAAATAAACATTTTGGAACGCCATCTTTTTCTTCTCTTCACCGTCCTTCCTCTTCCCCTTCACTTCCTCCTCTTTACTCTTCTTCCAATTCTCTTTCTTCCTACTTTCTATCCTTTTCCTCGCACTTCTCATTTTCCTCTTCCTTCCTTCTCCTTTTCTTTTTATTTTTTTTTTATTTCCAAAGTTCGTCCCTTTCTTCGCTTTCAATTCTGGTTTATTCTATCCTCTTGGTTTTGAAATTTATTACGTGCCAAGACCAGTAACGCCTAATATTCCATCGGGGATCATCATGAAGTTGCAATCTGTCACAATATTTTGGTTAAAAGCTTCCAAGTTAACTGTTAAACAAGAATGACGAGATTGCATATATCATCTTGGTATTTGTTGTTCATAGGCGACATGTGAAAATGTAAAGTTCCTTCAGAAATTTAATGATGAAGAAAATGCTATCGAGTATTATATTAATAAATCATGACGCGTATTGCTATGACGTCATGTCGCTAAATGCCAACCGAGTCATAAATCTATGAACTATGATTGGCTGAGACACTTTCTGACGACGCCTCTTATTCGTTGTGGTTGATGCCGTCCGACCAAAAAGTCCTTCCTTAAATGTCTTGATGAATAGAGATGTAATTATCGTTGTAAAATGATGGAAATTTATCCTCCAACGCTCTAAGCTACAATGTACTTTCCGGGTGAGACGGAACGAATAGAGTCACCCCTCCTTATGACGTCGTGTCGTTAATTTTCTTTCCAAAACGATATGACATCTGTTGTTACTCAGAAATCATCACTATAATTATTACCTATTGTTCTTCTCTTTCATTTCCTCACCCCTCCCCGTGATTCGCTTTTATTCAAGCAGTCACCCATTTTCCTGTTCTTGCTTATCATTTTATGTTCTGTAGCCCTTGACCTAAGTCTTTAACTTATTTCCGTTTAACAAACTGTGCATTCATTCAGGCTGCCGACTAGCTATTTTATACAGCCGAAGGATAGAGAGATCTCATTCCTGTTTATCCATTTTCAACCTACTTCTTATGATTGTCTTTTTGTTAATATCTTCTCTACTGCATACACACACTCTTGCCAACTTGTTTCCACGTCCTTAGATGCTCAGAATACTCTCTCTCTCTCTCCCTTTCTCTCGTGTGTTCCTAGCCTGAGCGGCCTTCTCAGTATTTGCAATGCCGTTTAGCATTTTCGTCTGTGTCACCCCGTGTCTTCTCCTCCTCCTCTTCCTTCTACCACTCTCCCCCCTTTATGCCATCTTTCGGTTTCTTTCCTTATCTCCCATCTTGTCTAACCACACTGCATTGGACTTTCTTTCTCCTTCCCATCTCTCCGATTATCATCTTCTTTCCTCTAGTCACTTCTTTCGTCTTCGTGACCTTCACTGGCGTCACAGAGCCCCCACCTCCCCTCCTTCCGTCACCACCTTCACCATCTCATTACCCGCCACCCACCTTCCACTAGCATTCTTCATTTCACCCTCCA
Organism: Oratosquilla oratoria; assembly: GCF_046742065.1. Taxonomy (NCBI): domain Eukaryota; kingdom Metazoa; phylum Arthropoda; class Malacostraca; order Stomatopoda; family Squillidae; genus Oratosquilla; species Oratosquilla oratoria. The sequence continues at coordinate 18,157,364 of NC_134810.1, read as the reverse complement.
GCCCCTGATTTTTTCTTCCTTTTCCTCCCCCACCCGCATTCTCTCTCCCTCCCCAGTCACGACCCCACTCTCGTCCTCGGCCTCCAGTCTCAGCGGCCACTTTTTTGCTTTGACGGAGTCAAGTCCCTAGATGTACCTGCCCTATTATCCTCCTCTTCCTTCTCCTTCCTCCAGTTCTACCGCCTTCCTACCACCACTTCTCCTTCTCCTTCTCTTCCTTAACCCCTTGTCTATGGTGACGCCCTTCGCCTTCGTGGAGAGTCTGCTGGCACCAGGTACGACAAGACCGGGTAACGAGGCTCTCCTAACCTAACGGCAACTGGATCCAAGAACCCCGTGGCGAAGGCGATGGTGCCCTTCCTCTCCGTCAAAGAAAATCGTCTGGCTCTGGACAGAATAAAAATTGTGAAATATGACGTCGTGTTGAAGGGGGCTCATACTGCCTCTCCATTTCCAGAAGCCTTTACCTCCGAATGCAGTCTCTTGCCTCTCAGACATTGCCTCCTATTTCTCACGGTTAATGGAATCTTCTGCCTCCCTGCCTCGTCGTCCCCTGTGACACTTGGCTAGACTCCGAAAACTGGAACCTCAAGATCGAGTGTTACTTTATTCATCTAATGGCAACATTACCTGCCTATCTATATCTACATACCAAAAGGCGTCTTCTCCCTTATAAGGGCATGCGCATACTCTCCACCCATCCCACACCCATGTTTTCCTTTTAAAGATACATACATACATATACCAAGGCTTTTTCCCCCTTCCAAGGGAGGTAGCCAAAAAGGGAAAGGCATAAAAACACTCCCACCCATTTCATCCCTAAATACACTCCACACCTCTCCCACCCTCCCTCTCATCTGAGCACCTCCTGGATGACGGGTCATCCCTGCACCCTGCCCACCGCCCTGGGTCAGAAGCAGTGTCGCAAGACACAGCACATCCACAGCAAGGCCGCTTCATTTAATCGGCGACCCCCCCTCTCCGTCCCCCCTTGCATATAAGGAGAGGACGGGGAGAAATCCCTTCGGGCTGCGTCAAAATTTACTCACACATACTACCCCACCCCCCACCCCCCCCGCCCATTCCTCCTCATGCAATCACAACATCATCCATATACAACCATTCTCCACTCACCTCTGTCTTCCGTCCTCTCCCTTCCTTCCTCAACAGACATTCCCCTCTTCCCCAAAGCCCCCTTCACCCCATCCATCCACCTCATCCTAGGACGTCCCCTCATGTTCACTCACTCCACATCTGCCTTCCATACCTCTTTTACTAGTCTTTCTTCACTCATTCTTTCCATGTGTCCAAACCATCCTAATATTCTTTCATCAACCCTATCTCCCAAATCCTTTTTCACCCCTGTTCTCCTCCTCACCTCCTCATTTCTCACTCTATCCAGTCTAGTAACCTCCACCATACTTCTCAGACACCTCATCTCAAACACATTCAAACTCCTTCTCTCTTCTTCTCTTATGTTCCACGTTTCTGCCCCATACAGTACTGTTGGCACAATCACTCCTTCATACAGTCTCCTCTTCGCATCCATTCCCAAATGTCTATTCCTCATTACACTCTTTTAATCCACCAAGGCATTTACTCGCTTCTCTCAATCTACATTCTACCTCCACCTTCACTCCACCTTTTCCAGCTACACTTGCACCCAAGTATCTAAAACTATCCACTTCCTCCAGTCGCTCTCCCTTAATGTTCACTTCCAGTCTACCGCCACCCTCACCCCTGCCTTACGGGGCATATAACCTAAAAAGAAAAGTGCCTTTTAAAGATATCTCCCTATAATCTATATATAGATTTTCCTATAACGTATACATATATACATATTTACCTATATATCACATGCCGCAATGCGTGTGCTCTTTCGGCTCCACTTACTGCACAGTGATTATTGAAAAGAACAACAACAATAAAAGTTTAACAGGCAGTGAGGATGGCGTGAAAAACACGAGTTGAAACTTGAAAGTTGCTCTAATAGCACAAAAAAAAACTTCGACAACAAGAAACTATGAACAGTTGCAGCACGTAAACCATTTGTAGAACATTTTAACACCTTCTGTCACAAGTAGTACTTTTCTCGTTCTTGAACAAATGATCAGTGATGATGGGTCACTAGAAAACGAGTTTAGTGAAGGACTGGATATCCTGGGAAAGGCATAGGTATCCAATGGACTCTCATTTCACGTTAAAACAAAACTACATATATTGGTGAGATCTTTGCTATCTTATGACAGTGAGTCTTGGTATGACAGTGAGAACATACATAGAAGACTCTACTTTTGAAAACAGAAAGTCCTAAAAAGAATTCTTGGAACACAGTGGCAAGGTCACGTGCGTAATAAAACATTTAGAATGGTAATGAAAGTTCTACATATAGACGAATGGTTAAAGAGGAACAGATGGCGATGGACAGGTCATTCACTTAGGATGGAGCCAGGGAGAACTGCGAGAGAGGCTGTCGCTTGGGACCAACTTGGAACGAGAAGAAGAGGGAGACAGAGACCTACGAGGAGAAGGACTATACTGAGGGAGGCTGAAACGAGCTGGGGGAAGCACCAGGGACCGAACACAAGACGGCGAAGACGTACAGAGGCCTTTGGAGTGGAAGGCGATAAAAGATAACAAATTATTATTAATTTCTTTTACATGGTACACGTTCGACAGCAAAGAGGTAGTACTGAATATAGCCCAATACTGTATCTGAGCGATGTAAAATGTGTTTTTGTCATTGCTGTATTGATACAATTTGGTTTACATAAATTAACTGTCCTAAGTATAATGATATTTTTTATTGGTCTGCAAAGGAAGATATGTTTACAAAGATGTCTTGGGTCTGGTTCATCTCTTTCACGCTCTTCTCTACTCATTCCGTAGCGGAGATGCACAGCCTCTTTCCTCTGTACGCACTTTCCAATCTACTCCTTGGCCACTCTGTGTTGAAAATAAACTCTCGCGGTTCTTATCTTTCCCGCGTCCTTCCTGCTCCTCAAAGCCCTCGCGTAAGCCGGGGTGGGGTGGAATAAAAAAAAAATCTGACTCGGGTCGTTCTTCGGAGATAAAATCCCGCGTTTTACGCTCTAGGATGGCGCCCGTGAAACGTAAAGACGATTACACCACAAAGTAAACAAAGCGTGACGTCAAGCCGCTCCTTTGTGCGCCGACGACTAAGCAAGAGCCGACGCTCGGTCGACTTAGTTCCTCCCCACCACCACACCCACCCCCTCCGCTCTCTGCCCTGCCCCCCTACGTCATCCTTACGCACTAAGCGAGCGCGCTAGTACCTCCTGATGGCCATAAGGGGCCTCTACCCGGACCCCAGGCCTCGATGATGAAGTACATCGGTTTGTAACTACTCCCATCTCCCCCTCCCCCTCTCCCACCTCCACCCCCCCCCTCTCCCACCCACCCCGGCCCGGCAAAATGGAACTATGGTGTGTAGAGGAAGAGCCTTAATGGCTTGACGAGCCCTCTGGGGGTGTCGGGGGAAGGTGCCACATCCGATGTATCCCTTGTCTTCGGCTGGCACTGGCAGCACCGTTAATGTAGGACCTCGGCTAGCAAATGCGGTCACCATCCAGCGCGGCAGAACACAACCTAACAAAGACCAGCATAGCCTACTGCTGAAATCCCTTTAAGGGGCGAATTTGGCTCTCTTAATATGGATTGTATCCTCCTTCACACGAGGCATCTGTTCATCTGTTCCTACCTCCTCGATACGATGACGCACCTCACATATTTTCTTCTGGCTAAGACCAGATTGTTCTTACTCAGTGGAGGGCGGGGCTTTGTATGTCTGCAATGTGATTCAACTCCTTTGTGTTGCTGCTTTCATAACCCCTTCTGTGCCGGTTGGCACTTTCCCCTTCGTTCTTGCCTCCGCCAGGCGATTTCATTCAGCTGAGGGCGACGCCTCGGAGTGAAAATGATCACCTGGAGTTCTCTTCATCGTTGAATAAAATCATCCGGCATTTACCAACTACTTCAAGTTCCCAGTCTGTGAACTCCCAGGAGCCCCCTGGAGTCCCACTCGAGAGTCATTGGTACATCACCGGAGTCTGCAGGAAGCTGGTGGGTGGGAGTGCGATCTGGACAACACGAAAAAGCGTGGAGTTAAAGGGGAACGCTACAGATCCAGTGTTCAGGTTCGTGGAGTGCGTGAACTCTGCAAACTGGTTGGGCACACGAGTTTTTTCACGTTTTCTATATAACAATGGCAGCATCTGGTATCGGCAAAGAAAACGGTGCTTTTCTTGTGAACGAAAGAACAGGGGAACTTCTTGACATCTGTACTTCAAACAAAGCCAAATTAAAACACTCCTGACAACAGCCCCAAAATTCTTCCTGGAAACATCTCTGGGCGCGGATCCGGGGACTGTTGCCGGTTATCAAGGGGTTATGAGTTTCTTCAAGTGACAATGATTATTATCATATGACCTCTATCTCCATTTGTGACCAAGATTGATTTTCTTGTCTTCTCTTCCAATAACGTGTGCCCACGTGATCACCGCAACGTATGACCAAATGTTGAGGAACTCAATTCCGGAAATGTACGCCGGGGAATGTGTGCGCCGAATGTAAACACGACGAGGAACCTAAATCACGAAATTCTAATTACATGTTGTATAGTTTGAATCTACTGAATTAACGCAGCGCGTAAGACTTACGCACAATTTCCTGGCGTAAATTTGAATCGTAACGTAGACAACGGAATGCTCATTTCCTTCCCTGTATTCATTTTGGCCCTTCTTTACATTCTACTTGTTACTATTATCATTATTACCATTAATTCTATCTACTTTTTACCTACGTATTTCATTTATTAATTCTTTATTTTGATCTGGTTTCACTTTGCGTTTGATCGAAGTGTCTTTTATCAAGGTGCTTCACCATTATAATAAACATTGTATAACTGAGCACAGCAGATTCCATTTGTATCATAACGCTATGTTCATCCCATTCCTGCCCAGATGATACGAGTTTCACTTATTATAGAAATAAATATGGCAGCTCCATACAGCTATACAGTTACTCATTATATCTGGAGATTCTTCTCACAGACAATATCGAAGCAACGTGGAAAGCAGGACTCGAAAACCTGACCTAACCTTAAACTGCAAGATGGTAAACATATATAAGATTACCAATAAAAGTTGCAGTCCCATTTAGAAAAGTTGGCGACTACAATAATTACACGTGTAAAAATCAACGGTATTGCCAAAACCACAAAGGAAAAAATATAATTTGGAAGTAGTTTGGGGGGAAAATCGCACCGAAGGAGAGATCTGAAGAGGGCAGTGGCAGATCAGAGGAATAGTAGGAGATAAAAGTCATCAGCATTCCTTTGAATATTAGTGTTAGATGATTAGTCTTAAATGTTAAACGAGGGCTGCGTGGCTCTGGTCCGTAGAGATGTCACTAATGACCCTAAGATAACGACTACATAAACCTTACGCAGTCAATACTTCATTTGGGGTAATTGGGAAAGACTGTCGATACGTCAACAGTTCTTGGTTTTGACCTTAGTTACCATTCAGAAAAAGACGTTCACATAACAAGTACGTGAAACCCAACGGCATGACAATAATGTACATTCGATTCCATGATCTGACAGAATACATACGACTTAAAAATATTCAGAATTTGTATTTATCGAGATACAAATACGAATATGCACATTAAGTAAGGTACAAAGGCGGAGCATGCCGACAGGAGACCTTTGGTCCATATCTAGGTCGGATGCGAAAAAATAATAATAAATGAATAAATAAAAAATATAATAATGTAAATAACAAATGAAATACATAAATAAAAGCAAAGGTATAGTTAAATAATAAACAAACAGGTAAATAGTAAATAATAATAAATTGACATATAATAATAAATGAGAATCAAACAGACAAATGATAACAAAACAAAAACAAATAATATAAAATAAATGATAATCATTACATCATCTTGCTGCAGACAAGATAGAATAAGCTCACTAGCCCATTCTTTATATTCTCAATGCCGCCGGGCGATTTTATTCGTCCCGTGGCGCCCTCCCCTATCACCATCAACCCCTTCCGTGCCGGGTGGCACTTTCCCCTTCTGTCCTGGTTGCCGCCGGGCGATTTTATTAATTTCCATGGCAGCGCCTCGCTCACGCGGATCACCGCGAAACCTTACTGGCATGAAACTGACCTTTGATTTGTGTCCTCGCGTCCACCGTGGAGGCTGCTGGGAGCTACATTTTTCCTTTTTCACTCTGGAAGGCAGAACAAGGAAGATTTATGAAGGGGAAGGGATTGTGGGGAGGAGATACTACCACTCAGGTTAACATATGGAAACTTTAGCGAAGAAGCATCGTAAAAGTGAACTACTGAAGATTGTGAAAAAATATACATCAAGAGGATTAGATACATTCAAGTCGAGATTAAAAATGTGCCCACTCAAATCCTCGTGAAATTCTACCTTTAACTGATACACTATAAACTTAACGGCAAACTTAAACAAATCTAACTGAATTTACGGATTTTATTGTTATCCCTCAAGGCTGGTAAATTCTTCCTGTTAAAAATTGATTCACTCGATCCCCCGTGGAAGCTTAACCAAGGTGGATATACCATAGACCTAATGAAACATAACTTCAACCTTTTCTCTGTCCAAGGATCCCAGACAATACTGTTGTTGAATTCATGCCTGAGTGTTTTTATCTATTTTCAGTTTTATTTATTTACTTATCAATTTTCTTAGCGTTCAATCGAGACAATTACTCTGCTCTCACTCCTGAAGGGAGGCCACATGCAGACGAATGAGATGGTCTGGCGACAGCCCAGAATGAAAGGACAAATGTCATTGGCGACGTAAGGGGTCAAGAGTTCCCCGAACTCCATAATCGAGGACATATTTTTCTTCTTTCTTTTTTTCTTTTTTCCAGAGTGGAAAACTTCGGACTCAGGGGGGGGGTCACGTGATTTGTCGATTACTGCTAATCGCCTTTCGTGTCTCTGACGTGGTGTGACCACCGTCCTCCACTAATGTTTTCCTTCGAAAAGCGTCCGTTCTAAGACTGCAGCACCCCCACCCCACCCCACCACCCCGCACCTCTCCCGCCCACCCATCCCCGGGTCAAGCGCAACCTCCAAACGTCCGAAGACGATTTCACACTCGCTCACACACTCACATACACGTACGCACGCACGCACACACACACACACACGTGCATACATACACAAACATATGTACATACATATACACACCCAGTCATACGTACATATAGACATACACGCACATGCATAAACACACACACACTACTCGACGGCGTAGTGGTGGCGCTCGAAAACGCTGCAACAGCAGTCTGAGTTCGAATCTCACCCAGGACTGAAATAATTTCAGTATCGCTGCGAGTCGTTTTTCCAACTTTCGTGGGCGGGGAGTTGGGGTGTGTGTGCATGTAAGGTCACAGCATTACCCATATATCGGTCACATATGAGCTCTGAGCTCATATAGGCTAATAGCTGTCGATCACGAGTCCAACACGTGATCCAAAGACCATGGTGAATCACACCCATAGTAGACAGTCATGACAAAAGCACACCCTCTATTACTGATTGAGGGAGTGCTATGCAAACGAATAAAATAGTCTGACGGCATCCTCAACAACCAGAAAAGTGTCACCCGGTACGGAAGGCGACGACTGAGGCGGAGGCTTTAACGACCTCACTCTTGGGAGTGCGATTTTTTAAATCACACCCGTGAACGAAACGGCCTAGCAGAAGCCAGATTGAAAAAAAAATGAAATAAAAATAAAACATAAATATATAAATAAAAAGTCTTTACTCCTGTTTCAGACAAATCCAAACTCCTTTTCCTAGCGAAGAACATCGCAAGCGGTGTAGTCGGAGTAGAGGAGGGAAGGAGGGGTCGTGATGTACGTACCGAGAGGAACGGAGAGTCGGTAGCAGTTTGATAAATAACCCATGTTTTATAGATCCTCTTCTCTATCTCCGCCGCCCCGGGGCCGTTTATTTTCAGCTCTTATACACATAAATCCTTGTAGGATTGCCGAACCTCGAGCCTGGTCATCTGCAGGGCAGGTCAGGGCCTTGATGGTCAGACACGGCTTCTTCGCGTGCCCCCCTTCCTCTCTTGGCGCGCCCAAAGCTCGTCATCAAATGGCTACTTTCTCTTCCCCGCCCTCCCCAGCCTCGCTCTCTTTTATCCATTCATCCATCTTTGTTTTCTTTCTACCTGCGCGTCTGCCTCTCTAGTGTATGCACGTATACTCACGTACGCACGCACACACACACACGGTCATATGTGAGCTCTGAGCTCTCTTCCGGGAGGGAAATAGCTGTCGATCACGAGTCCAACACGTGATCCAAGACCATGGTGAATCACACACACACACGTTTTCAGCTGAAAAAATTCGTTTGACGTCACTCTGAACAAAATGTAATCAAGGTTTCATCAAGCTGATGGCGTTAATAGAAAAATATGTGAATGAAAAACTGGAAAAAATATAACAATAAAAACGATGATGATGTCAGTTGCTGAAGCAACTGTTTTTTTATGCCGCTGTCAAGAACCATAGCAGCAAGCCCGCAGCGGCCCTTGAGAGAAACACATCTCGTTACCCAAAAGGTAAAGACATGTCTCCATGAACGATTTCGCAAAAAGGCATTTTTTTAAGGCCGAAGTTGGGTCGCCTCCCTGCTTGGCCAGGGCTGTCGAAAACCAACGCAGCAAGCCTGCAGCGGCCCTTGAAAGAAACACATCTCGTTACCCAAAATGTAGAGACATGTCTCCATAAATGATCTCGCAGAAGGCGATTTTTTTATTCCGTCAGGTGATTTCACTCAGGTGATGGAATCTCCTGTTACCCAAAGGGCAGCACGTTGTGTTATTTGATACTCCTGCCTCCAGGTGATTTTATTCAACAAAAGGCGATCTTTTTCAGTATACAAAGAGTTTGGTATGAGCTTAACTGGTGTTTGAGTTAGTGTGACATTCTGTAAACGCGAAAAATGGGAGGGGATACTTCTGTATTCTTTTCTGGCTGGTGACAAAAATGGCGACACAATTTGAATGTCGAAGATTATAAATTATATTTTTCTTTCTTCTCTTTACAAAGGAATACAAAGGCGGAGCATGCCGACAGGAGACCTTTTGATCCATATCTAGGTCGGATGCAAAAAAAAAAAAAAAATAATAATAATAATAATATTAACAATAAAATTATAAATAAAAACTATAATAATGTAAATAACAAATAAAATACATAAATAACTGCATAGGTATAGTTAAAATAATAAACAAACAGGTAAATAGTAAATAATAAATTGACATAACTAATAATAAATGAAAATCAGACAGACAAATGATAAAACAAAAACAAATAATATAAGATAAATTATAATCATTACAGCATCTTACTTAGGTATTTATCTAAATGATTCTTAAAGCTTCGAACTGAACTACATTGCACTACCTGTGCAGGAAGTTTATTCCATTCATTAACTACACGGTTGGCAAAGTTGTTTCTACCTACTTCCAAATTGAATCTATTTCCGGACAGTTTGAGACCATTGTTTCTTGTCTGATTCTCATTCAATGTGAAAATTTGGTCACTTTTGATGTTGTCAATTCCCTTTAAAATCTTAAAGACCTGTATCAAGTCACCTCTGAGTCTACGCTTTTTTAGGGAAAACAGATTCATTAAATGGACTTTCATTATCTTGAGCCATAATGACTTTGGAAGATACTTTTTGGAATGGTAATTTGGAGACAATAATCAGTATGAAAGATAGTTTTCGAATTAACCTAAGTCCATACTAATTGTTATCTTGAGTCCATAATTGATATTCTTGTGGACGAAGTGACACCAGACTCTCCAAAAGAAGTTTTAGTGGTTCACGAAGTTCCTCCCACTTTGGGAAGTTCTTCCCTCTCTCCTTTTTTCTTCCCCACAGCCTGTACTTCTTGTCTGAGGTCACTGCCGGTTCCTAGGGAAGCGTACGGGTCAACATCTTGAAGAAAATAAGACCGCAAACCCACAGGTCCTCTGGAGGGCCCAGGTAGTTGGGTTCTTGAAGGGTGCCGTGAAGGCGACACAAACGAACTGCCCAATTATCCCAAATTCTTCGCCTTCCAAAACTCCGCAATCTTGAGGACTTTTTCTTGAGTAAGATGGTCATTGGGCTTCAAGTCCCGATGGGCGATTCCTCTTGGGTGGAGGTAATCAACGCCCCTCTTGAGCTGCTCGGAGTAGATCAAAGTCTTCGAGGCTTCCTCCAGTTACGTACTCCAGGTACAAGGAATGCCTGCGTCCTTTCTGTCTCCCGAAGAACAGAATGAGGACGATTTCGTGCTCCAGTTGACTCTGGAGAACCCCTTCTCTTAAAGGAATAATGTCTCTGGAACCAATGATTAGTTTTCGAACAATAAGTTCCTTGCTCTTAATGTTTTCCAACAAAGATACCGTGCCGAAGAAGCCGCTCCCAAGGACTTCGATTCTTGTCCAATTGCGGTCAAATCCAAAAGCTCTTGAAGCTTCTCTCAGCCCTTCCATAAGCTCTTTGCCTGGTGTGGCGCTGACAGATTCTTCAGAGACTCTTCCAACGAAAACGAGGAACTTGCTGACCGAACTTTCTTTCAACGACTTCTTTCCTTCATGTTCCTCTCGTTGTTGGGTAGTTCTGCTTATACATCTCTTAAGCGCCCGAAGGAGGCAGTTCTTCTTCTTGGGCTCCTCGCCCTTGGGCCTCCTGATGTCTCCTGGGGCCCCTTCCTCCTTTCTGGAAATAGTGAAGCACGAAAATATTTTTACCGTACCTCACGTAAAATTTATCTCTATCCTTTTGCCTGGCCAAGTCTGTGGCCAAGTCTGAGGCTAAGGTGTGACTGAAATAACATAGATGTGAACATTACGATTGGCCTTGCAAATATATGTAATGGGTTGTGCTTAAATATATATATATATATATATATATATATATATATATATATATATATTATATATATATATACATATGTGTGTGTGTGTGTGTGTGTGTGTGTGTGTGTGTGTGTGTGTATGTGTGTGTATGTGTGTATATATATATATATTATATATATATGTCTGTGTGTGTGTGTGTATGTGCGTGTATATATATATGTATATATATATATATGTATATATAATATATATATATGTATATATAATATATATATATATATATATACAAATATATACATACAAATATATATACATATATATATATACTGTATATATATATTTATATAATTTATATATATATATACATACAAATATATACATATATACAAACATATATATATATATATATATATATATATATACACTTACACACACACACACAAACACACGTACACTTTTAGCCATTCTTCCTTTAAGCGAGGTCGTTATTTCGCCAACATGTCCTAGCCCATGCACAGGCATATACAGGTCATACACGAGTGTAAATTGCTCTCATCTACATAAACAAGTGTATCTATACACCAGGGGATGCGCCCGATAGAGGATGGTGGCCCACACAGGACACATACAGTACATACATATACTGTACACATATATTATGCATAGATATTTATACACAATATACATACAGTACATATACCCACCCACATACACACACATACGCACACAAACTTACATATACGCGCGCACACACAGTGCACGCACACGCATACACACAAATATCCATACGCACATACATATACAAACACAGACAGCGTGGTGGTACCATTCTTGACCTCTAATCAAGCGATCAGAGTTCGAGTCCCACCGAGGGTGGAAATACATATATCTATACATATATATAGATATAGACATAGATATATAGAGAGAGAGAGAGAGAGAGAGAGAGAGAGAGAGAGAGAGAGAGAGAGAAAGAGAGAGAGAGAGAGCAGTGCTGCACTGCGAGCCGGCACTCCAATGCTGGTGACCAAGGAATTATGTGTGAGTGTTTGTGTGAAGTCCTAGCATTACCCATCGATCGGGCCATATATAAGCTCTGGGTTCTCATCCGGAAAGGTAACAGCTGCAAATAGCGAGTTCAACACGTGATCCAAGAGAGTGGCGAATAACAATCACACACACACACACGGACGAGGTTTGTTGGAGAGGATAGTGTCGTGACCTCTCACGCATGAGGTTTTGTTTTCAAGCCGTGCTCCCGGTGTGAAGAAACTTTCGCTGAAACTGCAAGCCGTTAATGTCCCCCTTCAGCAAAGGGGAGGTGAATGTATGTGTTTGTGAGATATTCACCATAGTCTTGAATCATGTCTTGGACTAGTGATCTATTACCCTCCTGGATGAGAGCTGTGCTCATATAAACCCGATCTATGGATAATGTTGCGACCTTATACTCTCTCTCACACACACACACAACTGTTTGCCCACCTGAGTTGGAGTGCCGGCTCGCAGTGCAGCAATGGTAAAATAATTTCAGCCCTGGGCGGGTATCGAACTCAGACCACTGGATTAGTGGTTGCGAACGGTACTACTGCGCCGTCGAGTTGTACATGTGTGTGTGTGTGTGTGGTTGCGAACGGTACTACTGCGCCGTCGAGTTGTACATGTGTGTGTGTGTGTGTGTGTGCCGCGCGCGCGAGAAAAACAGAGAGAGAGAGAGAGAGAGAGAGAGAGAGAGAGAGAGAGAGAGAGAGAGAGAGAGAGAGAGAGAGAGAGAGAGAGTGAGAGAGTGAATGGCGAGGAAAACTCGCGAGGAAATTTCGTCTCGTCGGAGGAGATTCCGTCTTTCGCGTTTCCAGTCGAGCACACGACTCGACGACCGTTCTTATGCCCCGCTGTGCAGCAGAGGTGTACAAACACGCTTGCCTGCGTGTTCATGCTTGCATGCTTCCCCCCTCTCTCTTGGTCCAGAGCAACGACACCCGAATCGAACCCTTTCGCGACTTGTGCCCTTATTCTGGCTACCGCTAAGTGGTTTTAATCCACCGAAAGTAGCCCCACCCTCTATCCCGAAAAAAATCTTGATCAGGACCCCCCTCCCAAAAGCCACATTTGATTATGTACTTTTGTGCTGACTCAACTCAGAGTATGTTCAGGGTGTTTATGATTCCCCCGTTTTCTACGACCGAATTCATTTGCATTAGTATGTTTTAAAGATATTCAAATTTATCACTGTTCTTCTGACTTCAAGCAAAACTGAACGAAAGGTAAACAACCCACTTCCTGTTCCCGTTCTGGGAAACCCTACTTTTGTCCACCGTATGCTGGGTTATGAGGAGGTCCAAAGAAACCAGTGTGTCAGTCGCATTGCAACTGGTTGTGGCGTCGTAAGCAACTAGTTTCATGCAAATGGTTGCGTTGGTGTGCGAGCTGTCAAAGTCTTAAAAGTAACAAGTTTCTTCTCCACGTCGATGACGATGAGTGTTCCACAGCAAACGGGAAAAAGGAGAAAAAAAATGTGCTCTGCTAATTTCCATACAATAATGTAATCTTCATAAGCAAATAATTAATAGATTTACAAACATGCAACGAACAAGGAATCTATGCATGATTCTTACATGCATGCACGCAGCCGTATGCAAATTAAGTCTCATAGTGCACAGCAAACGTCATACAACTTAGAGCAATTACATAAATGCACATGTACACGAAAACATTCACACGCACGCACCTGCACAAACACACATTCACACACACACACGCACACATATACACACCGCAGTGGTAGCGTTCGCGGCCGCCACTCCGGCGGTCCGGGTTCGAATCCCGCCCAGGGCTGAAATAATTTCAGTATCGCTACGCTGCGAATCGTTACTCCAACTCTAGTGGGCGAGCAGTTGTGTGTGTGTGTGTGTGTGTGTGTGTGTGTGTGTGTGTGTGTGTGTGTGTGTGTGTGTGTGTGTGTGTGTGTGTGTGTGTGTGTGTGTGTGTAAGGTCACAGCATTACCCATAGATCGGTTATACATGAGCTCTGAGCACTCTTCCAGGAGGGTAATAGCGGTCTATCACGACTCCAAAACACGTGATCCAAGACCACGGTGAATCACAGACACATGCACACGCGCGTACACACACACACACACACACACACGCACGCACACAAACACCCACACGCATTTGCACTGGGAGAAAGAAAGAAGAGAGAGGCGAGATATGATCACGCTACACTGAGAAGACAAAGAAGGTTGTGCAAAAGGTGCCCCCACCGGCAGGCGGTCAGGGGGCCAGAGGGCACCAACTAGAAGAGCCTCTAAGACACCAAGAGGAAAGAGAGAGGAATAAAAAATTCGCTTTGCGGTCAACATGGTATAAAATGAAACAACCTGCCACGAGAAGGCGTAGAGGCCATAAACGAAAAGATAAAAAAAAAGACCTACGACGATTGATGTCGAAATCAAAATAAGTGAACAGTAGGACAATCAATTAGGGTAAATTGGTGTGAGAACCCCCACCCCCCAAAAAAATCTAATGTAAATGAACACCCAAGTACAACAACAGATAAAAACACAAACCAATATTTATATACACACAAACACGCATGCACACACACACACACACACGAGATTTGAAAAAGAACATTTTTCCACACAGAGTAATAGATACATGGAATAAATTGAATGAGAAAACAGTGAGTGCTAAAACTATACATGTTTTTAAGAAAGAACTGGATGCGGAAAGATACAACTGCGGGTCATTACGAGCATAGCTCTTCTCCCGCAAAATACAACTAGGTAAACACACACACACACACACACACACATATGGTCACTACCTACGTTGACTTTATTTATGACCGTAACATTGCATAGCTCTCGTCCCGTAAAATACAACTAGGTCAATACACACACAATTATATATATATGTACATATACAGTACACACATACAAATACATACATTACACACATATATATACACATACATACACAGTACACACATACAAATACATACATTACACACACATATACAGTATATACACATACATACATGCACACATACATATATATCCATATACATAAATACATACATATCTACAACTGGAGAGAAAGAAAGAGAGGGGGAGCATTGCTACATGGGGGCGGTCAAGAGTGGAGACGGATGGAGTCCTGCCTGAAAGCAAATGGGTTCGTAATAATGGCTTGCTACACTAAATTCCTTGCTTCAAAAGTCCTCTGTAAGGAAACGCCTCCCTAGCCCTTTCTGATCGGGAGAGTTCGTGAAGTTAAAGTAAAATAAGAGAGGTCGTCCACACATTTTCATCAATTAAGACATCTTCAGAGAATACAGACACAACAGACAGAAAATGAAACAAAAAACACCTATAAAGACATAGCGAGAAACTAGAAAAAAAATTCTTCCATAACACCGAACTGGCTGTGGGAAGCTCAACAAATTTCTCGGTGAATTTATCAAGTTTATACAGCCTTAAGCTTTAGTTAATATTGTTATCTTAACTTTTAAACTTAGAACTCTCTTAACTTGATATTTCTATCACCAAGAAAACTGTTGAACTTCCCAGTCCCAAGAGCGTCCACACCAAGACAAGGTTTTGTGGACGTATCCTGCGTGCCTTACCTAGTTCCTCAATATGTCCTTTCTGGGTATTCTGTATCTAATTTCCTGACTGTTTTGTCAATTTATATTCCTTGAAGATGTCTTTGTAGACGAAAGCCTTTGGACTACGTTCTTTATTCCCTAATTATCTGCAACTATTCATATTCACGTCCATTGTGTTGTATATATTACATTTGTATACATACAAACAAATATACATATAAACAGACAGATACAGTATGCTTAGGTGCGTGCTGAACACTTATTAGTATCTTGAGACCACTATTGAGGTATGATGAATGTGCCAGGGCTTTCTTTGTCAGTCTGGGGCGGGGATTGTTGGCAAACCCGAGCGACCATTGGACAAGAACAATGAAGACCTCAATTTTGTCTCAGTCGTCGTCGTCGTCTCGAAGCAGGGCTGCGACAAGAGAAGCACGCAAGGCGCAATAGACGCAACACGAATCAAGGTGGGGGACAGGGGGGGCGGAAGTAAAAGCTCTGCAGGATTTGTTTTGTTATTTCTGTATTTGTTTATTTGTTCAATTATTTCCATATCTCTTCATTTATTTGTCTGTGTACCAACTTATATAGTGACCTTTCTATTCATTTATCTATACAACCCTTATACGTTTTTTTCAATTATTTTCAAATCCATGTAGTACTTATTTATTAATTTTACCACTTCTATAGCTTCTGACACATCGACCAATTTACCTATCCAATTAATCTACACTTTATTTTTTTATTTACTTTGTTCATCTATGTATTTACCTATTCACCATGGATTTATTAATTTATTCATCTGCATTTTCTACACTTTTTATAATTTTTAATTACTATCTAATCTATTCATTCGTCTATTCACTTGTCTAGTATCTATCTACACATCGATTTATCTTTCATTTATTTACTTCCCTGTTTTGGTTCGTCTAGAGTCTAATTGAACAAATCCATAACAATTATGACGGACTTGCTGACATGACCCACCAATGTTATGCACAACACAACTAACGTTATGTGAAGGATTCCAAGACTTCAATGTTCTCGCCACATGCACGGACAGACTAGACTCTCGTCATCCAGTAAGCCCATAAACGGCGGTTTCC
This sequence comes from Oratosquilla oratoria, assembly GCF_046742065.1. Classification (NCBI taxonomy): domain Eukaryota; kingdom Metazoa; phylum Arthropoda; class Malacostraca; order Stomatopoda; family Squillidae; genus Oratosquilla; species Oratosquilla oratoria. Next base: position 18,140,713 of record NC_134810.1, on the reverse strand, counting down.
CCTCCATCGAGGGATGCAAACCACGGGGAGAGGACGATTCCTAACCACCTTTCTGACGTCATCCGGTGCCAACGCCTGGCAAACAAAACTGACCTTAACGGCCTTCCCTGATGAGAACTGATCAGTTTACGCGAAATTGAATCAAAAGGTGATTTTGGGCTGTGATGAACAGCGCTAACAATTTCCATGGAAATGTAAACTTTATGTTTGTATCTGCCAGGTAATTAATTAATTGAATAGCCAATTAACTGTATTCGCTTGGGTGGTCTAAACATTGATTTATTTTTATTTAGGTATGCGGAATGTAAAATGAATCCATAGGCATCTGAAAATATCTTAAAACTAATCCTATTGAAGATTCACATTAAAATGAATAGATTTTCTGACAAGCAGAGAGCAAAGATATCACGGGCCCAAACATGATCATGCACTTCCCTCTCTTTATCTCTCTCTTATTTCTATAGACAAATATATGTATATGGTAAAATAATTTTCAGAAATCGTTCGTCTAAGAAACGACGATATGACGTCATGTCGCGTGCACCTGCACATATGACTTTTCGCACTTCAACCGAACTTTATATGATACATTTATGCTGATACAAGTACACGACTGCAAATACCGGATTTTTAATCAAGAGTTGAACTTTAAATGACCAACAGTCACTCCCTCTGATGTCAATATCTAGGTCGGAGTGACCAGGCAGTCCCCAACGTGACATCATGCGAAACCTGTTCCATTTATGCTTGAAGGATGTTGACTTTCTTTTGTGTGGGTCTTGCCTTGGATCTGTGCACGCTTCTTATATTACTACTGTTATCCTAATTAACTTCAGAGGTCATAAAACTAGCGATACCAGCTCTATGTTAAGAGAATGAAAGCGAGGACAAGGAGAGAGGGCAAAGGTATAGGTTAAATGTTGACATTTTCGATGGGCAGGATCGTCACGACTTGGCTTGGGTCCGATGACCGTTAGTCATTCTTGCACGTACGAGACGCCTTGACAGAGTTGGATACGCGTGGGAGAAGAAAACAATCACATAATGTCGATAAATCATTGATGGCAATTTTCCATAAACACATTTCTTATATGTATATATGTATATATATATATATACATATATATACATACATGTATATATATATACATATATATATATATGTTACAGTAAGAACACGTACCTAGGGATTACGCGTAATCCCCGTTTCACTAACCTAACCTAACCTAACCTAACCTAACCTAAGGTTAGGTTAGGTTAGGTTAGGTTAGGTTAGGTTAGGTTCGGTTAGGTCAGGTTAGGTTAGGTTAGGTTAGTGAAACGGAGATTACGCGTATTCACTGAATAAACATTCAGGGATTACGCGTAATCCCTAGGTACGTGTTCTTACTGTAACATATACAGTATATAAAGTGCTCAAGACAAATGAGAGAGAATCACGTGGGAAAGGGTAAACGAAGATGGGTTGGGAATAAATTTATTGCCCTAACGTTGCGATCACTTTGGTCTTCTTCAGAGGGCTTGCTGCATAAAAGTTGTGATCTGAATGCAATGCAGCAAGTCCTCTGAAGAAGACCAAAGTGGTCGCAACGTTAGGGCAATATGTATATATATATATATATATATATATATATATATATATATATATATTTCTATATATATATATATATATATATATATATATATATATATATATATATATATATATATATATTATATTATATATATGTGTATATATATATATATATATATATATATATATATATATATATATACATACACAAACACGATTGAGTAAAGGGTAAGATTTGAACGAAAATAGTCATTTATTTGAATTAAATGATCCTCATGTCCCTCCCCAGAAAGAGAGAAAACAACAACAACAACACTAGACATAAGTAAATTACGTGACGGCTCGGCCTTTTCAGCCTGCCTGGCTTAACACTCGACACTCCAGGATAGAATGGGTGCGGCCCCGGGAACTCAACGGAGGGATTTGAAAGTTGACCAGAGACTAATTAAGCTAAATTCTGCCAACACAACGCACGGCCCGTTGGACTAAAATTGGACGGGACACCAGAGGGTGGGCAAGTTGTTAGATGTCGTGGGGTTTCCAGAATTCATTTCTGAAACAGGGTAAGACTTTTTCTTTCTTCCTTTTTTTTTGTGGGTTGTTGGGGGGTGGGTTGGTGATTTAGGTAGATCTGGTCTGGTCTGGTCAGGTCAGTAAGGTAAGTGAAATTAGGTTGTGCCATGTTAGGTTAGGTTAGGTTAGAAATCAGGTTAGGTTAATTTAGGTTAGGTTTGGTCAACTCTGGTTTATTTACGTCAGGTTAGGATAGGTCAAGTTAGGTTAGGTCAAGTTAGGTTAGGTCAAGTTAGGTTTGGTTAGGTTACGTTAGGTCAGGTCAAGTTAGGTCAGGTTAAAATAGTTTAGGTTAGGTCAAGTTAGGTCAGGTAAAATAGTTTAGGTTAGGTCAAATTATGTTAGGTTACGTTAGGTTAGGTTAAATCAGATTTGGTTTAGTCAACTTAAGTCAAGTTAGGTTAAGTCTCATTCGGAAGTCTGGTTAGGTTAGATATGATTAGTTGAAGCTAGGCCAGATTAGTTTAGATATGGTTAAGTCAGGTTAGGTTAGATTGAATTAGATTATATTAGTTTACCTTGAGCACGATTAAAATTTTACAGGGAAATCTAGAGAAAACAATTTTACGATCGAATATTTTTCATTCGACTCGATGAAATGCATCGATGAAAAACACAATTCTGCTCTTTTCCAAAGCCCGAGAATTAGCTAACAGCGACAAGTAATGAAATATATATATATCCCGGGAAAAATATATATTTTTTGTCAAGAGAAGACACAATATGAACTGAGCCAAAAATAAATATATGATTTAGCCGTCTGCCACACCTCATGACGTCATGTCGTTATTTTACTTATTATTATTATTATTATTTTCTTTTATTAACTGTCCTCTTCTTGTTTAAATCTCGGACAATTAAGGTCGAAGTACACAGAGTCTGTCCACATTTGACGAAAATGTCCTCGGAGGCATCATGACGTGTTGAGGCCAGGGCGACGTGACGTCACTCAGGTGCCCCCCCCCCCGGCTCCCATGGATGTTCGTTAGTTGTAGACATCATACAATTAAAGCCCTTGGCATATATGTGCTATCAAACAAACGTACTCCAGTTTCATTACTCGTGTGCAATCAACCCAATTGGGCCACATAACTGTGAAGCTCGTGCCTTTTGTACACAAAGGTCATGATGCTTGAATGTGGTAATGTCACCTTCAGCCTTATGGTCCCTAAGCGTGGGGGTCATCTCATGCCCACACAAGAAACAAAAATAAAACAAAAGGTTTAAGGTCTCAATAAATATTGGTCGAATCTTGTTTAGCCCCCCACACCCCAAGAAAAGGACACGCCAGCTTCAACTGTATACTGTATCTATATAAAACCTATTTGGGCCTTGATTGCGCGAGACCACGGTAAAACGGACTTTATGTGTCATGGACGGAGAGGTCATCTTCACGAGGTCCGCCCAGGAGAGCGGGAAGTGAAAATAGACCATAGATCCTCTGGTCCCAAGGGTGAGGTTGCTCAGGCACCCTCGAGCCTTCGGGCGAGGTGGTGACATGATTCATCAAGGACTCGAGGATAGCAGGGTCGTCGTCGTGTTCCTCCTCCTCCTTCTCCTCCTCCTCCTCCTCCTTCTTCTCCTCCTCGCTTTCATATCATGACCAAAACCAAACATGTACAGGAGACTCCAAGGGTCTCGATTTTTTTTTTTTTTTTTTTTTTTTTTTTTTTTTTTAAACTTTAGCTGATACTGTTTCCTTACTGAGTATACGATATTCTCTTCTCAAAAATCCCCTGTAAATCCCCTGTAAAAATATGAAGCACTAAAAAAATATTTTTGCTGTATATTTCATGTTCTTAAAAATACTGGAATTTCAATTCTGTGCAGAGAAATATCAGACAGTGTAGAAGAAAATACTTTAAAATGTGAGGTACACAGTGTGTGAGGAAAATAGATAAAAAGTCCAACCAATCTCAACTTTTTAACCGAGTAGTTGATACATTCTTCACGAAAAAACTACTGGAGGCAAATACTGTGCATATATATATATATATATATATATATATATATATATATATATATTATATATATACGTATATATATATATATACAGGTATATATATATATACGTATATATATATGTATATATATATATATATATATATAGATATATATGTATACATATATATACGTCTATATATACATGTATATATATATATATATATATATATATATACATATTCAGTTCTTGATTCGAACAAGGTCTTTTATACCAAGATGTATTCTTCGAATTTTGATCTAGGGAACCCCACACGATGTTATTCAATTTTATCTATCTTTATTATTTCTGTTTATACAATTACTTATTTCTACTTATTCATAAATTAATTTGTTCATTTACTTATTAATCCACCTATTTAGTCCTTCAATATTCATTACTTTTATGTATTCATTTATTACCTATTATTTGTTTATTTATCTTTTGTTTTGAGGCCATTCCTGTAACGACTGGACGAGGCTCATCTTAAGTTCTCTGGTGAGTGATACAACTCTACTAACCTTATTCCGGCCGAAGCCCTCACATTTCATTCAATGTACGAGAGACTGTCGTCTCGAACACGCCCCGTGACACCTTCCACATGATTTGTCCAAGCTGCCTCACAACGATTCCATTCAGGTTTAGTGGACATAAGTGTCACAGCGCCTTTGAGTAACGTTCACGTTCTCCTCCGAGTCTTTCTTTCGTTATCATCTCTGCCACTCTCTCCCGTCTTCCCTTTTCCTCGTCGTCGTCGTTCTCATTTCCGACTGATCTGCCTTCTCTTTCCTTCCTTCCATGCACCCTTCTTCTCTCTTTCGCTCTTCCTCCCTTCACCTTTATTTTCTGCCACTCCCCCCCCTCAACATTCCTCTTCCCTCCTTCGTTGCTCCTCCTTTCATCTCCATTTCCCACCATTGTCCTCCATTCCCCTTTCTTCGTCCTCCCTCCCTCCCTCCCTCTTTCACTCCTTTCATTCCCCTTTTCTGTGCCTCTTCCGTCTTCCTACTCCGTCACTTTTAAGTTCTCTTCCCTCCATTTTTCCTTGCCTATTTTCCTTCACCCTTCTCTTACCTTTGCTTCCACTTCTACTCCCCACCTTCTTCCACCTCTTTCCACCAAATCTTCCTCTCCGCTCCCCGTTCTCTTCCATCTCCGACTTCTTTTTCCTATTCTTCTGTTTTGCTGCACACCTCCACCCCCCCAACCAATGATTATATCCACTATATTGTTATCAAGCGAATCAAAGCTTTCCTTTAATACTATGCTAAGTTTGTTTGTAATTCCCTCATTTTACCGAACTACGAGTACGGTTATTACGTTGTTGTTTTTTTTATAAAAATCTTGTAGCTCAATAAAAGCTGGGAAATACTGCAGAATTAGAAAAATAGACATTTCTATGATGAGGAAAAGCTGTAATCCAATAAAGTCAGAAAATTAGAATCCAAAACTTACCCTGACGTGTAAAAATACAATAGAATAATTTCGTTTAAGTACACGAGGTAGATCTACAAACCCAACTGTCCTCCTCACACTTGTGTGGCACAAATTGCCTCCGCGGTTCCTTTTGTCGTCTTCACTATGCCTGAGCAACTTTTCGTTTCCCCGTTTCTTTTTCTTCGCTTTTTTTTTCAACTTTTCCATTTCCTCCTCGTGTTTTCGATTCTTCACGTTCTTTCTTATTCCTCTCGGGAGGGCGTTTTCTTTTAGCTCGCTGAATATAATGAGCCTTTGCTCCAGTGCTTCTTCTTCGGTTTTTCTCCTGAAGTCTTCGTTTGTCTTCGTCTCCGTGTCCCTGGAGGCATATTGGCTCTCTTACTTCATTCTTCTTCGTCTCGCCTCCCAGAGTCTCACGGACCAACGACGGGTACCTGCACGTCATGGTTCATCGAGACGGACGTCAGAGAGAGTCACCTCCCTGACACGCGTCTACAAAACCCGTCAATATCCTCACCTCCGTCTTGGGGTGTAACACCGATGAGTTGACACATGGTCTCCGGGACAAGTCTAATACATCTCTCAAACAACTTTGACGGTACTTCCTCCACATTTCCACACAAGGAGAGCTGACAACCGGCGACTGCTCGACTATAAGCCTGTGATACAGACTGTTCCAAACTAATGGCCCCCTCCCAAAAAAAAAAGAGAAAGAAAAAAAAATCTCTCAGAGGTCAACATGAAGGGACGAGGACAGTTGCCAGCCACTGTAGGGCTGGGGGGTTTCCAGTCAGTGATACTTGAGACAATAATTATTACTATTAATACCTGTTCCTTCTCCAATCCCCTTCCGTGCCGGTTGGCCCTTCCCCCCTTTTGGTTGCCGCCAGGCTATTCTATTCACCTCTATGGGGCGCTTCCCCCTCTGCATGGAAGAGGTTCAAAACAATCTTCCCCACTTAACTCATCCTTTCTTGCCTCCCCTTTATCTTTGCTCAGTTTTCCCTCCATTTACTTTCTCCTCCTCCTCGTCGTCTTGCTCGTTCTGTTTTGCTCTCCTTTTCCTTCACTCTTTGTCGTAGTTTATCGTTTTATTTTCCCTTCTATTCACACTCCCTTCCCCTCCACTCCACTTCCTATTTGCATGTTTATTACTGGTGGCAGGTTTGTTTCTTTTCTGCGAAAGCAAGTCGGAACCCCTCACTCCTTTTTTTTTACTCTTTTTACAAAGAGGTATATTTCCTCTCCATCATGCCACTCTCCCCAGATTTCTCTCTCTGTCTTCGTGTGTGTGTGTGTGTGTGTGTGTGTGTGTGTGTGTGTGTGTGTGTGTGTGTGTGTGTGTGTGTGTGTGTGTGTGTGTGTACGTGCTTGTGTGTGTGCTTGTCTGTGCGTAAGTGTGCGTGTGTGTATGCATGTATGCATGTGTGTGTGTGTGTGTGTGTGTGTGTGTGTGTGTGTGTGTGTGTGTGTGTGTGTGTGTATGTACGTGCTTGTGTGTGTGTGTGTACGTGTCTGTGCGTGTGTTTGTGTGCGTATGCATGTGTGCATATGTGTGTGTATGCATGTGTGTGTGTATGCATATGTGTGTGTGTGTGTGTGTGTGTGTGTGTGTGTGTGTGTGTGTGTGTGTGTGTGTGTGTGTGTGTGTGTGAGTGTGTGTATTCTACCCCCTTCCACCCGTTCTACATTTTTTTTCTCTTTTTCTGTCCGTCTTTTCTGTTCTCTTCCTTTTCCTTTTCTTCGTTCTCTGACCGGAGACCTCCCTCGTTCATATTCTCTTGATTTTTGCTTCAAGAAACAACCCACCAGTTACGTTCCCCCACTTTCTTGCTTAAGCTCTCTTGCTTTCCTCGCCCGCCCTCCTCGTTTACTCTACTTAATATCTGTTGTCCCCAGTCATACTCTTCTTCATGTTTCAACAGTGCTCTTAAAGAACACTTTTTATATAATGTTCCTCTCTCTTCTTGACCACTCAAAAAAAAAAAAAAAGTAAATCAAGGACCATCACCTTTCTCCTCCTTCACTTCTTCCTCCTCCTCCTCTTTCATTTACTCCTTCACTCCTTCCTCCTCCTTCACTTCCTCCCCATCCGCCCCTTCCTTCATTTCCTCCTCCTTCTTCTCCTTCACTTCTCTTTTATTTACGCCTCCTTTTTCACCTACTCCTCCTTCACTCTCCCTCCTCCTCTTCTTTCACTTCCTCTTCCTTCACTTCCCCTCCTCTTCTTTCACCTACTTCCCCTTAACTTCCTCCTCTTTCTCTTTCACTTCCTCCTGTTTTACTTCTTCCTCTTCCTACTCATCACTTTCTTCTGCTTCTTGGTTCCCCAAGAGTTCTCTTTTGTTTTTTGTTTCCTTCTGCGGAGTCCTTGGTTCCTCAGGATGAGTGCTTCTCCTTAAAAAAAAAAAAAAAAAAAAAAAAATCATAGTGTTTACCCCTAAGACCTTTCGCACCATCTTCTAAACGACACTGAATATATTATATATATATATATATATATATATGTATGTATATATATATATATATATATATATATACATGCAGAGCCCACTAGGAAGAGGAAAAACACACGGAGTCCGAGCGCTTTCGTGATATTCAACAGGCTGTGTATACAAAATACCTTGTACCAAATGTGATAAATGTTATGTAGGTCAAACAGGAAAAGAATTAGAGGTTAGAATTAAACAACATAAAAACAGTATTAAAAAAGGCCAGGAATCTAGTGTCCTTTTTAAACATGTGCTTGACTTTGACCATCCTATTAACTGGAAAAATGCTTAAAAAACTATGCTGTGTATGAATATAACACAGAAATATCATAGTCAGGTATTATCAAATACAATTATGACCAACTTATCAATAATAGTTTAGGTTTATATAATTTAGATCTATATATTGTATATAATATAAATAGTATATATTTCAAAAGTTAATGTGACACAATTTCTGTTTACACGACCACGCCGAGGGACCCAATCTGAGCATTCAGGCTTCGGAGAAGGGGGTAAATGTCTTACTTTTCCTATCTATACTCTGTATCTCAACTTGTTTGTACTCACTTTTCTGTACTCATTGATAATGTGAATATATCACGAAATATATATATATATATATATATATATATATATATATATATATATGTATGTATATACATATATATATTGCAGAAACCACAGGGAAATTAAAGTCGGAATACTGAACGTTTTCGTCTATTACATCCTCAGAGGTACTCTGAGGATGTCGTAATAGACGAAAACGTTCAGTATTCATATATATATATTTTATATATATATATATATATATATATATATATATATTATATATATATATATATATATATATATATATATATATATATATATATATATATATATATATACACACATAATTTTTTATCTCCTTCCCTGTCTCTTTTTCTTTTTCGCCAGTGACAACCGGCAAGTCCGTTCCTCTCTCTTTCGCCTCTTCGCTTTCATCTCCCTTCATTCTCAGTCCAGTCTCTTGTATTGCGGTTTTGATCCCCCCGACTAAAAAAAATGTGACAGATCGGGAGATCGTCTTACTTGACCGCTTCTGCAGAAACTTCCTCCTTCTTCTTCTTCTTGATTCAATTCTCTTTTCACTCCACCTCTCTTCGTCCTCTCTTTCCCCTCCTGTTCTTCCATTTCATTTTTTTCTTCTCTCTCAAAATCGTCTTTCCTTCGTTCGTTCCGGGACTTTTTTCTTCTCTCGTCCTCTTCGTCGACGCTGTTGTCACTTCCGTCCCATTCTTCGTCCCTCGCCGAGTTTCACATCCTTCAGTATTTATTCCAGCTGCCTCCAGGAGATTCCATTCAGCTGAAGGAAACCCACTCCCTCCTCAGCGAAAGGGCTAATGATACTGTTTATGGCTCTGATTTAGTTTCTCCCCTTCCTCATCCTCTTCCTCTTCCTCCTCCTCTGCATTGTTACCGACTGACAGTTTATGACCCTTTCGACCCGAAGAGCCTTTCCTTTTTCACTCCTAATTTCCCGCCTAATTTTTTATACATTTTCCTCAATTTATACATTTATTGTATCTATTCTTTCACTTCTCCGCTTATCTATCTATTCATATTATCATCTACTTAACTGTCCTATTGTCCATTCGTCATATGTTCATTCATTTACTTATTCAATAACTTGTTTCTTTCTTTATTCATTTGTTTATCTTATTCACTTACCCATTTGTCTATAGATTAATTTTCTGACTCTGTTTCCTCTTTTCCTTTTACTTCTTCCTCCTCTTCCCTGATCTCCCTCCTCCCATTCCTCTTCCTTCGCTTCGTCCTCCTTTCTCTTCTTCTTGGTTCCTTCATTTCCCCTCCTCTTCTCTTTCCTCCCCCCCCACCTCTTTCTTCTTTATTTATATTTTTTCTTCCTATGATCTTCCTTTTCACCGACATTCCCTCTCTCTTTTTTCGAGTGTCCTTCTTTTCTTCGACTTCTCCCTCTGCACCTCAAACCTCTGCCATTAAGGTACCTTTTTCCTCCTTCCTCTCTTCCTTCTTCCTCCTCCCCTCTATCCTCCGCTTCTTCCACCTCCTCCAAGTGCTATTCCCCTTTCTCCTTCACTTTCTACGACTTCCTTTATCTCCTTTCCCTCCTCTTCTACCTCCACCATCAACCCCACTCCTCCTCCCCCTCCTCCAGGAAGGAGGAGGTGCCGCCCCCGCGCTGTCGCACAAATCCTCCTTTCTCGTATTTGCTCCGCTGCTCCAGTGAAGGTTCCCCCCCCTCCTTTCCTCTCCCACTCCCATCCCCCACCACCCCTTTCTCTTTCGTTGCATGACTTGCAAGTTTCCTTTCTTCTTCTTCTTCTTCTTCTTCTTGTCCCCTTCTCCTTCCGTTTCTCATCTGTCTCTTCCTGCATCTCCTCCTCCTCCTCCTCCTTTCTCTTTCTCCTCTTTCTTCCCGTACGTCTTTTTTTTTTATTCTTTTATCGTCTTCGCTTCACTTACGATTCCGTTTCTATACTCTGTTAATCGCTCCAATGTCTGCAGTCATCTTTCTTTCTCCGTCCATGTCCTGCTCCTCCTAAGCTTCCTCTCGTATCAGTTTTCTTCTTTTTCGTGTTTTTCTCGTTCCTTTTCGTTCATCTTTCTAGTCTTCCGTTATTGGATGCGCTCCTGTCCGATTCTTCCCTTTTTTTTTTTTTTTTTTTTCATTTGATCAAATTTCAATTTCTCGCCTCGGCAACCCTCTTACGTCCTCTCCGTTTTCTTCTTGTCTCCTCTGTGTTACATGCGCCCTTGTCCTCTTCTTCTTCCCCTCCTCCTCCTCCTCTTCCTCACGCATCTCCCATCTTCCTTCGCCTGTCCCCTTTCACCCTTTGTCTCTCTCTCTCTCTGCCATCTGATTCTCCAACCACTCACCCCCTTCGGCACCGTAGCGCGGCAGTCGAGGGCACTTTTCCTTTTATTCTGGTTGTCGCTAAGTTATCTCCCCACCTTTCCTCCACTTTGACCTCTGTCCACGGGGGGGGGGGATGCCAAGGGCTCTTCCCCCACCTCAGGGGAGGTCATGGTGGACCCCTAATTGCCCCTGCGGAGCTCAGTCCCAATTCTGCGAGCGAGGCACTTTTCCTTTTATCCAATCTTTCCCTCACCATCGATTAAAAAATGGGTTATGGCGGCTTTATCTCTACCAGCTCCTTCCGTACCGAGTGGCACTTACCCTTTCCTTCTGGCTGTCGCTAAACCACACCTCACAGGACAGAGCTTACACTCACGGGGTCCCGCGCCGCGACACCTCCCTGACTCCACTGCCCCTGGCGTTGCCGTCGCCTTCTTCCCCTCACGCCCCCCCCCCCACCTCCGACCCCATCCTCGGGGACATCAGGCCTTGTAGGGGACACCGATCTCCCCCAGAGTTTCGCCCTACCTGGCCCCGTCCCTCTTCCTCCTCGCCGCCCTCCTGCTCCCCCTGCCGGCGAGCGAAAAGCCAATGTGAACAAAGGTGCACTAACATGGGATAATGGCGACCAATCAGGGACCACTTAACAAACCGTATAGGGAGACTCCTGCGTGAGGTTATTTTTTTCTTTTCCTTTCATTTCCTTGAAAATGATATTGAAAGAAATGCCAAGTAGTGAGAATATTCACAGTATTTCTGTATTGATTATATTATTTTCAATATTTTAATTGACATTGTGATCAATCCTAACATAACCTAATCTAACGGAACCGGGCTTTACTCAGCTCGATTGCACAAATCACTATTCAAATAATTATCCTAAGTAGAACCCCTTCGTGCAGTTTACCTCTTTCCAATCGGGTCGTTGCCATCCCAACTACACTTGCCACCAGTCAACAGCCCCCCTCCCTCCCCTTCACTCTGTTCGCTTCAGTTTGGTGAGGGTTTATCAACGAACAATAAATCTCCCCAACTTAGATTGGAAATATTGACAGGACACGTACTAAATATATATATATATATATATATATTTATATATATATATATATATATATATATATATTATATATATATATATATATATATATATATATACTGTATATATATATATATATATATATATATACTGTATATATATATATATATATACTGTATATATATATATATATACTGTATATATATATATATATATATATATATATATATATGTTGAAATGTATTTCAGTAAAACTGGGGTACTACAAACGAACTGTTCAACATTACCAATGAAAACAAAATCCGTCAAGTTCAAATGAACAGATGACAGTACTGTACCTTTGTACCCCTTCCCCACTCTCCATAACCTTACTCCGTTCTTCCCCCAAAGTACTCGCCCATCCCCCCCCACATCAAAACCTCTTCCTGCACAAACCCCATCCTCCCTCCTCCCCCCCTCAAATGTCCTGATACTGCAGGACACGCCCTTGCCCTCACAGGACACGCCCATCCTCTCCACCCACGCACACATGCCACGCCCTTTACCCAACCCGTCCCACTCCGTCGCTCTTCCTCCTCCTCCTCCCCCCACTCTCCCATTCTTTACCCTTCTCTTCTCTTTGCGGTTTGTTTCTTCTTCGCCTTCCCTGCCTAGTCCTCTCTTCCGCTTCGCCCCCTCCTCCTCCTCCTCTTCCTACTACTACTTCTACTACTACCACTACTACTCTCCTCTTTTTTTCTCATTCTCTTGCTAATCCTCCCCTTCTTCTCTTACCTCTTGTTTCTCTCCCCCTATTCTTCCTCTTCTACCACCCTCCTGCTTATCTTTCTCCTCTCGTCGAGTTCCGTCCCGTCACTAGAAGACTCTGTCTTCTCAGATCTTTTCGTTGGAGCGTCGGTTCCTGTCCGCCTCCGTCTCGTCCGTCCCCGCTTCCGCCTTCGCCTCTGGGGGCCAGGTTCCTCCCTCCTCCTCCTCTTCTTTCTCTTCCTCCTCCTGGTGATGCATTACAGTCCAGCTCGGATCGGATCCTGGAGCGAATGACGTCATCATCAGGTTGTGGTTGGCAACCAGCACCTTCGGGTCCAGAAAACTACCCGTGTCCCTTTCAAGCGAGCCACCCACTTGGTAGAGTTGATTCTGGTTAAGGCCAGGCGATTTTATTCCTTTCAGAGAACGTCCCCCTCTCTCTGTGCTGACGCCAGAGTTGCAACATTCTAAGATGGCCTCCTTTCTCAGCTAAGCCTTCCTGGATATACATTTAATCGAAGTTACAAGAAAGTTGGAATCTCGTTATACAAAGTCGCAAGTTGCAGACCAGCAAGTTACGACACGTTTCCTGCATCCTGTGGCAGAACTTCTGTCCACCTGTCGACGTTTGCATCTGTCCATTTCCTGCTGCGGTTTGGCCCTCCACTCGGAACTCTCCCCCCTTCGTACCTCCTCACCTCTTACCTCTCTCTCCTCTCCTTTCGCCTCTATGTACCTCTGGGCCCGTTGTTTCCAAAAGGGGTGGGGAGCTCCCCAAGAGGGACGTATGGAGTTTCTAGAAGAGGTCTGAGGTGCTCACTGTGTGCCAAGAATAAATCCACCCCAAGAAGGGTGTATGAAGTTTCTCGAAGAGGCCTGAAGTGCTGTGTGCCAAGAATAAATCCACTAGTTTACCTCTGAGATTCATACTTTCCTCTTCGGAATCAATAATCTATTCACAGTCAAGCGAGTCTTAATGTGTTCGATTTCCCGTCGATAGGTTACCGTTCTCCATACAGACGTACAGAGCCACTGAACACATCTTCGGGTTGGAGGCTGAGGGATGGGTAAGGAAGACCCATGCGTACAAGGCTGACTGAGGGGGGGAGGGGGGAGTAGTGTGCCAAGGCACAGTGCCATAATTTTTGGGAAGCTGGGCCATCAGGCACTCTAGGATTGATAAAGAAGCACCAAGAGGTCTCTACTGTATACACTAAAATCTACAGAGTTACCTACAGTGACGGAGTCATGCACACACACACACATACATACACACACTGCGCTGCGAGACGTTACTCCGACTGTCGTGGGCGGGGACTTGGGTGCGTGTGTGTGCGTGTAAAGTCACAGCATTACACGTGATCCAAGACCATGGTGTATCACACACACACACACACACACACACTTTTTTTCCGCCTGATTGCCAGGCCCATCAAGCCTCCTTGTCCATTCTTATCCTTCCCTGAAGATATCCTTCGCCTTTCAAGATTACACTTATCGTCCCTTTCTTTCCATCCTGTTTCAAAGACGGGCGTAATCATATCTCATCAGGGACGAGTTGGTCGGGAACCCCTCTCCCCCCCCCCACCTCGCTCCTCTCCTCATTCAAACCTCAAACACATTCTTCTTACCGAGCGGCACTTTTTTTTTCTTTTTTCTTGCAGACGTCAGGAAGCTATGTTATTCAACTTTGATTTCACCTCGCCCCAATTTCGGGTGGCAAAGAGGGCCCATTTCGATCCAACACTCCTCGTACCAGATGACACTTTACCTACAATTCTGTTTCCTTTGTTCATCTCCATGGCAAACCCCAAAGGTTGCTAAGGGCTTGACCAACACACGCAGTAGCCGCTACTTACCCCCTCTACTCTCTCTCTCTCTCTCTAGCCGCTTGTCCTCCCTCTGCTCTCCTCCCATTTCGCTACTGCGTTCTCCTTACTCATCCAGCACCATCTCACTCATTCTTGCTCTTCTTAACTTTCCCTTATGCCGGGACTCATCTTTTATTCAGATGTCCTCCCCTGGCATTATGCAGCTTAGCATTTTTTTTTCTTTCTTTTTCGTCCTCGTTTTTCCTGTCCCACACTCCAGACGCCCTTCGGGAGGACATGTCCGGGACATGATCCTCTTTCGTTAAAAACGTTCCAACACTATTATCTAAAAAGTCTGAGCTTAATATCTGCAGAATATTTCCGCAGCCTCTTTCCTCGCTATCCTGTTTTATAACTACCCCATCCCCCACACTCCCATCCTCTCCTCTTTTTTTCCAACCAAGACTTTATTTTCACTCCCACCTCAATACACAGCCAAATTTTCAGATCTGTTAGACTACACTCTCTACGTTAAATTTCGGCCCCGTTTTCTGTGTAAAATTTCCAGGGCGGTTTTCATATCGTTTCGTGATCCACAATTCGATTTGTTTTCCATATAACTCGCTTTTCCCAGGGCCAGTTTCTTCTGCCGATGTTCCCACCAACCCCGCGACTAACCCCCCCCTCCCTCACACACACACACCCCGCTCTCCTCTCTCTCTATCTCCACCCTGCCTATTTGCTTCGAGCTTAGTTACCCCAATCCAACATTCCACCTCACTGCCCCTAACCCATTCCTACCCCCATTACCCTTCCTCTCTATTTTAACACATATTCTGTCTGACCCTTTTCTTAATTTTACGTTCTTTTTTTTCTTTGCCTTCACTCTCATCTTCCTTATCTTCCTCCTCCTCTTCTTATATTCTATTTCATTTTCATTTTTCCTTCTCTTATTTTTCCTTTATATTATTTCTTTTTTCTTCCTTCTCTTTTTTCTTTCTTCTTTTATTTTCTTATTTCTCTTATTTTTTATTCTTTTCTTACTTCTCTTCTTTTTTTTTTCTTCCTTCTCCTATTTCTTTTCTTGTTCCTCAGTCTCCTTCTAGTCTTTCACTTCCTGTTCCTCTACCTCCTCCTCCTGGACTTATTCCTCTACCTCCTCCTCCTTCTCCTCCTCCATGGTCGAGTATCACACTCGAGTTTCAAGTTGTTGCCTTCACGATCGAGTGATCCTTTTGTCCATCGTTCTCCTACTCAAACCTCCTCCTTCTCTCTTTTTTGTCTTTCCGCATGTCTCTCTCCCTCCTCCTCCACTCTGTCACTCTCTCCCTCGTCATCCCCTCTTTCCCTCCTCATCCCCTCTCTCCCTCCTCATCCCCTCTCTCCCTCCTCATCCCCTCTTTCCCTCTCTCCCTCCTCATCCCCTTTTTCCCTCTCTCCCTCCTCATCCCCTCTTTCCCTCTCTCCCTCATCATCCCCTCTTTCCCTCTCTCCCCCCACATTCCCTCTCTCTCCCTCATCATCCCCGTATGTGGTAGTGACAGCCGAAGTTTCACATGGTCAATATTTTCAGTAATCTAGTAACACCCCTACTGCCTACAGTCACGCAGCATTCTTTTATGATTGATGACCATTCTTCTCTGAAGTAGATATATAAATAAATGAATGTATAAACAAATGAATAAATAAATTGATAAATAGATTAAATAAACAAATACACAAATATGAATAAATATAATAGATAAACAAATTAATTGATTAATCAATAAGTATAGATAAGTAAATAAATAGATAAATGAGTAAATGCAGAACCCGTTTAACTTGTACAATCCCTTCGTTCTCCCAACTCCTATCGATGTCGTCTTTACCGTCTCTATGACGACACCATCCCTTCCTCTGGTGCCTTTATGAGCTCTCCTTTTTCCACTGCCCGATTCATTTGTCCTCGTCGCCTCTGTCGTCCTCCTGCCTTTGTCGGTCTTTCCTCACCATTTTCTTCCCATTCTCTCCTCCTTCCCGTCTCACCTCGTCAGGGCAAAACCCTTCCTTTGTCCTCCCTCCCGTCTTCTCGCTCGCTCGGCCTCCCTCCTTCCTACTCTTCAGTTGATACATGTAACATTTGGGTGTGTTACTTGGGCAAGGTGACATAGGGAGAGAGTGATACGCAGTTTCGTTTGTATACTTTATTCTAGTGAAGGTACGACGTGTGTCAGAGGCCGACGTGGCGTGGTGGTCCCCGAAGTGGGGGAAGACCGACCGCGAAGGCCTAGTGACGCGTAACAAGTTGAGTACAGAGAAGAACTAACTGGCCTGCCCGCTCGGGGTAGGCAGTATATATACGCGGGACTGACCCGACGCCATGACTCGACTTGACCTAACGCAGTGACCCTTTCTGGTCTGTCAATACCAGCGTTAGGTCCCAGTACCACCTGTGGGGTATGCTTGTGGGGTATATGTACACCACATACACGCCTTCTCAGACTCCTGCCTATCCTCAATAAAATCGTTCATCGTCAGCAAAGTGAAGATAAATTAATAAAAAATAACACAAGTACAATATAAATAAATCAAAATTGAATTAAATAAAAATATACCAGAGAGCGTCATCGCAAAGAATACGTTGGTGGAGACTATTCTAGTCCTTCCCTCTTCGTTACGATGAAGTTTCATTAACGGAATTAAAAAGTCCGGGGGCACGTGGGCCTGGTTGGTCAACCTCTATTCTTCTCCTGCCTTAATATATATATATATATATATATATATATATATATATATATATTATATATATATATATATATATATATATATATATATAAACAAATATAAGTAATAATAGAAAAAAAAAATAACAATCCGAAATCCCTCTTCCCTCCCTGGTTCTTCCTTCGTCTCCCTTTTGCCTCTCTTCAAACACCCCCCCCCCGCCCCACCCCCGCCCTCCTCCATTTTCCCGGCGTCCTTCCTAGTCGTCCGCTCGTTGTCGTCTTCATTTGCGGCTCGCGGCTGCAAGATCAGATTCGCCGAACTCGCCCCAGCTGCCCGCAGAGAGAGAGAGAGAGAGAGAGAGAGAGAGAGATCTTCTTCCACCACCCTATCCTCTTCCTAGACCTCCACCATCGACCTTTTCCACGTTCCTTTCTAAATCCTTTGTCTCCCCGCATAGAATATTGGTCATTAAGTATGACAGGAGGGGAGGTGAGTGACACCCCTACGAACCAGAGTTACGTAGCATTCTTTCATGGTTGGCGATTCAACTCTAAAAAAGAATGCTAATAAATTTCAACTTCTACCTTCCCTCCGTCCTGCTGCTGCTGCTGCTGCTGCCCTCCTCCAGTCTCTTCTTCATTGAAGGCCTCCGCGGCTCTCCACCTCGTCGGGGCCATGTTGTCCCCAAGGGCAGAAGCGCTAGTTATCGCTCGGATAAAGAATAAGGAGAAGAAGAGGAAGGGAAAGAAGAAGATGAGGAAGAAGGATCGGAAAAGAAAAAGAAAACGAAGAAAAAGAAAAAAGAAAAGAAGAAAAGAGGAAAAAGAAAAAGAAGAGGGAAGAGAAAAAAAGAAGGGAAGAAGAAGAGGGGAGACGAAGAAAGAGAAAAAAAGGAGGGAAGAAGAAGAAGAGGGAAGAAGAAAAGGGAAGAAAACAAAAAGGGAAGAGGAAGAGGGAAGAAGAAAAAAGGGAAGACGAAGAGGGAAGACGAAGAAGAGGGAAGACGAAGAAGAGGGAAGAAGAAGATAGAAGAAGAGGAAGAAAAGGAAGAAGAGGGGAGAAGAAAAAGAAGGAAGAAGAAGAAAAAGAGGGAAGAAGAAAATGGAAGACAAAAAAAGGGAAGAAGGAGAAGCAGAAGAAAAAGAAGAGATGGAAGAAGAAAAGAAGAGGGAAGAAGCGGAAGAAGCGGAAGAAGAAGAGGAAGAAAGGGAAGAAAAAGAAGAGGAGAAGAAGAGGAAGAAGAAGAAGTGGAAAGAAGAAGAAGAAGAGGAGGGAAGAAGAAGAGGAGGGAAAAATAAGAAAAAGAGGGAGAAAAAGAGGAAGAAAAAGAAGGAAGAAGAGGGAAGAAGAAAAAGACGAGGAAAAGGAAGGACTCGGGAGAAGGAAGCAGAGGAGCTTCTTGTGGCAAATCCTTTTCTGGCACAGCTTCCGATCCCAGGCTGAGCACGCAGAGCGGCTTTCACTTGTTTTCGTGAAATGTGCGACGGCCGTGGTCTGAATAAGTAGGAGCGTTAACATCTGGGTCTTTTACGGCGCGTTCCCCGTGTGCCAACAACATGTTTACACTCCAACAGTGAACAGGCTGTCAATCGCTTTGAGAAGCAAGCGTCCACGGCCTCGATTCTTCCCAAATTACCTCGAACCTCTACGAGACCATTTTACGGCTCGTTCATATCATGATGAACTGAGAAGAAACGGTAAGAAAAACAAAACTTTCAATTTACAGAAAAGGAAAATCCTAAAGCGGAATCCCTCTCAAGTTTGTGAATCCACAATTGGCTGGCTGCAGCCAGCATGTTGGAGGTATTCATGTGGACAAGGTGCCTGTCTTCAACAAGTTTGCAGTAAGTTTGACGTATGTTCACGTACATCTGTTCAACGAAAGCTGCTGCGAACATGCTTCCAGGTGTGCTGCATGCCGTGTTGCAACACAAGAGTCGTGCTTCGTCCATACGTCTTGTCTGGTAGGTCCTGTGTCTGTTGCACGGGGCGGAAAATATGTAACTGTCTGCCTGAGCTCTCTGTCAACCATAACTCATATGTTTGTATTGAACACTCCATTGTATTTCAGTCCTGGTACAAAGGTAAATAAATTAAAAAAATTAGATAAATAGATAATATATATATATACACAAACAGATAAATAAGTAGATTTACTAATATAAAATTTGTTTGACGGTACTGTCAGACTGGCTTAGACAATGGGTTACATTGGCAAAACATGACGATAGGGGGTCTTCCGATCTATCATTATGAGGTCGGATGCAGAAACGAATTAACTGATTATTAATAATATTATTAATAATAATAATAATAATAATAATAATAATAATAATAATAATAATAATAATAAAAGTAATAATAATAATAATAATAATAATAATAATATATATATATATATATATATATAAAGGAAACAAACGTATAAATATTAACTAGACGCTCAGGCAAATAACCCTCCAGTCATATAATGAATGTGCCTGAATAATGGTCACTTTGATTGTAGTTTAACACACCGAAGCACAAAGGCGCATTTCTCCAGTTTAAACAAAACAGCCTAACGTTAGCCAAAACAAAATCCTTATGGTAAAGAAAACATCTGAGAAAATACATCGGGCTGTCGAAATCCTAAGAGACAGATTTGTAATCACTCCAGGGCAGCGGAATCCTTGTTGGGATTCAAGGAAGATGTAGAAGTCAGCATAAAGGCCAACATGACATCTAACAGAACCGAAGGTTTAGTGAAAAGGAGAAACGAGGCAGGTGAATGAGCAAAGTGCGGAGGTATCCCATTTCATGTGGCGAACGTGAAGCGTCGTACATCAGAGAAACGGGCTTGAGACGCAACTGCAAGAACTCAAAGAGCACAGGAGGGCACACATGACCTCCAGTTCGTTGGTGATGTTCGACTACGGCCACCTCCCCAGCTGGGATGAAAAACAGGTCCTAAACTTAGGAAGCTCGAAGATAAGCTCTAAGATCAGGAAGACGATTGAAACAGCTTATATTGTGACAAGCTTAAGTACTAATCATCGAGAAGTCGATTATCGGGAATTCGATGCGGCACGCGGACCACAGATCCAGGGGTTGGGGGTGGTCTCTTAGAGTACAATTTGTTGTTTCCCATTTTACAATGTAATAACCTCTCTGTTAACAAACCCGCTGAACCTTTAGACCATACGGTTATTCTGTTCATATTTATGATCAACCAACCTGCATATCAACTACACCCGAGTTTTTCTTCTCTGGCTGTCAGCTCAGGCTAATTTAGCTTTATCAGGCAGTCGGCTGGTTATATTCTAATTTAGTTGGGGTATCAGACAAGACGCCTGAAGAAAGATACGGCAAGGTGTGACACTCTATCTCTCCCTCTGGCCGTCTTCCAGCCTATCTCATTCATCTCTGTGGCACCTCCACCTCCGCCCCCGATCTCAGTAACGAAGGGGGCTGAAAAAGGTAGCCCTGCCCCTCACCCATTAGTACCTCCGTCGGTAGTCTTTCCTGCTTCGGGAGGAGGAAGAGGAGGAGGAGGAGGAGGAGGAAGAGGAGGAAGAGGAGGATGAAGAGGAGGAGGAGGAGGAGGAAGAGGAGGAGGACGTCTCCTTTGTTCGGGGGCCCTCCACGAGGCTTCCAATTAGAGGAGTAAAGAAGGAAAACGCCGCGGCAGGGAGGTCTTCAAATCCCCGGTAGGGTCAAGGTGGAGGAGGAGGAGGAAGGGGAGGAGGAAGGGGAGGAGGAGGAGGTGCCTGACGGAGGAAGAACTGGGACAACGAGGGACAGAGTTACGAACAGGAGAAACAGAAGGGATGAGATAATAAGACGAAAGAAAAAGAAAACCAGAGTAAACATGGAAGAGAGTGAAACCTTGGAGGTATATGGAGAACAATGGAGACTGGCAACATAAGAACATAAGAATGAAGGAGACTGCAAGAGACCATATGGCCTATACTAGGCAGTTCCATGTCCATTACCAACTGTCATCCCCATCCATAAAGTTGTCTAGCCGTTTCTTAAAACAACTGATAGTTTCAGCGCTCACTACATGGTTACTAAGTCTATTCCATTCGTTGACCACCCTATTAGTAAACCAACTCTTGCCTATTTCCTTCTTAAATCTAAATTTGTTCAGTTT